>NC_136267.1:57327042-57567913 GCF_964187855.1 Myxine glutinosa
GAATGCAGTTGGCAATGTCTGACAAAAGGGGATTGTAAAGGGAATCTACCTTATTTGAATTCGGTGCAATGGAGTGTCAATTAATGGAAGGCAAAGCCTTAAACTAATACACAGAATAAGGAGATAACTACTGAACAAGGAGGAAATCTATGATTTGCTACGTGATTGTATATGGAATAACTACGGGCACGACCTTTGACCTTTATACACCAAATGGAGGAAGGAGGGTGATATTTTTACAACGATCTTCATTACACTTACAACCATAATTTAAAAAACACAACAATTCTCAAATCCACAACAATATATATAGATATATATAGATATATATGGATATATATATATATATATCGATACACACACACGCACATGTATAGTGACCACAAAAAACAGCACGCAAACAATTTAATGAACCTTTTTTTATTTAAAATGACACGTTCTTTGCTACACATGAAGCATGATCACCATGCAAAGTTTCAAATGGATATCTTTAATGTCATCAATTTGATTGAGGTTACAGCACATGCTCCGGATGTTGGCCTTTACGCCACGTGCACACTTGGATTCGATGGGAAAAATGGTTTATTACTCTTACACTTTCGGCTACAGTGGTTGAACAGATTTTGTCAGTTATTGCTGTTTTGAGATCATCTGTGGATTACGAACTTCATCTGTAGATGTCGCCCTTACGCATCTAACCCTGAACTCTCATTCTTGTTGAAGGATTTCGTTCTCAGGTAGATTTTGACTGAAAACGATATTTGTTTCGTTGCCAAGAGCATGTTAAAAAAAAGCACCTATCTTGATACAATCTGTTTTTTTGGCATTTTGAAAAAATCTGTGTCTGTGCTGTGTCCCCAAAATATTCCTGCAGGACGCACAAGAACTGCCAGCAACCCTCTCCTGGTGAAACTGCCAAAATCAAGACTCTCTGCTCACCTTCACTCATTTATTCTTCTTTTTCCCGCCTCTGGAACAAACTCCCACACTCTCTTCAATCCGACTCCTCCCTCCAGGTCTTTAAAACAGCAGTTCACCATCATCTGTTATCTTCCCCCATCCAAAACCTTGATCTTTTCTTCCCCCGTTTATACACCCCAAATCCACCTTTCAATCTCTGGCTTCATTCCTGAAATTCCTAGTGGTGTCAATTTGTTTTTTTACCGTGTAACCCTTCCCTCCCCAAGCCCTCTCCCTTCCACAGATCTCCTGATGTCCCTGATCTCTGCTGTTGTGCTTGTGTACTTCCTTCTCTCTCCCCATATTGTCTGCCCCTCCCTTTATTGTTTTATGTGACCGTTTATGTTTTTTGTGTTTTATGTGCTAATGTGCGTTTAATGTGCTAATGTGCGTTTAATGTGCTAGCTCTTACACGAGCCTCAATGTTGTACACAAAAAAAAAATCCCCAAAAAAAAATCTAAATCTCCTGACGACACACGAACTCCACTTTGCACTCATGCAAAGAATAAGAGGATATTAGGAATATGCAGGAAGTTATTAGAAGTAAAGTTGGTACCATGTTTGGCTGGTCACCATCCGTTCACATCGTAACACTGGGATTAAAAATAATATTTGATGAAAAAAAAGCTCACGATTATGCCATGCAATGCACCGATAAAGAAAGTTCAAGCAATTTGCTTACGATGATGTTGAAATTTGAGTGAGAAATATTCGAAATTTTAAAAAGTTTCAACAAACGCACGTTAAGCGCTGGTTCAAACCAATCTATCAGTTCATGTTTGCATCATAGTACATACTTGATCCAAGTTTGATTTAAATCCATTCGGCCATTTTCAGGTTATCGCAGCAACAAAAACCTATCACGGACGGACAGATGGAAAACCCAAAAACATAATGCCTCTGGCGACTTCCTCAGCAGAGGCATAAAGAGAACACACAGACACGCACGCACGCACTCAATGACTTCAGATTATTTACCATGAAGGGCTGGCTGTACAATAGTGCACATAATTTTGTCTCACTTTGCATTCTTGACATTTTGGGATACGACTTCATTGATGACATCATTTGCATTACACAGTGCACAAGATTTCATCATTGCTGTGTTTGTATAGGATGCAAACTTGTACATTTCATCATTGTAAGATCAAGTATTTAAATAATCACGTGGATAAACAGACACCGTGTGGTAACAGTGAATGACACGTCTCTTTGAAGAAATGTCACAAAAAACACTCACCACAGCAATTTCCCTGTGCTGGTTTCCTGTAATGTGCCCAATGATAATTGACTGCACAAGCTTGACACCACATATTCTACACGAGTAGTACGGAGCTTCAGAGGGATTTTTCTTGGAAAAGTGCAAGGTGATGTAATGCATCCCTGAGAATGAGAGAAACATGGGCAGTAACGTTTAATGTCAATTTGACTTTGCTAATTTATGTTTTTAAAATATGCACAAATACAATGAATCATCCTGTTTCACGCTCTCCCCTTTCTGACATGTCTGGGCACCCACGGCATGCACGCTGTTCCCGAATGTGTTCTTGTTTTCGGAAATCAACAATTTAATAAGCATCACAAGACTATTTTACATGCAACTGGCTGTTTACCTCTCCTACAAGTCGGCACAGAATGTGATTATGAATGTCGTTCAACTTCAACTGAGTGTACACATGGATTGCTGTATAATCACATAAAACATCATATCATATCCACATCTACAGTGCCTTCAGAAAGTATTCACACCCCTTGACTTTTTGCACATTTTGTTGTGTTACAGCCTGAATTCAACATGGATTAAACTTTAAACATTATAATTTAAACATTAAAAATGATGACATTCGACATTAAAAATGGATTTAAAATGGCTTAAAGCTGGCCTCCAAAGCCAGTCGCCGACTGGGCATCCTCCGTCGTGCGAAGTCCTTCATAGGCACGCCTGAGCTCCTCACCACATACAAGGCTTTCATCCACAGCTCAATGAAATACTGCTCTCCCCTCTGGGCTGGTGCTCCTGCCTCACACAGAGCTTGGCTTCATGGTGTTGAAACCAAAGCTTTCAGAATCATTGCTATCTCCCGCGATGAAGCCAACTCTGAGGACCTTTCACTCACTCACCGCAGGTAGATTGGTGGTCTTTCTGTCTTCTCCCGACTCCTCTCCAGCCTCGGTCCCCCAGCTCTGTCTGTGCTGTCCCCCAAATATTCCGACAGGTCACACAAGATCAGCCAGCAACCCTCTTCGGGTGAAACTGCCAAAATCAAGACTCTCTGCTCACTTTCACTCTTTCATTCCTCATTTCTTCCACCTCTGGGACAAACTCCCTCACTCTCTTCAATCCCACTCCTCCCTCCAGGTCTTTAAAACAGCTGTTCACCATCATCTCTCATCTTCCCCCATCCAAAACCTTGATCTTTTCTACCCCTGTTAATTCACCCCAGATCCACTTCTTTAAATTCTGAATTCTTTCCTGGAAGTCCTGATAGTGTCCATGTGTTTTATACCTCTCCTACCCCTTCCAACCCCCTTCCCATGCCTCCTCCCCCCACCCCCCAAGCCCTTTCCCTCCCACAGATCTCCCGATGTCCCTGCTCTCAAATGTTGTACTTGGGCGCTTCCATCTCTCTCCCCATCTTGTATCCCGCTCCCTTTATTATATGTTTTATGTGTCCGTTTTTTTTTTTTAGATGAATGTTAGCTCTTACGCAAGCCTCGATCTTGTACACACACAAAAAAAAAAAAACCTTCAGGTCTTCAGGTCATTCGACAGATTCTCAATGCGATTTACGTCTGGGCTTTGGCTGGGCCACTCAAGGACTTTCACGTTCTTTTTCTGAAGGCATTCTAGTGTTGCTTTGGTTGCATGACCCCGGAACATAAATATTCGTTGCAGTCTCAGGTCTTTTGCACTCTGGAGCAGGTTCTCCTCAATAATTTTCCTGTATTTGGATCCATTCATTGTTCCCTATATCCTCACAAGTCTCCAAATCCCTGCCGATGAAAAGCATCCCCATGGCATTGTTCTGCCACCACAATGCTTCTCTTTGGGATGGTGTTAGGTGGGTGATGAGCTGCGCTAGATTTCCGCCAGACAAAGCACCTTGAATTCAGACCAAAGTTCAATTTTCGTCTTATCAGACTAAATAATCTTTTGCGTCATGCTCCAAAGAGTCTTTCATGTGGCTTTTTTCAACCTCCAGGTGTGCTGCACCAAATGTCCAGACCATTGCAGCCAGCATTTCACAAATCTCCCCATCAAGCTCATCTGCACATCAACACCCTCCTTCAGTTCATTCATTCTTCTTCTATTCACCCTCTTCACTCCTGCAATCCTTCTGCCCCAGTTATTCTCACAAACCGGCAGCCTCTGTTGTTGTCTCTGTCAGTGCCACGCCTGCCACGGTCTCCAGACCGTAAAGGTAGGCTGGTGGTACACAGGACATCTGAACCTTTCCTTTGAATATCCATGAAAGCTTTCTGTCTGCCATTACATCCTTCACACTCCTCCATACATTCGCACCCACTTGAATCCCACTCCATACCTCTGCCTCTGACTTACAATCCCCGTTCACCATTCCACCCAGATACTCAAACCTATTTCCTTTTCTGATCAACTTCCCCACCAAACTGATATTCATTTATTTTCTCTGCTGCCCAACCCACATTACCTCTGTCTTCTCCATACTCATTTTCAGCCCATGTTTCTCAAATGCATTCTTCCACTCCACCAGTACTTCCTGCATCTCCCAGCCACTCTCAATCACAAGAGCCAGATCTCCCGCATAAAATATCCTCCCCAGAATATCTAGGTTCATGTTTACGATGCTTACCTTTCAACTTCGCAACTCCATCACCATGATAAACAGGAGTGGGCTGAGAGCTCTTCCCTGCCTCAAACCGATGTTCACTTTGAACTCTTCTGACATCCATGCCAGAACCAACCAAAACTCTTACATTCGCTCTCTTATACATCCCTTCCACCGACATAACTTCTGCTTCGGGCACTCCTATCCATCTTAGTGTCGCCATCACCATCTCTCTTGGGACAGTGGCATCGGCTTGAAATCCCAATGACATTTTAACTTGCACCTCCAAACTCTTTTCCACCAGCTGTCTCAACACGAACATCACATCTGTCGTTCACCTTTCATTTCTAAACCACTGCTGCTCTTCCCTGATCTCCTCCACACTCTACCATGTCCTCTTGTCCAGAATCCTCTCCAGCACCTTGATGACATGACGAAGGAGTGTAATGTGCCCCTCTACTTCCACAGATCTTGAACATCCTCTCTTCCCCTTCCATATCGGCACAATTAACCCTGTCCTCCACTCCTGCAGAATTGACCCATCTCTCATACACACATTCAAAAACCTTGTCATCCAGCTGACTTTGACCTCTCCGACTGCAATTATCATCTCTGTGTGCACCTCATCTGGAGCCCTCCCCTTTCATATGCTCTTCAATCCTGTCCGCAATTCCTCTTCTGCGGTCTCCACCACCTCTACTTTCCCCTCCACATAACTCAGAAGCTCAAGCTCATTATTGCTTCCTTCTCGGTTCAACAGCTCTTTGAAATATCCTTCCCATATCTTCAATACTGCACCCCTCTCTGTCACTGGCCTCCAGCCTCCATCCTTAATCACTGCCCCCCGCCCCCTTCATGTCCTTGCTGTCCTCATCCCTGTCACGAGCCAATTTGTAGATTATCTTCCTCCCATCATCCTCTTGCAACTGGTTGTACACCTCATCTTCCATGTCCTTCCCCACCTTGTCCACAGCTCTCCTTTTGCTGCTAGATTCTTCTGCCTGTGCAGGTGCAGCAACCCTGCATCCACTGCCTCCCCCCATCCTTAATTGTCTCTATCCTCTTCCAAACCTCCTTTTTATCAACTGCCTTCGCTACTTCCTCCGCCCATCAAACCTAGTTTTTATCCCTCAATGATGCACCCTTGCCTGACGTCCTTCCACACAACACGTCTGCAATTGCTCTAAATACCTATCTGTACTTCTTACACCCCTTCTCCAAAACTTCCGCTTCCTTGCTAAGTTGCTCATACCTGGCCCTCACCCTCCATGGCGACGTTTCCCCTGCACTTCCCCCTCCTAATATCCTTCCTCAGTAGTTCCATGTTCTTTCCATTTCCTAATGATGGAGCTCACTGTGCTCTTGGGAAGTTTCAACCCTCCAGAAATTTTTTTTATACCTTTCCCCAGATCTATACCTCACAATTCTATGTCGTAGTTCTACGGATCACTCCTTGGACTTCATCGTTGAGTATCTGCTCTGACATGCAGTATCAACTGTGAGATCTTATATAGAAAGGTGTGTTTTTTCCTAAATCATGTCTAATGAATTTAATTGGCCACAGGTGGACTCCAATCAAGTTGTTGAGACATCTCAAGGATGATCAAAGAAAATTGGATGCACCTGAGCTCAATTTGGAGTGTCATAGCAAAGGGGTTGAATACTTGGCAACTCAAGGCATTTCAGGTTTTCCTTTTCAATTAATTTGTAAAAATTTCTGGAAAAAAAAAACTCCACTTTGACAATATGGATCAATTTCCACAAAACAAACTCCACTTTGACAATATTTGACAATATGACAATATGGAGCTACAATATGAAAATTAAGTGTAGGTCAGTGCCAAAAGAAAATCTCAATTTAACCCATTGTTAATTCAGTCTGTTGCACAAGAAAATGTGAAAAAGTCAAGGGTGTGAATATTTTCTAAAGACACTGTATATCTTTCGAACTGGGTTACCTGCTGTACCTAAATACTGGAAATGCAATTTCCATGCGTGATTGTGTCTGAATGACATAAATGTCACAACCACACCACGTATTCTACCAAATTATACCTCATTCAATAGCTCCTTGATACAAAGGGAAGAGGAGGAGGAGGAGGAGAAGATTTGTCAGGACAATGCATGTGTACAAATATCAATATTCACGTACTTTCAAGTTGTTTGCATTCATATCTGTAAGATGTGCACACGGGCGGTGTATAGGCTCAGATTTGCTGGTTCATACACCGACGGAGGGAAAAAATAACATCGCCATGAATTATTCAGTCAATCCCGTCCAATATAATTACGTTTTTCGTGTGCAAGTTATCTGCTCGTCTACTAAATAACAATGACATGTCTTTGTAACACTGGAAATACATCAAATCAGTTTTCACATGAGTAAACTATATGTCGGGTATGGCTGCACTCTTTATCCAAGCAGGTTGCGGCAGCATCCCTCTATGCCAATTTGAATATCATAACCAATGATCATCTACCTGGAGCATGTCTTTAGTGCAAAAAAAATCCGTGTTCTCACTTTGACCCATCATAAGGATGAGCAAAAAAATTCCCCAATGCATTTCTGTGCTCAGCCCAGGAGAGGTAAAGTTACTGGAGTTCCTGGATCAATTAGCTGTCCTCGGAAGATTCTCCAATAAACTGTCTTTGGAAGATCATATCTCAACCGGTCGTCCAAAGCCGGTTGCCACCTTAGAATTTCCTCAGGACCAGTCTTTCCTCAGCTTATAATGATGTACAAAAACTTCATCCTGAGTGTCATGGAACATGGCATCTCACACTGAACTGGTGCTGCTGCTTCCCATCTTCCTCCCCATTGATGCCCTGGAATCTTGTCATTGGAATCTCAGGTCAGGAAACTAAGTCTCAGGGTCTGCTGTATGTTCTTGGCAGACAGGTTGTCGGCTTTTCAGTTTATTACAAAAGGTATTCTTTTCTTGCTGCTCACACCCCCTCACCTGCCAGAAACACATTGCATGCGTTCTGCCAGAAACACTTTCCTTGTAATGTTCTTCTCCTCAAGTTTAAACTCCAAGCATATTTCCATTCTTTCACGTCCCTCTTTTATTGCCCATGGCAGGCAATGTCTTCCTGAATCTGTTTTCTTGTGCTCTTCCCCAAAGGATAATATGTCTATTGCAGATTGCCACCTCAGTGTATTTCCCATTTCAACTTATGAGCTTGACGACACCCACTAAGACACTGTTATCACCCTTCTACCGTAATTCCTCTTTTTGTGCTGTGATGCATCCATTTGTTTGTACTGTTTTTGTACTGTTTGTACATTTGTATTCAATGCATCGAATACTATTCCCTCCAATTTAGTCAGGTCAGTCAAATTCAAATTTCAAGTCAAATTTCAGGTCAGTCAAATTAACAAGTCAGGTCAGTCTCTTGACTGCCACTGGTAACAGGTAACCCAGTGCTACCTACCGCATGGTCGGGCAGTCGATGACTAAACTGGCTAACCTCACTGGCTCGCCAGTGGGGAGGGTGACTGTGACACCCCGCAGGACTAAAAACAATACCTGTCAAAGGGTGGATGAGCTCACTCTGGGAGCCAACGGCCATCCAGGAAGGAGATAGTGTCCACAAAAAAACACTCATCCGGTTGGACCAGTTTCTTAGGTAGTAGGTTGAAGGCAGCAACCGTTCAGAGTGGTACAACCGTTCGGACTTAAGAGTGTTAAAGTGGTGCCCGGAACCATGTTACACTCTCCATGTCAGGATAGCTGAATTTTCTTTCTGTCTCACTCAAACTACAGCTACCGGGCGAGCTTTAATCTCTCTCTCTCTCTCTTGCAAACAAACATCATATACTTTTCTTCAAACACTTTTCTTACTCATTTTCACTCCTCACCTTTTTACATTCTCTCTTTACTTCTCTTTCCTCTTATTTCCTCACATTGTCCAACTAAATATGAAAAAGTCTAAAAAGTTAATGGCCCCTAGTTCCCGGCATTATGGGGTGCGAAGAATCTCCGGTGACCTGCCTGTCTCTGCTACCAACGAGAGGGGGGGGGGGGGGCTCAGGCAGTAATAGTATCGGTCCCTCCCAAGACCCTTGCCTGTTGAATGACCATGACTCTTTTTCAATTCATTTCACCAACATTCGTGGTCTTTCTTCAAATCTTTCCTCTGTTGAATATCATCTTACAAGTTACTCTCCTCATATATTGCTTCTCTCAGAGACCCAATTGTCACACAACATTCTTCTTAACTCCTTTAACATTTCAAACTACAACCTTCACTCACGATTCCGCTTCAAAGGAGGAGTGTGTGTCTACTCCAACATCAACACGCCTGCTGTACGCCTTGTGGACCTCAAATCTCCAAACTTTGATGTCATCTGGCTTGAGATTTGTCTCCCGACCATCACTGTTTTTCTGTTTCACTTACTGCTCTCCTAACTCGACAAACTTCACAGCTTTCTTTGACTATCTGAATTCCTGCCATGAGACCATGACATCCGAACACCCTCAAGCAGAATTCCTCTATTTAGGAGACTTCAATGTACACCACAGGTAGTGGTTGAAATCATCCCACACGGATGTTGGGGGGAGTTGAAGCTCTTATATTTTCCATTCTCAATGATTTGGAACAAATCATCACCCACCCTACCCATATTCCAGATCGTCATGACCACTCGTCCAATACTTTGGATTTGTTCTTTACCTCTAATCCGTTGTGTTACAACTACACAATCTCACCTTCAATTGGTTCTTCTGACCACAATCGTGTAAACATCACTTTACTTACCACCACTCCTTCGGCAACTGCTCCGACTAAACGCCAGTGTTGGCATTTCAATAGCGCTGACTGCACTGGTTTATGAAACTTCTTTTCTGACTTTCCCTGGAAAGACTACTGCCTCCCCTCGGCCGATGCCTCTATCTCTGCTGAACGTATAGCTGAGGTTATTGTTGCAGGAATGGAGGCTTATACTCCCTTCTCTTTCAGGTTTACCTCTCCTACCATCTCTTGGTTCAATAATTCCTGCTCTGCAGCCATTCGTGCACGAGATGCGGCATATCGGACATGGAAAAACTCTTCTTCCTCCGACTCACATTCAGCCTTCATATCTGCCAGAAACCATTGCAAACATGTTATTCGTGAGGCGAAGCATTCCTTTATCCAAAAGAAATGTGACAACCTCTCATCTTCTTCCACTAATAGATCTTTCTGGTCATTAGCCAAAAGTATCTCCAACAACTTCTGTCGCTCTACCTTACCTTCACTGTTCCATTCTTATGGTACTATAGCTGTTTCTCCGACTGACAAAGCAACTCTTTTTGGTTCTCTTTTCTCCTCTAATTCCACTCTGGATGACTCCAACATTCCATCTCCCTCTGATTCACCCCTTACCAATCCTATGCCCCTCCCTATAATCTCTTTCCATGCAGTCAAAAAAGTACTCCTCTCTCTGGACACAAGCAAGGCATACGGACAAGATGGCATTCCTCCTTGTGTCTTGAAGGAGTGTGCTTCTGAACTTGTACCCGTGCTTGCTCGTTTGTTTCGTTTTTGTTTAAAAACCCAAACTTTTCCTCTTTCCTGGAAACATGCCTTAGTGCAGCCTATTTTAAAGGGTGATCGTTCAAACCCTTCCAACTACGTCCTACTGCTCGTCCTACTTCCAAAGTCTTTGAATGTCTTCTCAATAACCATTTCCTCAAGCATCTTGAATCCCACAGTCTTCTATCTGACCATCAATATGGCTTTCGCAAGGCAAGATCTACCGGTGATATCCTTTCTTACATTACGAATGTCTGGGCCTCTTCTCTGAGAGATTTTGGGGAATCCTTTGTTGTAGGCCTTGATATCTCATAAGCCTTTGACAGAGTTTGGCATCGGGGTCTGATATCCAAGCTTCCCTCTTTCGGCTTTCCTCCTTCACTCTACTCTCTCATGTCGAGCTTTCTCTCTGACCGCTCTATCTCTGTAATTGTCTCCCTCCTTCCCTATCAACAGTGGTGGTCCTCAGGGTTCTGTTCTGTCTCCAACACTCTTCCTTCTTTTTATCAATGACCTTCTTTCTTCTACAAATAACCAAATGCACTCATATACTGATGACTCAACGTTGCATTCCTCCACGTTTTTCCCATCTGCCCTATCTTCCCTCAATCGATCTGCATCTCGTTTTATTACAACCACCTCTTTAAATTCGGATTTGGACAAGATTTCCCAGTGGGGCAAATGTAACCAGGTTAAATTCAATGCTTCTAAAACTCAATTTCTTCCCATATCTCTCTCCAAAACTCCTCTCATCTCTCCAAAACTCCTCTCATCTCTCCAATCTCCTTTGAAAGTTCCACAATTACACCATGTGATACAATAAACCTACTAGGTATTACCCGAACTTCAAATCTATCCTGGAATCCACACATTACACAAATAGCTAAATCTGCCTTGAAGAAACTGGGAGTCCTGTTCAGATGTCGAAGATTCTTCTCCTCTCAACAGTTGCATCAACTATATAAAGGATCGATTCGTCCTTGAAAAGAGTACTACTCTCACATATGGGAGGTTCTAGGTCCACATACTTTCCTGGACAGAATTGAATTAAAAGTACTTCGACTTATCAACTCTCCCAATCTGACCTCAAAACTTGACCCGCTCAAATTACGTCGCAAAGTTGGCTCTCTTTCTCTTTTCTACAGATATTACTTTGGTTTTTGCTCCCAATAACTTGCTGCCTGCATACCTCCGCCATTAGCGAGACCACGGATTACTTGACAAGCCACTACATCTCATGATCATTGTGTGGCCATTGGCAACTCAAGGGTGGGCCGTTATGATGTTTGTTTCTTCCCCTCCACTGCCAAACTCTGGAACTCTTTACCTTCACATGTCTTTCCAAACACTTATGATCTTCCCCTTTTCAAAAAGCAGATTCTCTGCTTTCTCAAAAAGTCTGAGACTATTCTCTCCTTCTTTACTTTTCTGTCAATGCAGCTCTTTTATATGGTCAGGCCTCGATGAGGATGACATAGTCTGTGCCTGGAGCCTTCTACATAAAAAAAAAAATTACTGTTTCTATTTTCCTTTGACAAAGTGTAGTCCTTGAATAATTTCCCAAACAATCTGTCATAATATTTCCTGGGCCAATCACATTTCAATGCTGACCTCATGCGTAGGGCAGTTCCTTGGATTTATTGAAGTAATTTATTGGCCACTCAGATTCTTACAGAGTACACTGTACAGTGTCTTCGGAAAGTAATCACACCTCTTGACGTTTTTCACATTTTGTTGTGTTACAGCCTGAATTTAAAATGGGATATAATTGAGTTTTTTTTTTAGTTCTTTGCTCCTCACAAGCCATACAAAAATCACAAGTCTTTATCTCACACCGAATAATTTGTAAACATCCCCAAATTCAAGTTCAATGTTCACCACAATTCATGAGTTCACTCTTCTTATGTCTGTGTATTCTCCTTCCTGAGTCTTTCCAGTGATATTCTTCCTTTTATGTACATCTTCAAGACGGTGAGCCATTACTATCAGAGGCGATCCACTAATCCTACTCACAATATTGTTGCATTTGTGTGGGAAGGGGTCATGGTTAGATTAAGCCCCTTGACGCCAGGTATATTCACGCCTAGTTTAAGAACATTTTACCCTGCATTGAGTGTGTGTTTAAGGTCAGGAGTCAATCAATGTAAAAGGTTCCACACGAAGGACACATGAGGTTGTGCTTGAAGGGATAGTTAGGTCAAGTCATCTCATCTCAAGTTCTCCTCGTTAAGACCAGGCAGAGCAGTGTGATGTCTTGTTTCCCACTCCCCACTCAATCCCCCATCAACAAAAGGAGTTACGTTCCACATCGCAGGTGTCTGTCAGCACATTGGAGGCTGAGATTTATGGAATGCACAAGGAGAAGCTTGGTGAAAGGCTTTGAGGCAGAAACTTGTTAA
Source organism: Myxine glutinosa (assembly GCF_964187855.1). Lineage (NCBI taxonomy): Eukaryota > Metazoa > Chordata > Myxini > Myxiniformes > Myxinidae > Myxine > Myxine glutinosa. The sequence continues at coordinate 57,339,729 of NC_136267.1, forward strand.
TTGCCTCGTGGCAGAGATTGGTCGATGGCTTTGGGTGGAGAAGATTAAAAACTTGCCTCCACGTGGCAGAACCGGAGAGAGTGTGTGGCGAGGGACTGAGAATGGGAAAAGAAGATGGATGTGGTTGTGTCGCTCCAGGGTTGGCTTCTCTCTGGTGTAGTTTGATCCACCAAGCATGCATTCACCAACCACCATCTCTTTGAGCCACTGATTCCTCTCGTACAGGCTATACCTCCGCCTGTAATAGTCCTCATTCGTTTGGCACGTGGCATGCTGTGGTTTCAGCCCACCTGACACTGCAAATCCTACCCCTGCCCAGTTGTGTGAGCGAATGTGTTTCTTTGACATCCAGCGTGAGATCAGGTGATTTATTGTGGTCCACAATGGTGTCCTTATGTAATAAATTACTTGTGTATTTTTTAAGGAATGGCTTCTTGTTGTAATTTTGTCGAGTGAACCATTCTGGTCCATTTGGGTTCCCTGGTGAAAATATTGCAACTTTTCTGGATAAAAGGCACAGAAATCGCAAAACTGGTTCACAGGTCTGCACCAGCACTCAAAGCAGCCTGTGAGAAAAGGTTTTAGTTCAGCCATCTCTGGAATCTAGTCTCCGACATGTGGAGGTGGTCACTGGGTTTGGTTGCGTCCTGTCTGAAGGTCGGCGTCCATGTGACAATATCATTATCCTTACTCACTCTTCTTTCCAAATGAACTTGTACTTTATTTTGTCCCACACTTATCTTGTTTGTCAGCTTCTTCTGAAACTCAAATGACCTTTGTCCACTCAATTGTCCTGCCCATATCTCCTAACTTTGTATCCTGTGTGTCAGTTCATTATTTGCCTAATTTTCCATTTTTGTTTACCTGTTCCTCTTTGCTCTAATTTCTCATCTTTCTCATCATCCCCATTCAACTTCTCAGATTTCTCATCCCCATTCAGCTTCAATTTTGGGATATAAAAAATTAGCAAAATCATACAGCTTTCCGAAAACATATGTACTGTAATGAAGATTTAAGAAAGACCAACAAGTGAAGGCTGGTAAACAAACATCTTTCTTTTTTGAATAATGGACTAAAATAAATGAATGAACATTATTTTGCTTTGATATTGTATGATCCCGGTGTGTACCCTGGATAAGAATAGGTACACCGTATCCCTGCGTGTCGTAAGAGACGACTAAGAGGGTTGGCGTCAGGAAGGGCATCCGGCCATAAAAACATTGCCTCAAAAAGGGAACCATGTCAATTACAACTACATATATGGGCAGGGTACAGCCCGAAGTGGAGATCGGTTTCTGAGGTTTGGGACATGGAATGTAGGGACAATGACAGGGAGATCAGGAGAAGTGGTGGAAGTATTGGTCAGAAGAAGAGTGGACATATGTTGTGTGCAAGAGACGAGATGGAAGGGAAGTGGTGTGAGAATGGTGAAGGGTAGGCAGGGACAGAAATACAAGTTTGTGTGGCAAGGGTGCCCGGAGGGCGTGAATGGTGTTGGTGTCCTGTTTTCTGAGGAGTTTGTAGACAGTGTGGTGAGTGTGACTAGAGTGAGTGATAGGTTGATGATGGTGAAAATGATGATTGGAAAGCTCTTGGTGAACGTCATCTCGGGATATGCTCCGCAGGTTGGTCGAAGCGATGAAGAAAAGGACAAGTTCTGGTGTGCGATAGAGAAGCTGATGGAAAACGTGAAAGATGAGGAAGTTGTTGTGGTAGGAGGAGACCTAAATGGACATGTGGGAAGGAGTATGGATGGTTTTGACTGAGTTCATGGGGGTTACGGATATGGTGTGAGAAATGGAGAAGGTGAAAGGATTTTGGAGTTTGCTGATGGAGCTGATTTGTTGATTTGTAATACTCAGTTCCAGAAAGAGGATAATAAGCTTGTTACATACACGTCGGGTGGGTCGACGACAACCGTTGACTACCTGATGGTACGTAGGCGAGATAGGGGGCACCTCCGGGACACAAAGGTGATCCCGGGGGAGGAGGCTGTTTCACAGCACCACTTGGTTGTCTGCGACGTAAGGGTGAAAAAGGTGCGAGGAGAGCTCGGCGGGTGAAGTACCAACCGAGAATGAAGGTGTGGAGGTTGAAAGAGGTGACAGTAAGGGAGGCATTAAACGAGAGGCTGAGTAGGGTCGAGGATGATGTGGTTGAGCTTGAAAGTGGTTGGATGTCAATGAAAGCTTGTCTGTTGGGAGCCGTTGGTGAGGTATGTGGATGGACAAAAGGACCACCGAGGCACTCGGAAACATGGTGGTGAGATGATGAAGTTGGAAAGAGGATTGACGAGAAGAGGAAGAAGTTCAAGGAGTGGCAGAAGGCGAAGGGTATGGGAGCAGAAACAGCAGAGCATGAAAGTTATAAGGCAGCCAGGAAGGCTGCAAAGAAAGAGGTAGCAAAGGCGCAGGAGGCATGCAGGAAAATGTTTGGAGAACGCTTGGATTCAGAAGAGGGTCAGAAAGCAGTATTCAGGATTGCAAAGCAGATAGCGAAAGAGAGGTGTGATGTGATGGGGGTGAGTTGCTTGAAGGATGAAGTGGGACAAATCGTTGTCGACCCAGATGGAATTAAAGGAAGATGGAAAAGATATATGGAAATGCTGTTGAATACAGAGAATGAATGGGATGGCAACATAGAGAGTAACCCTGTTTTAGGACCGGCAGAGAAGATAACTGAGAAGGAAGTTGAGGAAGCGATAAAAGCAATGAAGGGTAGAAAAGCGGGAGGGCCGACGGGAGTTGTGGGAGATATGTTGAAGGCAGCAGGAAGTTGGGGTGTGAAGAGAATGACAGAGATCTGTAATCTGGTGGTGAAAGAAGGCCGCATTCCAGTGGATTGGGAACTGAGTACCCTCATCCCTCTATACAAGGGGAAAGGTGACCCTCTGGAGTGTGGCTCGTACCGAGCGATGAAGTTATTGGAGCATGGAATGAAGGTATTGGAAAGGGTGTTGGACAGGAGGATAAGGAAGAAAGTGAAGATCGACGAAATGCAGTTTGGATTCATGCCAGGAAGAGGAACGACAGACACGCTTTTCATTGTGAGGCAGTTGCAGGAGAAGTACATGGAGAAGAGGAAGAAGTTGTTTCTTGGGTTTGTTGATCTGGAGAAAGCATTCGATAGGGTACCACGCAAAGTATTGACATGGGCATTGAGGAAGTTAGGAGTGGAGGAATGGTTGATCAGAGTAGTGATGGCAATGTACAAAAGAGCGCGCACAGCTGTAAGGACGAAGGACGGGAACAGTGGTGAGTTTGAAGTGAAGGTGGGAGTGCATCAGGGGTCGGTACTAAGTCCACTACTATTTGTAGCTGTGATAGAGGTGCTGGCTCAGAACGTAAAGGAGGGTTTACCATGGGAGTTGTTGTATGCAGATGATCTGGTGTTGATTGCGGAAAGTATGGATGGACTGAAGGAAAAGATGAACACGTGGAACACGTGGAACAGTACATGAACACGTGGAACACATACATTCGTATGGAGACAAAAGGTCTGAAGGTGAATATCGGAAAGACGAAGGTGATGGCAAGTGGTAAAGCATGTGGTGAGGTGGAAAGAACTGGGAAGTGGCCCTGTGCTGTGTGTAGGAATGGTGTCGGAGTGAACTCCATTCAATGTACAATGTGCGCTGAGTGGGTTCATCAAAAATGTAGTGGTCTGAGAGGGTCATTAACCAGTGTGGCAGCTACATTCAAATGTAAGGTGTGCACAGAGGGAGCTGCAGATGGAGGAAATGTTGAGTTGGATCTTGGAGACGGCGTGAAGCTGGAAGGTGTGAAAACATTTTGCTACCTCGGAGACATGCTGAATGGAGAAGGTGGATCAGACTCGGCAACGGTTGCTAGAGTGAGATGTGCATGGAAGAAGTTTCGGGAACTGAGTGGCGTGCTGATGATGAGGGGGGTGTCGTTGAAGCTGAAGGGAAAGGTGTGTGCTGCATGTGTGAGAAGTGTTATGATTTATGGGAGCGAGACATGGGTAATGAACGTAGAGCAGCAACGAAGGTTGGAAAGGGTGGAAATGCGAATGGTTCGGTGGATGTGTGGAGTATCGTTGAGAGAGAGGAAGACAAATGATGAATTGCGAAAGATGATGGGAATAGAGCCTGTGATTGATGCTGTGAAGAGGAACAGGTTGAGATGGTTTGGTCATGTGTTGAGGAAGGATGAAAGTGACTGGTTGAGAAGAGTGATGGAAATGAATGTAGAAGGAAGCAGAGGACGGGGAAGACCGAAAAAGACTTGGCTAAAGATGGTGGAAGAAGAAATGCGGGCAAGGGGGTTAACAAGGAGAGATGCAGAAAATAGGGCAAAATGGAGAAGATTGTCATGGGGACCGCAAGGCTAACCCCCGCTCTAGCAGGGAAAATGGCCTTTAAAATGCATGTTGTGTTGTTGTTGATATTGTATGATCGCGCTCCAATGAGCACGTTACTCACCAACTATTGGCTCATTCTGCTTTGACGTTTCCTTTAATTGTGCACGGAAAGCTGAAACGATGAAAAACAAATTGGTTAAGAGAGCAACAGAATTTATAGCACCCTTTTGTGACATCACAACACATTGCAAGCTTCCCATTTTGAATGTGGAATTATAATTAAGATGCTCACGCTTTCTTTATTCCAACTGAGATGGACTTTTTTAATACAATTTATCGAGAACAAGTTTGGCTTCGAAGAAGAACAGACAAACAAATACATCATGATAATACAACATCTCAGTACATCTAGCCTTCGCTACATACATAACAGGCAATAAAAACCACAGTACATCCAGCTAATCATCTGTAATTTTCAACAGGGTTGGAGTTTGTTTGTTTTTTTGTATACTGAATCGAGGCTCATGAAAGAGCTAACATTTACTTCACAAACAAATCAACCAGACAAACAAAATATATAAAAAGAGGGAGCGGAAGACAAGAGAAGGGGAAGCACACAAACACTTGAGAGCACACAACATTTAAGAGCAGGGAGATGTGTGGGAGGGAGAGGGCTTTGGGGGAGGAGGCGTGGGAAGGGGGGGGGGGGGAGAAGTATAAAACACAAGGACACCAAGGACTTCCAGGACAGAAGTTGGTATTTCAAAAAAGTGGAATTGGGGTGAAATTAGCGTGGATAGAAAAGATCAAGGTTTTGGATGGGGGAAGATAAGAGATGGTGGTGAACAGCTGTTTTAAAGACCTGGAGGGTGGAGTGGGATTGAAGAGAGTGAGGGAGTTTGTTCCAGAGGCAGGAGAAAAGAGGAATGAAGGAGTGAAGCTGAGCAGAGAGTCTTGATTTTGGCAGTTTAACCATAAGAGGGTTGCAGGCAGATCTTGTGCGACCTGTAGGAATATTTGTGGGACAGAGCCCAGAGAGAGCTGGGGGGGCAAGGCCAGAGAGGAGTCGGTAGAGACTGTACAACTTCAACAATTATTTGCTATTCCACCTAAAGCATTCTCACACTGTTATCTCCTTTGTGGCCTCATCTTACTTCTTGTCATCATGATATTCAATGCTTGGCAAGGTTTGGCAAGAGGGGTTTGGCTTGAGAGGGCGGAGGAAGAACGATCGGGGAGGTTCGCGAAGGTTCGAGGGTGTGGCCTATATAACCCGTCACGCGACGCCCCCACGAGAGATGCGTCAGAGAGAGTCCACCGGTGGTTGTTGCTGAGAGTAAGAGAGAAGGGAGAAGTTCATCAAAAGGAGTTTACCGCAGCTTTGAACAAACCGGAGCTGAACCAACGGCAGTTTTGACCACAGCAGCTTTGAGCGTCGCAAGCGGTTTTCGGCCGCGGCTACAAAGACGCCGCCGTGCGAACATGCCTGCGGAGGGGCGGCGGCTGCTCACTCCCGGCCTGACCATTCTCCTGCTCCAACTGAACCTTCCTCCCCTTCCAGCCATCCGTGCCATTCATCCCTGCCTTCATTCCCTGTGTAAGTCTGATTGTCGTCCATCTTCGGTGTTGTCCTGGGGTTTAAGTAAGTCTGTATAAGCTAGTGTTGCACTGTGCCTTCTGATCCTTCCATCCTTCTGTCTTTATTTTCGTTTCTTTCCTTCTCCTTGGTTCCTTTGTGTAAATAGTAGTAATAAATATATTTGTTCTTCCTACCTTGCCTTTCTTTCCTTTACATCCGTTTCGTTTTCGTTTCGTTTTCCTTTCCATTCTTCTTTCCCCCAATCGCTTTTGTCCTGTCTCCAATTGAGTACCTGTAGCACGATTTGGCCAACGTTTAAGAATCGGGTCAGTTACTTGCTTATGGTTTGTGCCGCGGCTGCTAATCCGCTCGGCAATTAACATCTTGTCCGCGGTCGCGAACGAGGTTGCTCACCTGCCTCTCCGGAGGGAGCTTGGGCAACTTCAGGACTCACGTCGGTCAGTCATACACAAGGGGATTAATCCCCCCTTCTTAAGGGGAAAAAGGCCGATGTAGAGATCCGTAACAATTGATGTCAGGAGCGAGATTCGGACCTGAAGTGCGATTAGCGCACTCAAATTACGAGTGGCCCAAAATTTTATTTTATTTAACATCCTAAATTTAAAATCGTGCCATGGATAGTCAAGGCGATCGGATGCTGGTGGGTGAATTAGAGGAGGGGTTAGAATCAACCCAGGACCCCAGGGAGGAGGTGGGAGTAATGATGGAGGAGGAGAGCAGTGAGGATGTGGTTGCAGAGGTTTCAGGCGCACAAAATGGCGACGCCGCGCACGAGGTTGGAGGCGCACAAAATGGCGGCTCGCACATGGTTGCGGCGGCCATGCCCACTGCACCAATGGGGATAGTCCAAATGCAGGCCCTCATGGAGCAATTTATGGCACGAATGCAGGCGTCCCTGAACCTGCAGGGGGAGAAATTGCGAAACCAACTTGTGGGATTGAGGGCTGATAGTGAGCAATTGGGAGGCCAAATGGGAGCAATGAGGGACGAAGCAAGGTGTACTCGCGCCCAAATTTGGAAGTTAGACAGCGAATTGGAGGGTTTAGACAATAAATTTGAGGGTTTAGACAATAAATTTGGGGGATTAGAAAACCAAATCGGGGAATTGAGAAATTATATGGGAAGCCAAATTGGGGGGCTCGAAGGTAAATTGGGGGGCCAACTAGAAGACATGGGTAATCAAATTTGGGAAATGAAGGAGGGGTTAACGGGGTTGGAAAATAGAATGGCTGCCCAGGAGAACCAGATGGAAGGGGTGAAGAATGGGTTAGGGGGGTTAGAAAACACCATGGAAGGCAAATTAAGGGAAATAGGGGAGCAATCCGCCCGGGAAATTAAACAAATGGGAGATCAGATAGAGGCGGTGAAAATTGGGTTAGAAACCAAATTGGATGCCCAGAGAAATGCTTTGGAACAGATGAGGGCAGCATCTACCAAAGAGATGGGAGAAATGGGGGAGGATATCAGACGAGGTGTGGGCGAGGAGGTCTCGGGGGTACGCGAGGAGGTAAAGCGAGGTGAGGAGCGTATGGAGAAAGAGGTGAGAAATAGTACGGCTAGGTTACAGGGGGGCATAGAGGATCTGACGAGGGGAGTAGAACAGCTGACGGTGGGACAAAAGGAATTAGTGGAGCAAGTGGAAAAGAACACTGCGATAATCGGGGGGTTAAAGGCGACGCAGAAGGAGATAAAGAAAGAACTCATAGCGACAAAGAGGGAATGTCAGATGGTACATGAGGGGTTGACAAAGAGGTTGGACGAGGTGACAGAGGCAATGGAGACGAAAGAACGGGAGGTGAGGACGCATATAGAAACGATCAAGGTGACCTTAGAAGACGAAATTGAGGGGGCGCACCGGGAAATGAAAGAGGTGAAGCAAAAATTAGAGGATGTGGAAGAGGGGGTAAGTGAAATTAAGAAGAGACGGAGGGAAACTAAGAGGGAGATAAAGGAGGAAGTGATGGAATATGTACAAGGTCTGTGCTCAAATCGTGATTATGTGCTTACCAACCAAATAAAGAGTTTGCAGGTGGCGGAGGAGGAGCGACGACGAGGTGCCGAGGTGAGTGGCGATATACTCGGAAATGTATATGGTGTGAGGGGAGATTCAGTCGTCTTGGGTGTTGGTGTAGACCCGGGTGTTCGTGAGAGGCCGCTGGTAAGGTGTGCGACAGGTACAGAGTGTGAAGGAGGGGGTGTGCGAGGATGTCCGACTATGGGGTGTGTGAGGAAAAAGTGCGCGCCGAGGAGTGAGTGTGCTGTTGAGAGTGAGTTGGTCGTGGCGCAGGTGCGGGGGGGCACATGGAAGCGCGTGATGGGGAGTGTTACAGGGGATGTAACGACAGAGTGCACACCTGTGGTGAGTGTTACGGAGGGAGTAACGGGAGAGTGTGCGCAAGAAAATGCGCGGGAAAGGTGTGTAACGGACGGGTGCATGAGTACAGAGTACGCTGTCGAGAGTAAGGGTGAATGCGCGACCGAGTGTGGTGGTGAGAGTAGTGAGAGTGACACGGAGCACGAGTTGGTTGTAGCAGGTGAGAGAGGATGCATACCTGGAATGGAAGGATGCACACCTGGAATGGTCGAGCGCGTGTGGGAATGCACACTTGAGTTGGTAGTGAAGCACGTGATTGGGTGTGCAGGTGAGTGCACACCCGTGGTTGTCAGAGGATGTGACCGAGGAGTGGGCGCGAAGAGGTGTGTTGGTGAGGTGTACGAACGACGAGTGTGTGTCAAGGTGTGCGGTGGTCAGGTGTGTGACGAAGTCTATGAGTGTACCTGGGGGTGTGTAAGAGAAGGTGCAATGACGGAGAGTATGGAGACAGCTGGATGTGTGAGCAAGGAACGGAACGCGGGGTGTGAGAATGCAAGTGAAGCATCGACGCTAAACGGGATAGCGGTGAAATCGACTTTTAGCCGAAGCGAGCCCTCGGTTCGTGCCGGGCTTTGTGTGCAGCGGGAACCAGCGGGGATCGTAACCACGGCGGTTTCAAAAGAACCGCCGTGCGGGATACCCGCCGGGCCTCGCTCTGCACGGTCACGTCCGTGCTCCGCTAAGCGGAGCGGGCGGCCCGGTTCGAGGACACCGAGGAAGGGTCGACACGGCGACCCCTTGTGGCTGCAGCGCTCCGGCCGGCCGAGATCGGGCCATCTGACGGCTCCGTGCCGAGATGGTGCGTGGTATCTCGGCCCGAGTAAACCTCCTTCCCTGCACCGAATGCCGGACGGACCCAACCGCCGGCAACGAACCACCCGCATTCATTGCTCGACTTTGCTAAGCCGGGCTTTGAGAATGAATTGACGCACCGAGAGGCTCAAGTGAGTAGACGTGTGAGGGTGATAGCAGTAGTGAATTTGAAAAGCAAAATTTGATGATTGGCAAATGATTGGTTGAAGGATTGGCAGTGATTGGCAAATTTTTGATTGGTTGGAATTTGATGAGCAAAATTTATAGTGAAAGATGCCCGATGTGGTGGGATGGCAAATCCACTGTCCCTCACATACGGGGCACATGAGCAATAGTTTTATGGGGTTTGGCAGTGAAACTAGCCCGGGAGGGTTAGGATAATGTATAGGAACCTAGAGATGACCATAGGTAACTGTAGATTTAAGTAGCAACATTGGACAGGTAGTCGGGGACATAGAGAGGTTAGAATGGATGATAATGATGTGGGATGTGCTTAGTTTAAAGGAAAAATGGGGAGCACCAAGTCAGAGGGAAACCAGGTAGATCAGATGATGCCGTGTGTTTGAGAATCGAAAGTGTATGAAGCAGCGTATGAGGAATAATTGTGATTGTGAGTTGTATTGAGTGTGAAAGTGTATGGAGCAGTGCATGAGGAACAATTGTGGTTGTGCATTGTATTGAATGATTGAAGAAGCCTGGGAGGAAGGAGGGTGCAGGAAGCACCAGGTGTGCAAGTGAACAGGTGTATGGAGCAGTGTATGACTGAGTAATGGTGATTGCGTGTTGTGTTGAGTGAATGGTCCTGGAGGAAGGATGGTGCAGGAAGCAGCAGGAGTGATGGCACAGGTGTGCAAATACAGGTGTATGGAGAATGGTTGTGTGAATATATGGAGTATGGAATGGATGGTGTGGAGTGAGTATGGTGGAAACTGTGGAGTGGAGTGGATGGTGCGAAGGTGTGTATGGGGAGGATGGACCCCATCACGAATACCCGGGGAGGGTAGTTTAAGAGTTAGGTAGAGGGAGTAGGTAAATTGTGGTTGGATATTGGCATCTGCGGTGCGTGGTGGAAGAATGGTGTTTGGATGGGTGCATCAGTGACTTGGAAATGGCTGGGCGTGTGGCCTGTTAGTGTGTGTAGTTAAATGGGCACTCCGCCACTGTTAGGATGTCGGCCAGGTGAGGCCGCAGGTGGGCTCTGGGAGCCGGTAGAGTTGTGGATGGGGCCCGAGGATCCGGAGGACGGACCCGGGTAGCCCAGTGCCAGAGGGCACCGAGTGGGGAGAGCGCCAGAGGGCCTTCCCCAGGTCGATAGGTTAGGGTAAGGAGCAGGTAAGCTCGGAGGCAACTGCAGTGGTGGAGGTGTGCAGGTGGTAGACCTGCTGGGAGAGCCATACGACCCAGTCCTGAAATTGTGCAAAGGCACAGGGAGTTGAATCGGGGGAGTGAGACCCCCAAATTGATGGGGTAACCACAGTTTGGTCAATGGGAATTTGGTTCTTAAAACCACCTAGGAGTAAGTTGGCCAAATGGATTGGCAGGGAGAGACCCCGGGGTAGTGTAAAGTGTGTTAATATCATTTAGGAACTAGTTAGGATTGAAATCTCCTCGCACCATCTACATCCACTCACCTGAGGTGACGGTGCTCCACACCATGCCATGGTTTGTTGTTGTTATTTTTTTGTACAAATGTTTGGATTGTGAGACGCATCATGACGTGGGTGTGACATTGTGCTTTGTTGATGTACCATCTCTCCATCCTTATGAGGATTGATGATGAATTGGTGATGGCAAATTTGGTTAGAGGGATTGTTGTGACGAATTTGGTATTAGGGGAAATAGAGGGAGGACGAGACGTAGTGACGGATTAGTAAATGTGTAGGTTTTTTTTGTAAATATGGGTAAGGGCAAGGGTAGAATAGGTGACGGGTGGGGTGACGTACGATACGGACGAGTTTTTTCTCCGCTCGGTCTCCAGGCGCACCTCACCTTGCATTGCCTTTATTGATGTGTACCCTTGCGCCCTTACCCCTCGCTAACCTGCCCTCTCTGTCTTCCTTCCCCGACCCATGGATTGTGCTCTCTGGGCACCGAGGGGAGCTGTGCGGGAGTCCGCCATTGTGTGCCCGAACCCCCACAACCACAGCTGCCTGCATCCACGCACCACTTATGGACCACATGTCTGTGGCTGAGCACCACAGCATGGACCCCACGGGTTGGGGCATGGCCCCTCTGCTGGAACCGGCCACGATGGCCCAAGATCTTGCTTGCGGACCCCGTGAGACGTGGCACCTATGCCACACAGGTGAACCACACCTAGTCGGCCCCTGTGGGCCATAAATAAAAAGTGACACGTTTTGTGCATTTTTAAATTATGTCTAAATAGGCCACCAGCAAGAAGATGAAGTTGACAACATCAGGAAGAAAAATGGCCAGCAGAGGAGCCGAAGAGCAAGACCACCAGCAGGGTTTGTTTTGTTGTTTATTATGAACTGTGGTGACTGTGCACTGACTGGTGTGTTTTTTTGGTGCTTTATGGTGCTCTTTATTGGTGCTGGTGCGTCGATGCAGCGCAGGCTGTCTCCTCCCCCCCCCCCCCCCCCCCCCCCCACAAAGAACAAATCACAGGTCATGGGTTGCAGTGTAAATACAAATAGCGACACTTGTAAATAATGCTCCCCACCGTTCATGTTTAGTTTGAAGACAATTCCGCAATGCGGTTATCCTGTGGGCGTGAATCTGTTAGGTAGGGTGCAATGCAACAGCGGGACATACTTATTTGTGTTTTAAAACTGTCGCACTCAGGGTCAGGTTAATTGTAGAGGGAATTACACCTACGTGTCACACTAAGTAAGTTTTATAGGCCCGGGACGTGCCTTGGACGATGAGGGTGCAGTGTTGTGGATTTGAGAATTGTTGTAAATATCACCCTCTAAGTGTAATTAATTCTTGTAAATATCTCCGTTTTGTGTGTAAAGGTCAAAGGTCGTCCCTCTTAGTTAGTCCATATACATGCACGTAGCAAATCATATACCCTTCTAAATAGTTATTTCTTTATTATGTGTATTAGTTTAAAGCTGTGTTTCCCATTAATTGACTCTGCATTGCACCGAATTCAAATAAGATAGATCCCCTTTCAATTCCCCATTTGTCCGCAATTGCCAACTGCATTCGCCCTCCATTGAACACGCGGTCGGTTCGGAGAAGAAAGGCGTGTCTCCGCCCTCGTCATCGGAAGGAGGAGTGAGCCAGCCCTTGCCGACCAATCAAGCACGAGGGGTTTGGCTTGAGAGGGCGGAGAAAGAACGATCGGGGAGGTCCGCAGAGATTCGAGGGTGTGGCCTTTATAACCCGTCACGCGAAGCCCCCACGAGAGATGCGTCAGAGAGAGTCCACCGGTGGTTGTTGCTGAGAGTAAGAGAGAAGGGAGAAGTTCATCAAAAGGAGTTTACCGCAGCTTTGAACAAACCGGAGCTGAACCAACGGCAGTTTTGACCACAGCAGCTTTGAGCGTCGCAAGCGGTTTTCGGCTGCGGCTACAAAGCGACGCCGCCGTGCGAACACGCCTGCGAGGGGGCGGCGACTGCTCACTCCCGGCCCGACCATTCTCCTACTCCAACTGAACCTTCCTCCCTTCCAGCCATCCGTGCCATTCATTCCCTGTGTCAGTCTGATTGTCGTCCGTCTTCTGTGTGTCCTGGGGTTTAAGTAAGTCTGTATAAGCTAGTGTTGCACTGTGTCTTCTGATCCTTCCATCCTTCTGTCTTTATTTTCGTTTCTTTCCTTCTCCTTGGTTCCTTTAATTGTGTAAATAGTAGTAATAAATTATATTTGTTCTTCCTACCTTGCCTTTCTTTCCTTTACATCCGTTTCATTTTAGTGATTTCCCCATTGGATACCTGTGGCACGATTTGGCCAACGTTTAAGAATCGCGTCAGTTACTTCCTAATGGTTCGTGCCGCGGCTGCTCATCCGCTCGGCAATAAACATCTTGTCCGCGGTCGCGAACGAGGTTGCTCACCTGCCTCTCCGGAGGGAGCTTGGGCAACTTCAGGACTCACGTCGGTCAGTCATACACAAGGGGATTAATCCCCCCTTCTTAAGGAAAAAGGCCGACGTAGAAATCCGTAACAATATATATATAAGCTTTATATATATATATATATATATATATATATATATATGTATATATGTATGTATATATATATATATATATATATATATATATATATATATATATATATATATATATATATATATATATATATATATATACATGTATGTATGTATGTATGTATGTATATATATATATATATATATGTATATATATATATATATATATATATATATATATATATATATATATATATATATATATACATATATACATATATATATATACATATATATATATATATATATATATATATATATATATATATATATATATATATATATATATATATAATATATATATATATTATATATATATATATATATATATGTCACGCTACCAGATTCTTGTACCAGATGCGCCAAACATCGACTGCGTATAAACGCCGTTGAAAGGCGGCACCGTGTGTTTCACCGTTTTCGCTTCCGGATTGATCGTTTATCAGCAATAAACTGCCGGAAATATACCTTTATTGGCCATCTGGTGACTCTGCTGCTGTTGGTGGCAAGCGTGCCAGGCCAACCTGCTCTCACTGAAAGCCGGCCGGCCATCGCAGAAGCAACAGGGTGTTGTGACCTGTCCACTACTTATATGACAATCTGATTCATTTTGTTGACTCATGACTGAAAATGATTGAGACAGTCATTATAGTTTGTGCAATTGATAGGACCTGTGCATGCTGCTCAGTGCTGTGCATCCAGTGTGCATGATATTTTATTCATATACTCGACAAAGAATATCGTTTACTGAACAATGCTGTACTTGTATGTACTTTGTGAATTAGGCTCACAAGACAATGACGTGACCTTTGAATCACACTTCTGGCGGCCAACTTAATATCCCGTGGGGTTTTCAAGTGTAAGTAGTATGATGCACATGCATTTATTGTCCTTCACGGATAAGTCAAGCCTTGTGTACATACTTCTTGTAAATGGTGCTTCACCAAACATGTGTGTGAAAATTCTATACATGTGGGCCTACTCGTCATTTTGCCTTGATATTTTGGCATGACAGCTTGGGCTAGCGTACAGATGGGGGGGGGGGGGGGCGAGGATTTACAGTATTTGTGCACAGTTGCAATGCAGATTATGCTTGAGATTCAATGCAGATTGTGCTGCACATAATAAATACAGCAGTAGTAGAAGAAACATGAGCGTGTTTGTTTCCCATTAATTCCAATTAAAATCAGTGCTGGTCACAACTTATTTGCTAGGAAAAAGTGAAAAATACAGAATATTGGCAAAGTGCCAAAAACAATTGGCACTCAGCCAATAACTCTGATGGTACTTTTATTTACTTTACTTGACCAACATCATGCTTGAAAAAAACCTTTAGAACCCTAGAAATTGATTCTGATTGTAAATTACTGGTTGGTATTTTTTGCGAAATTTTCTAGATTTCCTGGCATGAAAAGTTGAAAAACTTAACATTTTGGGTAACACATGAATATTAAAATTTTTGTTTTCATGCATTTATAATTGCCCAATTTGACCAACCCTGCTATTTTATGGAGGTACAGGGTTGGTACTTTAATGCTGCAGGTATAACATAAATCCATAATTTGAGCATCTGGTACAAGAATCTGGTAGCGTGACACATACAACAACATGCATTTTAAAGGCCATTTTCCCTGCTAGAGCGGGGGTTAGCCTTGCGGTCCCCATGACAATCTTCTCCATTTTGCCCTATTTTCTGCATCTCTCCTTGTTAACCCCCTTGCCCGCATTTCTTCTTCCACCATCTTTAGCCAAGTTTTTCTCGGTCTTCCCCGTCTTCTACTTCCTTCTACATTCATTTCCATCACTCTTCCCAACCAGTCACTTTCATCCTTCCTCAACACATGACCAAACAATCTCAACCTGTTCCTCTTCACAGCATCAATCACAGGCTCTATTCCCATCATCTTTCGCAATTCATCATTTGTCTTCCTCTCTCTCAACGATACTCCGCACATCCGTCGAACCATTCGCATTTCCACCCTTTCCAACCTTCGTTGCTGCTCTACGTTCATTACCCATGTCTCGCTCCCATAAATCATAACACTTCTCACACATGCAGCATACACCTTTCCCTTCAGCTTCAACGACACTCCCCTCATCAGCACGCCACTCATTTCCCGAAACTTCTTCCATGCACATCTCACTCGAGCAACCGTTGCCGAGTCTGATCCACCTTCTCCATTCAGCATGTCTCTGAGGTAGCAAAATGTTTTCACACCTTCCAGCTTCACGCTGTCTCCAAGATCCAACTCAACATTTCCTCCATCTGCAGCTCCCTCTGTGCACACCTTACATTTGAATGTAGCTGCCACACTGGTTAATGACCCTCTCAGACCACTACATTTTTGATGAACCCACTCAGCGCACATTGTACACTGAATGGAGTTCACTCCGACACCCTTCCGACACACAGCACAGGGCCACTTCCCAGTTCTTTCCACCTCACCACATGCTTTACCACTTGCCATCACCTTCGTCTTTCCGATATTCACCTTCAGACCTTTTGTCTCCATACATTCCTTCCACGTGTTCATCTTTTCCTTCAGTTCATCCATACTTTCCGCAATCAACACCAGATCATCTGCATACAACTCGCACGGTAAACCCTCCTTTACATTCTGAGCCAGCACCTCCATCACAGCTACAAATAGTAGTGGACTTAGTACCGACCCCTGATGCACTCCCACCTTCACCTCAAACTCACCACTGTTCCCGTCCTTCGTCCTTACAGCTGTGCGCGCTCTTTTGTGCATTGCCATCACTACTCTGATCAACCATTCCTCCACTCCTAACTTCCTCAATGCCCATGTCAATACTTTGCATGGAACCCGATCGAATGCTTTCTCCAGATCAACAAATAGTGGGGGGGCCAATGTAGCAGATTGAAATGCCCGGTGAAATTGCTCGTTAATTTTTGGACACTGGTTGGGCTGTCTTTAGGGATGATATAAGTTCTAGAAAAAATATGTCTCCAATTGTTTCAAGTTCTTTATGGCGGCCATTTTGGATTTTCAAAATGGCGGATGTCGAAAACGTAAAATTCCATTATCTTGGCTTCTAAATGACCTAGAGTTTCGATTCTGGTGTCCAGTTGTACATTTTTGGGGATAGAGAATTGAATGAAACCTTCTTTAATAACCTACAAGGGATAAAAATAGGTTTTTATGGCACAGCCGAACCAGTGTCCAAAATCTAACTTAATGCACATCTATCTTAATTGTTATTTGTTATTTGTATGTTCCAGATTCGTGACCCTGAGCTATGATGGAGCCAAAAAGCAAGAAAACCAAGAAAGAAACTGATTTCACACTTTGCATTCAGTGCCAGGATCCCCAAGGTGCACTAGTGACTGAGCCAGCACTGGGCTCATATGCAAAGTTTCTCCAGTTCATCCAGGAGAGGGCACGATATGGTGATGCCGACTTCAAACAGATCAGCGAACGATTAAGCTGTTTCACTGCCACTGACTTGAGGAACAATAAAGCAAAGTGGCACCGGGCATGTTATGGATCTACATGCAACACTGCTCACCTGGAGCGTGCTAGAGTTCGCCACCAGAAAGCCTGCGAACATGGCGACACCCAGCATCTTCATAAGAGGTGTGGACGTCCTTCTTCTGCACCTGCCGCTGCAAGTACCTCAGGTTCTACGCAAGACGAGACTCTTCACTTCACACGTTCATCATCAACTCCATTCAACAGAGACCTTTGTTTCTTCTGTCAAGAGGTCACTAAGGAAAGTGTACATGTTGTATGCACGTTCAACGCAGGTAAACAGCTGAAGAAAGCTGTTGAAGAAGGCAGCAACCACAAGTGGAAAGTTCAGCTGAGTGCTGCCATCAGTGCACATGATGCTCATGCGATCGACGTCAAGTATCATCTCCCATGCTGGGTGCAGAATGTCCAACGTGCTCCCAAGAGTGGGACATCAAGTGATGACAAAGAACACATACTGCAAGAAACTAATGTTATCAAAATAGCCGCAGACATTGAGTTTGTCAGCCTTGTTCGCTCTCTACTCCAAGCTGGTGAAATTCTCAACATGTCTGACCTGAAGTCGGTTTACTCCAGGATTCTTGACAATAATGGTGTGCACAATGTCCCATCACCTACTACCCAAGGCATGAAGGAGAAAATCAACTCTCACATTGATGACGTTCACTTCATGAAACCAAAACGTCGAAACGAGTCAGACTGTGTATTCTCCACTGCCGTGCGTGATGCAGCTGTCGAAGATGCAATGACGAAGACAAATGAAAAAAACATCGAACAACTGTTTGAGAGTGCCTCTGTTCTCCGCAGTGCCATTGCTTGTCAGAACAAGCACCCATGGCAATTTGAAGGAGAAATGAACACTGATGATGCTGAAAAGCATGTACCCAAAGTACTCTATGCTTTCCTCCGCTGGCTACTGGAAGGACCAGCCACGAGCATTGAGCCAGAGACTATGCGCTCAGCCACTATTCATCGAGATGTTATAACCATCAGTCAGAACATCATGTACGGCTACAAGTCAAAACGCCAAGTCACGTACAAGCCCAAAGAGCCAGATGCACCATTCCGCCATCGCTTAGAATGGCCACAGCAGCTTGCCGTTGCCATTGTAGTCCATCAGTCCACCAGAAACAAGAAGCTTCTGGATTTCCTGCATGGGTTCGGTCTGTCTGTTGATTATAGTCGGATCTTGCGGTTGGAGACACAGCTGGCCAACTCAGTCATAGAGTCTACGACAGAACAGGGTGTATACTTTCCAAGAACCATGCGCATAGGGACGTTTGTCTTCTTTGCAGTGGACAACAGTGACTTCAATGAAGACACACCTGATGGGAAGCGGACACTCCATGCTACAGCCTGGGCACTCTACCAACGACGGGAACATGCACCCTCCACAGATGAACATAGAACACTGACACTACATGACCGAAAGGCCAGACACCGCTCACTCAAGGTTCTGACTGCTCCAGACTTTGTTCCTTGCCAAGCACCAAACAAACAATCTGCCACAGGTACCACGTATAGCTTCAAGACACGGTCAAACCCAGATGTCACCAAGCCGTACTCTGCGACGGACACAGTGTGGCTACTTTCATGCACAATCATGCGAACAGCTGAAGCTGAGGACGTACAAGACGACATCATCCCACCAGATGACCAGCTGCAAGCTGCAGAACCCCAGCATGCTGACCCTGTTGGGTCACTCGTCCACGATCCAAAACAACCACCTGGCAGTAGGATCAAGCATCACGATATCCCAACTTGGACAGCCTACAACTCACTGCTCTCCTCTTCGAAGCCTCTGACGGAGGTCAACGCCCTGCCATTGGTAGCAGCACCAGCCCATGAATGGCAAACACTGATAACAGTCTTGAAACAGACACAGCAAATCAACTGCATGGTCATGGGTCCCGATAGGAAGACAGTGATCACCTTAGACATGGCCCTGTATGAGCGAGCCAAACAGCTGGAGATGACCAGAGATGACTGCAAAGGCAAGTGGGTACTGCGACTAGGGGAGATGCACACTGTGATGGCTGCACTGAGGGCTGCTGGGAATGCCATAGAGGACAGTGGTCTTGACGAGGCTTGGTCTGAGGCTGATATCTATGGCCCAACAACGACCAGACAAATACTGGAAGCCAAGCACATGAAGAGGGCTTTGGAGGCCCACATCACCACTGTCCAAGCCCTCTTCGACCTCTATGTGGACGAATTCTTCCAAGAGCATCCCCATCTGAGGGGCCCATGTACCCAGTCAGCACAACAGGTTGCCCAGAGCTGTCATCTACACAACCGAGAGGAGATGACAAGCGCGCAGAACAACATGCTAGCTGTCCTCGAGTCAAACGAAGTCCTGGAGGCCATGGCAAAGTTTGATGAGAGGAAAGAAGCCAAGAGTCCACTGTTCAAGTTTGTGCGACGCTACATGCGGATGATAATGCTGATATACACATTCATCCGTGCCACCCGTGATGGACAATTTGAGCTTCACCTGTCTTCACTGGATGAGATGTGCATATACTTCTTTGCACATGACAAACAGAAATATGCCAGGCTGACTCCCCGGTACCTTGCAGAGATGAAGGCCCTGAAGATGACAGATCCAGGGATCTACCAAGAGTTCATGGATGGGAACTTCAGTGTCCATAAGAATGAAATCCCCTTCTGTGCTGTAGGTGTGGACCATGCACTGGAGCACATCAACAGGATCATGAAGGTGACAGGGGGTATTGTGGGCATTACCCAGAATGCCAGTGCCCGCGAAAGGTTCTTTCTGACAGCACCAGAGCTGAGTAGGCTTGCTGAAGAAGCCCGTCAGATGGCTGGCTCACAATCAGCTACACGCAAGGAGCACCACGACCTATCAACCACAGTCTGGGCTCGGCAGGAAGACAGCATTCGTCGACTGAAGAATGTGATCAGAGAGTCCATGAATCCCATGACGCATGAGGGTGAAGACCTGACGACTATCATCACCAAGGTGGTGATGCCAGCTGAAGTACAGAAGGATGTCTGCAACCAAGATGAGATTGGTCAGAAAGCGTATAACACGTTTGTTGCAGAGCGCATCAACACAAATGAAATCAACCTTTGGGCCAGAATGGGAAAGGTCAAACTGAAGATGTGGAAGAGTGCCAGGAAAGCTGTGAAGCACAAACTGGCAGACAAGGTTGTAGAGCTGAAAGACGACAGGTCACTGTTTGCGCGCATGCTGATCGTGGCCCGCTCACGACCAGAGATCAACTTGAAGGATGCCATAGGTCAATATGAATTCACCGCGCTTCCACGAACCCTCTTTGCAATGGCTGGGACACTACTACCATGCACAGACAAAAGCAAGCTCATGGGCATCCTAGAAGATCTACCCAAGAAGTCAACTGGCACTGGTCAGCAGCCAGACGACGACAATCCTGAACATACTCCACCCCCTCCCAAGAAGGTGACTGTCATAGACGGCATGGCATTAGTGCAAGCAATGGGTAAGCCACAATGGGTCAAAACATGTGCCCAGTGGGCTGGCCATTTTAATGCAACACTGGACTGCAAGACCAACGGGTATGATGAAGTCCACCTCGTGTTTGACCGATATGATCTGCCAAATTCACTGAAAGAGGCCACACGGGAGAGGCGCCAAGGTGGCAAGCCGCCCACTGCTTACCACGTTCAAGACAGCACCCCGATTGGAAAACTGACAGCAAAACAGTTCCTGTCGCACACCAACACCAAAGATGAGCTAACTGTCTATCTGGCAAAGAAAGCTCTGTGTCACTTTGAGGGGACTACCAAGGTCTTCATCGTCACTTCAAGGCAGGATGTCTTCTCCAACTGCATGGATGTACAGCATCTCCGTAGCTCCCAGGAGGAGGCTGATACGAGGATCTTTCTTCACAGTCTAGATGCCGTCCGAAGAGGTGCAACACAGCTGTACATTCAGTCACCTGATACTGATGTATTCATCCTAGCACTCCACCGGTACCATGAACTATGCAAAGACACATACTTCATCACGGGTGTGGGGAACAAGAAGAGGCAAATCTCACTGGAACCAATAGTACATGAACTTGGTGTCAGGAAGGCTGCAGCCCTACCAGGATTCCATGCATTCACGGGAGCAGACCAGACTGGTCGGTTTGCCGGCAAGGGAAAGCTCACATGTTGGCAAGCCCTCAATAGGTGCTCTGTTGAGGTGGTATCTGCGTTTCATGACCTTGGGGCCTCTGAGGAGCTGAGAGCTGACACAGAAAGTGACATTGAGGCATTTGTATGCCAGCTGTATGAGCCTCGTACTACAGTTGTGGATGTGGGCAAGCTGAGGTGGAGACTGTTTACCAAGAAACAGCTAGAGGCACAGAAGCTGCCACCAACACGGGGAGCTTTACATGAAGCCATTGCTCGTGCACATTTCCAGGCCATGGTGTGGCATCAGGCTGATGTACCGGACCCCCAGCTTCCACAACCAACAGAACATGGATGGAGAGCAGAAGGAGATCAGCTGGTGCCCATCACAACCAAGGACCCTCCAGCCCCAGCTGCCATCACACATCTAATCAAATGTAACTGCAAGAAGACCCAATGCATGTCTCACTGCTCATGCAGGTCTCAGCATCTCAACTGTTCTGAGATGTGTATGTGTGGGGCAGATGAAGAGGTGTGTGGTAACACGGGTCAGGAGCGCCCCATGGGAATCGATAACACTGATGATGAGGAGGATGGAGATCCTTCAATGTAACAATGAACACTGCCAACTAAAAATATTGCACAAAGACATTATAAGTGTACATTTGAACACTAAAGTCCAGCCTTTATGTGATTTAGAAGTGAAAATGATGGAAAAAAATATATATATGTGTTGGCATAAGTGCGTGAAAATCCAAGATGGCTGCCATAAGAACCCTTTTGATCATATGTAGGTGTATAAATGTGTGTTTATTGGATTAAGTATCCGCAAATATGTACATTTGGACACCAAAATTAACACTCTAGGTCATTTAGAAGCCAATATAATGACAATTTCGGTTTTCAACAAACGCCATTTTGATAATCCAAAATGGCCGCTATAAAGAACTTGAAAAAAATGGAGACATATTTTTTCTACAACTTCTATCATCCCTAAAGACAACCCAACCAGTGTCCACAAATTAACATTTGAATTCAACGGGAAAACATTGGCCCCCCCACTAAAACCCAAGAAACAACTTCTTCCTCTTCTCCGTGTACTTCTCCTGCAACTGCCTCACAATGAAAAGCGCGTCTGTCGTTCCTCTTCCTGGCATGAATCCAAACTGCATTTCGTCGATCTTCACTTTCTTCCTTATCCTCCTCTCCAACACCCTTTCCAATACCTTCATTCCATGCTCCAATAACTTTATCACTCGGTACGAGCCACACTCCAGAGGGTCACCTTTCCCCTTGTACAGAGGGACGAGGGTACTCAGTTCCCAATCCACTGGAATGCGGCCTTCTTTCACCACCAGATTACAGATCTCTGTCATTCTCTTCACACCCCAACTTCTTGATGCCTTCAACATATCTCCCACAACTCCCGTCGGCCCTCCCGCTTTTCTACCCTTCATTGCTTTTATCGCTTCCTCAACTTCCTTCTCAGTTATCTTCTCTGCCGGTCCTAAAACTGGGTTACTCTCTATGTTGCCATCCCATTCATTCTCTGTATTCAACAGCATTTCCATATATCTTTTCCATCTTCCTTTAATTCCATCTGGGTCGACAACGATTTGTCCCTCTTCATCCTTCAAGCAACTCACCCCCATCACATCACACCTCTCTTTCGCTATCTGCTTTGCAATCCTGAATACTGCTTTCTGACCCTCTTCCGAATCCAAGCGTTCTCCGAACATTTTCCTACATGCCTCCTGCGCCTTTGCTACCTCTTTCTTTGCAGCCTTCCTGGCTGCCTTATAACTTTCATGCTCTGCTGTTTCTGCTCCCGTACCCTTCGCCTTCTGCCACTCCTTGAACTTCTTCCTCTTCTCGTCAATCCTCTTTACAACTTCATCATCCCACCACCATGTTTCCGAGTGCCTCGGTGGTCCTTTTGTCCATCCACATACCTCACCAACGGCTCCCAACAGACTAGCTTTCATTGACATCCAACCACTTTCAAGCTCAACCACATCATCCTCGATCCTACTCAGCCTCTCTTTTAATGCCTCCCTTACTGTCACCTCTTTCAACCTCCACACCTTCATTCTCGGTTGGTACTTCACCCGCCGAGCTTTCCTCGCACCTTTCACCCTTACGTCGCAGACAACCACGTGGTGCTGTGAAACAGCCTCCTCCCCCGGGAACACCTTTGTGTCCCGGAGGTGCCCCCTATCTCGCCTACGCACCATCAGGTAGTCAACGGTTGTCGTCGACCCACCTGACGTGTATGTAACAAGCTTATTATCCTCTTTCTGGAACTGAGTATTACAAATCAACAAATCAGCTCCATCAGCAAACTCCAAAATCCTTTCACCTTCTCCATTTCTCACACCATATCCGTAACCCCCATGAACTCCGTCAAAACCATCCATACTCCTTCCCACATGTCCATTTAGGGAGCGTGACACATATTATACATATACAGTGATCCCTCGTTTATCTCGGGGGTTACGTTCCAGAACCCCCCGCGATAGACGAAAATCCGCGAAGTAGCGACCATATTTTTATTTTATTATTTATATATATTTTAAAGCTTTATGACCCTCCCCACACTCTTATTAACCTTTCCCACACTCTTATTAACCTTTCTCACACTCTTATTAACCTTTCCCATACTCTTATAAACACTTCCTATACTCTTAAACACTTTTTACACTCTTAAACATACGTAATTTTAACAACATATAAAATTCTAATGGGTACTCAGCATTGAAGATACTGTAGCGACCCATGGGTTCCCCAAGCAAGACCAGCATTAGAATCTCCTTGCTCCAGCCGGTGACGTCACCGGCGGGGATCCCCGGCGCCAGAGTGGCTGGTCACGTGACCACCAAAGCGTGCGGGTATAATCAGCTACACCTGTTGATCACGTGACCACCGAAGCACGCCACGCTTGAGAGGCGTGGCTTTCGGTTTCTGGTTGTGCTTTATAATGCAGCCCGATAAACGGGCTTTTCAGTGTTCCCGAGTTGGTTTTGAGAATAAATATCTTCTCGGACGAGTTTGTGTCTTGCCCGTCATTTCGTCCGTATCAAGCAAGAGCCCCGGCTCTTCAATACTACAACTTGCGTGATGAAGATGATGATGAATTAGCTGTGCAGTACTGATGACGATGAAGGTGATGACGATGATGAATGTGCTGCACAGCCAGAAAGAGCATTACAGTTACCCATTACGTGGGTAACTAGCGCAAGTGGAAGCTGCCGCATCTGCGTTTTCCATACGCACGACTCTTTGTCTACTCTTCTACTGTACACTATGTACAGTATTTTATTTCTTGTAATATGTTTTAATTACTGTATTTTTCTTATTTTTTTACGTTTTTTAATTTTTTAGGCGAGAAAATGCTTATTTTACCACAAAAATATTTAAAATAATAGTATATAAAAATACATTTATACCGCAAAATCCCGCGATATAGCGAAAAATCAGCGATATAATTTTACATATGCAGTGAAACCTTGACTTACGAGTTTAATTCGTTCTGTGACAGAGCTCGTAACTCAATTTGCTCGTTTCTCAAATTCAATTTCCCCATTAAAATGCATTGAAATGCTATTAATCCGTTCCAGCCCGCCAAAAACCACACCAATTTTTTTTTAGATATACAGTATATATAAAAATATCTCGCGCTTTATATTTCACCTGTATGCAGCATACAAGTTGACAGGATGGCCTGGACTGGAGGTACGCACACTTGACTCTAAACTGTCCAGCCTGGGTTTGAATCCCGACCCAGCTATAACCTGTCATGTCGGTGTTTCACAGGCAGGGTGATTCATCAATGTGTGTACCGCTAAACTGGGCGCCCCGTTTGCGTCCCATTAGTTGTTGGATGTTAAGGATCTCACCGTGTTTTCCACAAAGAGAAGGCGAGCTATCGCCGGCACTCTGAACGAGTTGTGGCCTGGCATGCTCTTCTCCTCTGCCGTTATATACGTCCTCCTCGGCATCTTTTTCCAGAAGAGCCCTGTCTCGTCACAGTTGAAGATTTGCTGGGGGATGTATCGTTCGGCTTCTATCAGTTCAGCAAAAGTTATAATAAAATCTTCAGCTGCCTTCACATCCGCCTCACCAAGTCGACAACACGCACACCTCGCTCATGTTTTTCGACGATTGCTTGTTTTATATCCAAGCACATCATCCTCTTCTTCTTCTCAGTACTGCCCTTGGCACTCAATTTCTTAGGACCCATGGTTAAAACTAAGAAATTTTCCAAAATAACCAAAATGCGAAAACAAAGCAGCAGCGATATACGGGAGAGATGCTTGCACGGCAAGATAACCACGTGACCTGAACCCATCTGGTGGCGGGTGGCGTAAGCTCCAAAATAACCAAAAAGCGAAAACAAAGCAGCAGCTATATACGGCAGAGATGCTTGCACGGCAAGATAACCACGTGACCTGAACCCACCTGGTGGCGGGTGGCGTAAGCTCCAAAATAACCAAAATGCGAAAACAAAGCAGCAGCGATATACGGCAGAGATGCTTGCACGGCAAGATAACCACGTGACCGGAACCCACCTGGTGGCGGGTGGCGTAAGCTCGTAACTCAGATATCGGCTCGCATCTCAAAGCAATAAACTGCCCGAGCGACGGCTCGTATCTCGGAAAACTCGTAAGTTGGTGCACTCGTAAGTCAAGGTTTCACTGTACTAGCGAGAAAAACCCGCGATGTACCGAAGCCGCGAAAAGTGAACCGCGATATAGCGAGGGATGACTGTATATATATATATACATACATATATATATATATACATACATATATATATACATACATATATATATATATATATATATATATATATATATATATATATATATACACAGTGGAACCTTGACTTACGAGTTTAATTCGTTCCGTGACCGAGCTCGTAACTCAAATTGCTCGTAACTCAAATCAAATTTCCCCATTGAAATGCATTGAAATGCTATTAATCCGTTCCAGCCCGCCAAAAACCACACCAATTTTTTTTTAAATATACAGTATATATAAAAATATCTCGCGCTTTATATTTCACCTGTATGCAGCATACAAGTTGGCAGGATGGCCTGGACTGGAGGTACGCACACTTGACTCTAAAGTCTAAACTGTCCAGCCTGGGTTTGAATCCCGACCCAGCTATAACCTGTCATGGGTGAATCACAGGCAGGGTGATTCATCAATGTGTGTACCGCTAAACTGGGCGCCCCGTTTGCGTCCCATTAGTTGTTGGATGTTAAGGATCTCACCGTGTTTTCCACAAAGAGAAGGCGAGCTATCGCCGGCACTCTGAACAAGTTGTGGCCTGGCATGGCATGAACATGAAAACATGAACATGAAATGTTCGACATGAACATGAAATTTTCCGAAATAACCAAAATGCGAAAACAAAAACGCAGCGCTATACGACAGAGATACGTACTGTACTTGAACGGCAAGATAACCACGTGACCAGAACCTACCTGGCGGCGTAAACTCGAAATAACCAAAATGCGAAAACAAAAACGCAGCGCTATACGACAGAGATACGTACTGTACTTGAACAGCAAGATAACCACGTGACCAGAACCTACCTGGCGGCATAAACTCGAAATAACCAAAATGCGAAAACAAAAACGCAGCGCTATACGACAGAGATACGTACTGTACTTGAACGGCAAGATAACCACGTGACCAGAACCTACCTGGCGGCGTAAACTCGAAATAACCAAAATGCGAAAACAAAAACGCAGCGCTATACGACAGAGATACGTACTGTACTTGAACGGCAAGATAACCACGTGACCAGAACCTACCTGGCGGCGTAAACTCGAAATAACCAAAATGCGAAAACAAAAACGCAGCGCTATACGACAGAGATACGTACTGTACTTGAACGGCAAGATAACCACGTGACCAGAACCTACCTGGCGGCGTAAACTCGAAATAACCAAAATGCGAAAACAAAAACGCAGCGCTATACGACAGAGATACGTACTGTACTTGAACGGCAAGATAACCACGTGACCGGAACCCACCTGGCGGCGTAAACTCAAAATAACCGAAATGCGAAAACTAAAATGCAGCGCTATACGACAGAGATACTGTACTTGAACGGCAAGATAACCACGTGACCGGGTGGCGAAAGCTCGTAACTCGGATCTCGCCTCGCATCTCAAAGCAATAAACCCCCCGAGCGACGGCTCGTATCTCGAAAAACTCGTAAGTTGGGGCATTCATAAGTCAAGGTTCCACTGTATATATATATATATATATATATTGTTGCGGATATGAGGATTGAGTTTTTTTGATTGTGTTGTATTGTATAGTAAATGGTTGTGAATTATTGGTTTAGTCTGAGCCCTCCTTGCTCCAGTCTGTTGTATAAAGGTCAAAGGGCGTTCCGGTAGTTAATTCCATAAAGCATACATTGAAGGACACTATAATACCCTTGTTCAGTAGCTTATATCCTTATTATGTGTGTTAGGGTAAGGCTTTGTCTTCCATTAAAATGATACTCCATTGCACCAAGTGAAATAAGATAGATTCCCTTCATTCTTCATTCCCATTCCCAAAAACCTCCATTTCCCCTTTCGTCATGGCCAAGCCTCAATTTGCCAATTACATCCCCTCCAAAACCACCATTGAACATGTGCTCGGGTCGGGGAAGAAAGGCGTGCCCGCCCGTCATCAAGGGCGGAGCCAGAGGGTCGCGCGACCAACCAAGGCCGAGGTGAGCACACCGATGGGCGTGTCCTGAAGGCCGGCGGCTTAATCGCCGGAGGGGCTATAAAGGCGCGCGCGCAGTGGTTGCATTGGTTGCGTTGTTGGTCGTCAGTGGTTGCGTTGTGGTGGTCAGTGGTTGCGTTGGTTGCGTTGGGTTGTCGATGGTGAGGAGTGGTCGGACCAAGAAAGAGAAAGAGTTGTTGCACCAAGAGAACATAGAAAACATCCAAGGAGATCATCATCCAGGGAAGCACAAAGCCTGTTGTAGTCCTGGCAAAGCACGCGACGTCCACAGGAGCAGCAGCAGCGGCGGCCACAGCAGCAACAACACTCAACAGCCGCTTGGGGCCTGGACGGCAGTTTTGAGCAGGGCCGCGAAGGAACGGCGGCTGCTAAACGCGCTGATCGTGCTGCAGGACCCCTTGGACCGGACTCCCCCCCCCCCCCCCCCCCCTCCAAGCCATCCACCTCTGCCATTCCTATCATCATTCCCCGTGTGAGTCGTCTTCGTTTGTTCTGTCCTGGGTATTAATTAGGTCTGTTTAGATAAGCCAGCGATTTTCACTGTCTCTCAAAAATCTTCTGTATATTATTTTATTATCTTTCCTTCTCCTTGGTTTCTTTGAGCCTGTAAATAGTAAATAAATTATATTCGTATTTCCAACCTTTTTGTCTTCTTCGTCTTCACATCTGTGTCGCCTTAGTCTTTTCCCTATTGAATATCTGTGGCGCGATCCGGTCAACGTTCGGGGATCGGGTTAATCGGGGTAACTGTTAGGCCGCGGTGCCATCTGCTCGGGCAAACCAACATCCTTATCCACGGGCCGTAACAATATATATATATGTAGGGAGCTGTAATGCCCCTCCCCCTTTGTATATCCTTGCTGCTTTACCAATTACCAAGTATAACCAATTATATGTTTTGTTTTGACTTGCTACTGTACTTTTTTATGATACTGAGTTCTTTCTACTGCATTGAGGATGTGTAATATCCTAATAAGGAGTCCTCTGCCTTTGTGCTCTGGCCTGCGTGGGCACAATCTCTAGTTCCCCTTACCAGGCCTTGGAGGCAACTCTTATCTCTCTTTGCCTTTTTCCTGTTTTTGCCATTATCTTGCAAGTTGACAGTTTTACGAGTGTCCACTCCCCTTTGTACTTTCCCAAGCCAGCTGCTATACAGAAAGTTGTAAACATGTTGTCACATAATGCTGACCATCTCCTTATCAGAAGCTAACCCATGACTGGCCTTGGATGAACTTCCTTTAATTAACTGAACAACAGGATGGGACTATGGTGGGGGACCCAATGAGCCCATTCTGTCTCTGTGTCTTGTGAGCTAACTCCACCCCTGACTTTCCTTTATATAAAGCAATGTTAATTGAATTATTTCAGAGCATCTTGTTGTACTGTTGGTCATTCCTTGTGAGTTTCAATGCAACTTTGCTGTCCTCAAGCTTGAGTACTCGAGTTCCAATAAATATATCCGTTGCTCCTTTCTTCTGAGTTCTTCTGAGTCCCAAGTCCTAAGTCTCAATCCGACAACTGGTGGCAGCGGTGGGATCAGTCTGGGCAGTCCGGGACGCGGTCCCAGGCAAGGGAGTGGTGAGAGACCAGCTGGCAATTGATCCGGGTCAGGTGAGCTGTGGTTTTCTTTTGTTTTTTCCTTTTTAGCCCGGGGGTCAGTCCAAATTGTAACCCACTCTCTCTTGCTCGGTCGCCGTACGTTCCGTTCCCTGCTCATACCTGTTCCACGAACCTAAATTTAATTACGGACCGCTTGGGTCTTGGAGCAACTGATTGTTTATGGACTCGTTAGGGTAACGTTACGTAAGGAGAAGTGCCCCACGTTGGGCGCCTGAGGTTAAGGGGTAATAGATCTCTGGGTTGTGAGGGTAAGGATAAGGGCGGCGTCCCGATCCGAGGCCTACCCGGGAGACGTTGGGATTTTAAGTAAGATCAGAACTATTATACGGGCGTAGGACGCCAGGAAAGTGCAGTAAGGGTAGGATAGACGGCTGTGTAGGCGGGCGAGCCTCTCAGGAGAGTAGGTAGCGCGGCCGTACCACGCGAGGCGGGCGAACCTCACGAGTACAAGACTGCGAGCCTCTCAGAGTTAGGTAGACGGCTGTAAACGCGAGGCGGGCGATCCTCACGAGTACAAGGCTACGTCGGTAAACTAAATTTTCCTAGGATGGGTAACAGTATGGGTAATAAGACAGTAAAGGCAGGTGAACCGCTTAGACATACCCCAGCATTTTTTATGTTTAAGAGGTATGGCTATGCTGCTGTGAGACCAGGGAAGTCATGGGTTGCATTGACGAAGGATTTAGGAGAACCGTGGCCCGAAGGAGGGTCTTTTGCGCTGGAAAAATTGGACGTATTGTATGAGACATTAGAAAAGTTCGAACAGGCCACGAAACACTTTCCGCCTGACTATTGGAAAGTCTTTGGCTGGTGGAAGGAAGAAGCGATGAAGCGACACGCAAAGTCGAAACAGGCCAGCTTGGCCGGTGAGGTAACAAAACTCAAGGGTCTGAGGAAACAGGCGAATAAAGAGCAGGATGAAGCGCTTAAGGAAATAGAGAGGCAGGCCAACGCGCGACTGATGCCGCTCGTTGAAAACCCAGACCCCGCGAGAGGGGAGGCAGTGACCAATCTACCCTCCCCAGCCCCAGTCCTAAGCTCTGTCCCGGGGTTTCAGGCACCACCTATCCTTTCTGCGCCCCCGCTACCACCTCCCTATAACCCTGCTACCATCGCGCCCCAGATACCCCAGAACCACCCGAGCCAGGGAAGGCCGTTTGCACAACTCGGGGCTAACGGAATAGACGACGGGACCGACATCGCAGGGTTCCCGCCACCGATAGGACCGGATGGGTTATACCCCTCACTGGTAGGTTGTAAGGGGAAAAGGACCTCACAAACTACCCCATCGGAATGTCAGGAAATAGAGGAAAGGAAAACATTGTGCCCTGTACAAGTTATCGGGGTTGACGCAGCAGGTCATGGGGTTCGGGAAAGAGTACCATGGAAAGAATCCTCTTTAACTGTAATGCGGGCAAGGATTCAACATTTGCTTATTGAGGATCCACGGCAGATAGTGCCGACCATGTCGAATTGGGTTTTGGATGGCGAGTGCGACTATCGAGACATAACCCATATGGGAGTGTCCGTGCTCCCACCCAAGGTATGGGAAAGGGCTAGACAAAGAGCACACTGGCCGGTGGCAGACCCAAGGGCTGGTGCAAACCCCCTGTTAACACAAGCGCAATGGGATGCTCAAAAGGTCCTGCTGCTAGATTCTATTGAGCAGGCGCTGTTGCCAGCAGGAGGTCCGGATTGGGGAAAGATCGGGGCCATAAAACAAAAGGCAGGAGAACCAATTGGAGAGTACCGAGAAAGGTTGGAAAAGGCCATTGCGCGCTGGGGAGGACTGGGTCCGATGCAGCTGGGAGGGCTACCCCAACCATTGGTAAATCAATATCTAATCGAGGGGCTTCGGCCGGTGTTAAAGAAACAGGTACAGACCGTCCTCTTCGGCTGGAAGGGAATGACAACCAACGAATTATGCGACAAACTGGAACAATGCCCGGGCTCCTCCCTAGAGGAGAAGAAGGATATTAAGGAGGAAATATTGCAAATGTTTGTCCAAGAGAAACGGGCTCAATTTAATCAGAATAAAAAGGGGGATCAGAGTCAGAACTACATACACGAACAGTGCCAGAAGTGGGGACCTGTTCGAGGTCCAGAGGAACATAGGAGGAGTTGTTATCCTCTTTTCTATAAGGGCCAATTCCCCAACGGAGAGTGGATCCACAACGAAAATGAGAACTGCGACGGTTGTACTGAGGAAGATTTTGGACTAATTAATATGAACGAGGTGAAACAACAATGGACAATACCACCCCCTCTTCCCCCTCCTCCTCAAAACCCTCAAACTTGGACTGTGAAAGGGCCCCCTCCCCAAAATTGGTATCCACCAAGACCCCTTCTCCAAAACCCCGGACCACCCCCCAATAGTGGGATGCAGAACGGACCAAGGGGGAACTGGGCCCCGCCTCGGGGTCCGCCGCAGTGGCAACCAGTGAACCAGTCACATTGGGGGCCGCCAGAACGCCGGCAGGGAGGAAGGGGCGCTGTAGAGGGACGACCTATGCCCTCCGCACCACCGGTTCCGCAGGAACCGTGCCATTATTGCAAGCAGATGGGACACTGGATACGTGATTGCCCAAAGGCTCGTAAGGGGTTTCAGCCCCAATACAATAGAGGGGCCTATTGACGGGACGCTGGCGAGTCGCCCAAGGAGTGTCCTCTCTTGACCATGACACCGGCAGAGGAACCAACCATGATGTTGGACGTGGAGGGAAGACAATTAGAATTTCTCGTAGATACGGGCGCGACTCGCAGCACAATTAACAAGGGGCAATTGCCCTCTTTGCGCCCTACGGCCAGGAACGTTCAAATACTGGGTGTTTCGGGTTTACCCCAAGCGCTTCCTATTTCGGAGGAAGTGCGAGTAACATGCGGCCCGCTGGAGGCTAAACATGCTTTTTTGATGACCACTACCGCCCCGACGAATTTGCTGGGACGGGATTTATTGTGCCGTTTGGGCTGTCAGATCTCATGTACCAAGGAGGGAGTTTTCGTAGACGTCGCGGAATCTAAACGCGACTTGGTAATGACGGCATTGTCTCGGCCCGGCCCCACCGTGTATTGGTGGCGCATGGATGAAGGGGCTCTGGCTACCTGGACGCATATCATAGATAATGTGTGTTTGGACAACGCAGTTCTGCGAGATTGGCTACAACTGCACGAAATTTCGATAAAAACCTTAAAGGATAGTCCACCCCATTGCACTGCGTACTATGATGCAACGGGCGACGACGAGAATTATCGAGAAAAGGTTAAGGAAAAGCTGGGCGAGCGCACGCCTCTACACTTGTCACGGATGTGGATCGGCCGCGAGGGAATAGGAATCGAGGCAGTCCTAACCTCGAGTCAGCGTGCATTGACCCGATACCCCGAAGGAGCGGCCGCCCATGTTACCCTCACTACTGCCAAGGGGTGGCCGCCGGAAAGTGTAGGTTGGATGGTAGGGAGGTTACGTGAAGTTCCCCTACAAGGTTATCGGAGTAAGAAGGGCCGTTGGACTTTGAAACGGCTCCAAAATGGCGAAGGGTTCTCAATTGACTTCAAGACACAACGGAGGGATGGAACGTTCGAAGCAACAGAGTTGCCTCCTAAGGGCACCTATGCCATGAGGGCAGTGCTGACGGATCCGGGTGAGTCAGATTACCTCCTAGCGGAGGTGCCAGACAATTTATGGCCCAAAAGCGACGGTGAGGTTGGACGGATGCGAGACGCCGAACCTCTAGTGATAGCAGTGCAGCCGGGGATGCGCTTGCCAAATGTAAAACAGTATAAGCTACGACCTGAGGCCGACGTAGGCATAGCACCAGTGATTCAATCCCTAGTGGAACAGAAGATTATCGTGGAAACTAACAGCCCATGTAATACACCAATTTTGCCAGTTAAAAAGCCGTCAAAGGACAAATGGAGGTTTGTACAGGATTTAAGGGAGGTGAACAAGGTGATACAGGGCATACACCCACTAGTTCCAAACGGAGAAACCCTCATGATGTCAATTCCACCGGACGCAACATACTTCACGGTCATCGACCTTTGTTCTGCGTTTTTCTCTGTGCCCATCGCGCCTGAGTCACAATACTTATTCGCTTTCACCCATAGGGGGCGCCAGTATACTTGGACAGTACTACCTCAGGGGTTTTCAGATAGCCCCACTCTGTTTTCCCGGGCGCTGCACCGCGACCTGGCGGATGTGGAATTGAAGGGAGGGTCAGTGTTGCTGCAATACGTTGACGATTTGTTGATTTGCTCCCCTTCAAAGGAGGCGTGCGAAATGGATTCTTTGGCCCTATTAAAGGCCTTGGCGGCCAAAGGCCACAAAGTAGGCAGACCAAAACTTCAGTTTGTGCGGCAGGTTGTAACTTACTTGGGACACGCCATTTCGCATGGAAAACGAGAATTGGATGCTGGACGGGTGACCGCTATCATGGAGCTGCCGCGCCCTCGCTGGCAACGACAAATGCTGCGCTTCCTAGGTATGACGGGATATTGCCGCACTTGGATACTTGATTTTGCGCTGCTGGCCAAACCACTGTACGAGGCGACCAAATCAAATGCCCCGGACCTATTGATATGGACGGATGAATTGAGGCGATGTTTTGACGGGCTGAAACAGGCGCTGGTTACGGCACCGTCATTAGGACTCCCGGATTATGCGAAACCATTTACCCTTTACACTCACGCCGTGGGAGGTTTCGCCCAGTCAGTTTTGACACAGACCCATGGGGATAAGGAGCGGCCGGTGGCCTACTTTAGTAAAAAGTTAGACCCGGTCGAACAAGGGTTTCCGGTGTGCTTGCAAGCCGTGGCAGCGGCCAGGTACGCAGTAGAAAGAACAGCGGACATTGTTATGGGACACCCAGTAACGCTACGGGTACCACATTGCGTCACTTCGCTGTTGTTACAGCGAAGCACACAGCATTTGTCTAACACTAGATTAATGCAATACGAATCCGCACTGATCACTGCAGCCAACATCACGATCGAACGTTGCACGACGCTCAACCCAGCCTCACTGATGCCCACTCCTGAGGAGGGCGAACCTCATGTGTGCTCCGACGTTGTGCAGCTAGTCTCCACGGTGCGATCGGATTTAAAGGACAATCCCTTAGAATACCCCGACTGTATATATTATGTCGATGGATCAGCTAGGCGCGCATGGGACGGGTCTCTGTTGTCCGGGTACGCCGTGTGCTCGGATAGCGAAACGGTAGAGAGCGGGCGTCTTCCACCTACATTTTCCGCACAGCAGGCGGAGCTGTGCGCCTTGACCAGAGCATGCAGCTTGGCGGAAGGCCTTGCCGTCAACATTTACACAGATTCGGCCTACGCTCACGGCGTAGTCCACGATAAAGGAGCCATCTGGAAGATGAGAGGTTTTCTCACATCTGCCGGTTCAGTGATAAAGAATGGCGCGTTGGTAGAAGGGCTCCTCCGAAGCATTTTACTTCCCCGCGCTATCGCGGTAATTAAGTGTCGTGGCCACCAAAGGGCGGACACTGACGTTGCCCGGGGCAACGCAAGGGCGGACGAGGCGGCAGGAAAGGCCGCCAACCAACAGATAGAACGCAACATGCCGATGGTGACACGAGCACAGAAGACAGCCGCACAGATTGCTGACATACCGACTGCGGGACCACCCGCCACACCAACTAAGGACGATATCATAAATTTGCAAAATGCTGCACCGACGGCCGAACACGAGGTCTGGCTCAAACGAGGAGCGATACGCCCTGGGCCAGGGGAAATGTGGACCCTTGATGAAAAACCTATAGCACCCCAGGCTTTACTGCCTTGGCTGGCACGCATGGCTCATCAGAATGGTCATGTGTGCCAGAGGGGGGTGATGGGACAGATAGACTACACTTGGGCAGCGCCAGGACTGTCACGGATTGTATCCGAAGTGTGCCGATCGTGTGTGGTCTGCCAGCAACACAATAGAGGGGCGCCGCCGAGACATGCACATGATGGGGGACGGCCCCCGCCAAGTGGGCCGTTCGCAACTATTGAGTTCGATTTTACAGAATTGGAACCAAGCTTGTCGTTTCGCTATGTGTTGGTAATCGTAGATACGTTCACCAAATGGGTCGAAGCATACCCATGCGTCAAATCCGATGCTCCGACAGTAGTGAAGCGCCTCGTGCGGGATTTTATGTGCAGATTTGGCATTCCCCAGATAATTTCGTCAGATCAAGGAGGCCATTTCACGGCGCAGGTGGTTAAGGGCATCCTGAAGGCGTTGGGCGTTAAACAATCCTTCCATTGCGTCTACCACCCACAGTCCTCAGGACTTGTGGAACGAACGAACAAGACTTTAAAGAATAAACTAGCGAAACTTTGCGCAGACACAGGCTTGAGGTGGCCAGAGGCTCTTCCGCTTGCATTGATGAGCATTCGTTCCACCCCGGGTCGCACTACGGGCCTTTCCCCCCACGAAATATTAATGGGACGACCTATGAGCTTGCCCGTTTCAGCACCAACAGACATGTCCACCCTTGCTTTGCCAGTAATGGATGACATGCTTTTGAGATTTTGCATAGGCTTGTCGAATGTGGCACGCAGCATCCATGCTCGAGTACGAGAGGCGCTGCCTGAACCAATAGGCCACGCCATCCACAACTTTCAGGCCGGCGACTGGGTGCTCGTGAAGCACTTCACCCGCAAGGCTGCTTTGGAGCCACGGTGGAAGGGACCATTCCAGGTGCTACTGGTCACACCGACGGCAGTCTTCTGCGAGGGTAAACCTTCGTGGATCCACGCCACCCATTGTAAGTTGTCCTTCCCCGCACCACAAGCCACACGAGACACCGCACCTCACATTGCTGCAGACACCACACCTCACACCGCTGAAGACAATGCACCGTCTAGGGCACCACAGTCTCCTAAGGGCGGCGATGACGGTCATGATGATGGGAATTCTGGGCAGCTGCCTAACAAACCCCGCCAAGGATAGGCTTCTGCAGTTTAACCCACTGAGAGAGGATCTCCCCAAATACCCAGGACACGACAACTACACGTTATTTAAACTTTACTCCGTCAAATACATAACGGCTCCCCGGGGACAGGGGATAGTAGTACATTGCTGTGAGTTGGAGACACATTTCAAGTGGTTATCTGTAAGATGGATGGAAGCCATGGTGGTACACAATGGGACACCACAGGCACGCATGACAACCCCACGCATAGTCTTAACTAAAGTTAGACAGGTGGAAAATGGAAGGTTTACTGGGACCGTGAATAGTCACGCCGCCGCAGGATATCAATGGGGCACGGGCATCGACAATACTACTCTCCTACTGTCGCATGCCCTCGTCGGCCCACACACCACGATAATACTTGAATGTGGAATATGGCCCCCGCGCACGCTGATTAGAAGGAACAAAAAGAGGGGAGAGACCCAACACCAATTCCGGCCTAGTTGTGCCGCCTACGTCATTAAACCCCCTCCTGCCCAGGAAGTAAGAAGGAAGCCAGAGGAGAACACATACTGGAAGGTCGCACGGCATATGGCCACAGTACAGAATAGGACACAGTGTTGGATGTGTATGCACCTTCCCCGCACCAGCACAGCAGGCATACCAATGGTAGTGTTACCCCTATCACTCAATGATTTGTGCTCGAAGCCACTAAATACCAAATGCATTAGTACAACTCTGACAAGCCAAGGCTCTGATGAAACCGCGTGTAAACGAGTGTTCCAGTACTCCCCTCCCATCCTGTCCCGACACTTTGAGGAACGTCCGGCGCCGGTTTGGGTCAAGCCGGCATGGGGGGCCCTCTGCTTAGAAGGAAAGGGCCAAGTAATGGTAGGCAAATCCGTGTGTAGAGATACCCTTCCCGCGGACCCGAGAAAAGGGAAACACACGCTCCTAGTGAACGTTACAAGCTCGCCCTTGCATAACCTCACACACCTCCAGTTGGCATGGAAAGGGGAAAACGGGACAAACACTATCCCAGGTCTTCTCACTTGCATGACCACCCATTTAGTGGCTCCGCACGGGACCATGTTTGTATGTGGGAATAAAGCTTACCCGTATTTACCTGATAATTGGGGAGGAATTTGCTATTTAGGATCAGTTTTCCCTGAGATGGAAATGCGACAGCACTTGCATAATACCACCGCACTCATAAGGACACAACGAAGCACTTATTGGCACGACGACGACACCACTACTTTACACGGCGCTGATTGGGAGAAAGCCGTTAGCTTCTTCTTCCCATGGGCTGGGACGGTCATGAACAGTTACCGCATTGACAAAATTGCGTTAATCTTAGAAACTGTGGCCAACGCCACCGCTACAGCACACGACGAAATGTTGGACACGGTTGTCCATCTGCGTACAATGGTTATGCAAAATAGGGTTGCATTAGATATGCTATTGGCAGAACGAGGAGGGGTATGTGGGATAATTGAGGGTAAATGTTGCACTTTTATTCCTGACCCCTCACAGGGTGTCAGTGCTGCTATTATAACGTTAAGGGAAAGCGCTCACTCATTGACAAGGGATCGATTGGATCGGGAAGCCTCCCACCAGTGGCTTACCGACTGGTTCAAGGGGTGGACAGGCACAATTGTAAAGTGGGTACTAACCGCTTTGGCAATAGTCCTTGGAATCGTGGTTAGTTGTGTGATAATCAAGGCTTTAGTCCTTGCGTGTGTGAGGAAGTTTTCCACAGGATGGACACTGAAGACGACACCGGAAAAGGCCATGGTGATGATCGACCAGCGGATCGCGGGTCCGGATGACACACCAGCTGTCAACTCAACTGCCAGTCGCGGATCCTGGAACGACGACCTGAACGAGTCCCTGGGCCGCGACAATGAGATCTTCGCTTCCGAAGATTGTTCTTCCATTGCTGATATTACCGATAATGATGTCGAGTACACTTATGCGGACCTCGAAGCATTTCAGGCTACCAGAAGGCCGTTTAAACTGGGCCCCGACACGTCGGAAGAAGAAATCGACGATTTCCTGAAGGATTCCTCTCGTTTCTTCACGATATGCCATGCCGTGGCTATGACTATGGGCCGTCCACTCCGTAGGCCTACGCCACCTGAAAATAATGTTACTGATGATGTTACCAATGATGATGTGGGCCACTTGCGAGGGTCCCCGGCTGATGTTTATGTTTCAATGCAGGCTCTGCCTCTCCATGTTTCACGAGCTCACCTTTATGTCTCACAAGCCCACAGTGAGTCAAACGCCACTGACCCAGTTCGGGATTTGGACCCAGCTGTGAACCCAAGCCCGGATGGAGAGGAACTCGATCGTGAAAATACTCTGAGTTCCGAGTCTGATTGTTTTGGAGATTCGCCCTTGAATAACAGCGAAGCAAGCAGCATCGCCTCGGACGATCTCGACTTTGACCCAAAGGAAGTTTCTCTCCCACCTTTGGATCGTTATGCTTTATTTTATGGCCATAGGTTTGAGCCACCTGATACTGACGATGTTGTGTCTTCCCCAGATCACCAGCACGTAAGAGACCTCATGAACATGAATATCGATTGAGCGCTGAAGATCGACAAGGATTTCACTTGGGGAAGCCTGGGCGAGCTCCAGTTGGGGAGGAGTCCGGCTGCACCTCTGTGGACCAAGGGTGGGTCGGAGATCTTCCTGGGTGTGGACCCCGGTGGAACCAGAGGTCTTCGTTGTGGATTTGGCGCGCTATTCGATCTTCATGTCTCTACGGTCTCACCTCATACACCCATCTACACCCGACTTACATCATACATCCACTTACACCCACTTGCACCCACACACCCGCGGATCAGCCTGCTGGGTTCGTTGTGCGGTACTGGGTACGGGACATGCTCACTGGGCTGCATTCGTGTGGTACGTTACGTTTAGTTACACTCTCTCTCTCTCCCACCTCTTTTGGTGGATTTTGTGTGCCATTTGATCACTCTGCTTTTACGGCCTTACATTGCATACTCACATACAGACGCGAATCATCCTACTGAGTTTGTGTGGTGCTTTGGTACGGGACATTCTTACGGGGCTGCCTTCGCGTGATATGTTGAATGATTTTTCTGTTTTTGTTTGAAATAAAGGCCTTTGATTGGCTCGTAGATAACTTTGTATCTTAGATCCAAAAGGGCGGTATGTAGGGAGCTGTAATGCCCCTCCCCCTTTGTATATCCTTGCTGCTTTACCAATTACCAAGTATAACCAATTATATGTTTTGTTTTGACTTGCTACTGTACTTTTTTATGATACTGAGTTCTTTCTACTGCATTGAGGATGTGTAATATCCTAATAAGGAGTCCTCTGCCTTTGTGCTCTGGCCTGCGTGGGCACAATCTCTAGTTCCCCTTACCAGGCCTTGGAGGCAACTCTTATCTCTCTTTGCCTTTTTCCTGTTTTTGCCATTATCTTGCAAGTTGACAGTTTTACGAGTGTCCACTCCCCTTTGTACTTTCCCAAGCCAGCTGCTATACAGAAAGTTGTAAACATGTTGTCACATAATGCTGACCATCTCCTTATCAGAAGCTAACCCATGACTGGCCTTGGATGAACTTCCTTTAATTAACTGAACAACAGGATGGGACTATGGTGGGGGACCCAATGAGCCCATTCTGTCTCTGTGTCTTGTGAGCTAACTCCACCCCTGACTTTCCTTTATATAAAGCAATGTTAATTGAATTATTTCAGAGCATCTTGTTGTACTGTTGGTCATTCCTTGTGAGTTTCAATGCAACTTTGCTGTCCTCAAGCTTGAGTACTCGAGTTCCAATAAATATATCCGTTGCTCCTTTCTTCTGAGTTCTTCTGAGTCCCAAGTCCTAAGTCTCAATCCGACATATATATATATATACTAGTGGGGTCACCCGTGGGAATCC
The DNA here is from genome assembly GCF_964187855.1 of Myxine glutinosa. Lineage (NCBI taxonomy): Eukaryota > Metazoa > Chordata > Myxini > Myxiniformes > Myxinidae > Myxine > Myxine glutinosa. The sequence goes on from NC_136267.1 coordinate 57,379,844, forward strand.
CACGGGTATGGACGTGTGTGACATTTGGACATCTTGATTTGCATGCGGCACATTAAATTTTACAAAATGGTGTAATGAACACTTTATTTATTTCACATAATGTGACCACTCACTCCTCTCCACCCTCACGCCTCTCCAATGCCACTCCTCCTCACACTCCTCTCCAATACCTCCTCACACTCCTCTCCAATACCTCCTCACACTCCTCTCCAATACCTCCTCACACTCCTCTCCAATACCTCCTCACACTCCTCTCCAATACCTCCTCACACTCCTCTCCAATACCTCCTCACACTCCTCGCCAACCCCTCACACTCCTCTACAACCCCTCGCACTCCTCTACAACCCCTCGCACTCCTCTCCAATCCCTCACACTCCTCTCCAATCCCTCACACTCCTCTCCCTCACACTCCTCTCCAATCCCTCACACTCCTCTCCAACCCCTCACACTCCTCTCCAACCCCTCACACTCCTCTCCAACCCCTCACACTCCTCTCCAACCCCTCACACTCCTCTCCAACCCCTCACACTCCTCTCCAACCCCTCACACTCCTCTCCAACCCCTCACACTCCTCTCCAACCCCTCACACTCCTCTCCTCTCCAACCCCTCACACTCCTCTCCTCTCCAACCCCTCACACTCCTCTCCTCTCCAACCCCTCACACTCCTCTCCTCTCCAACCCCCTCGCACTCCTCTCCTCTCCAACTCCTCGCACTCCTCTCCTCTCCAACTCTTCGCACTCCTCTCCTCTCCAACTCCTCGCACTCCTCTCCTCTCCAACTCCTCGCACTCCTCTCCTCTCCAACTCCTCGCACTCCTCTCCTCTCCAACTCCTCGCACTCCTCTCCTCTCCAACTCCTCGCACTCCTCTCCTCTCCAACCCCTCGCACTCCTCTCCTCTCCAATCCCTCGCACTCCTCTCCAATCCCTCGCACTCCTCTCCAATCCCTCGCACTCCTCTCCAATCCCTCGCACTCCTCTCCAATCCCTCGCACTCCTCTCCAATCCCTCGCACTCCTCTCCAATCCCTCGCACTCCTCTCCAATCCCTCGCACTCCTCTCCAATCCCTCGCACTCCTCTCCAATCCCTCGCACTCCTCTCCAATCCCTCGCACTCCTCTCCAATCCCTCGCACTCCTCTCCAATCCCTCACACTCCTCTCCAATCCCTCACACTCCTCTCCAATCCCTCACACTCCTCTCCAATCCCTCACACTCCTCTCCAATCCCTCACACTCCTCTCCAATCCCTCACACTCCTCTCCAATCCCTCACACTCCTCTCAAATCCCTCACACTCCTCTCAAATCCCTCACACTCCTCTCAAATCCCTCACACTCCTCTCAAATCCCTCACACTCCTCTCAAATCCCTCACACTCCTCTCAAATCCCTCACACTCCTCTCAAATCCCTCACACTCCTCTCAAATCCCTCACACTCCTCTAAAATCCCTCACACTCCTCTCAAATCCCTCACACTCCTCTCAAATCCCTCACACTCCTCTCAAATCCCTCACACTCCTCTCAAATCCCTCACACTCCTCTCAAATCCCTCACACTCCTCTCAAATCCCTCACACTCCTCTCAAATCTCACACACTCCTCTCCAATCGCTCCTCGCACTCCTCTCCAATCGCTCCTCGCACTCCTCTCCAATCGCTCCTCGCACTCCTCTCCAATACCTCCTCGCACTCCTCTCCAATACCTCCTCGCACTCCTCTCCAATACCTCCTCGCACTCCTCTCCAATACCTCCTCGCCCTCCTCTCCAATACCTCCTCACACTCCTCACCAACCCCTCACACTCCTCTCCAACCCCTCACACTCCTCTCCAACCCCTCACACTCCTCTCCAACCCCTCACACTCCTCTCCAACCCCTCACACTCCTCTCCAACCCCTCACACTCCTCTCCAACCCCTCACACTCCTCTCCAACCCCTCACACTCCTCTCCAACCCCTCACACTCCTCTCCAACCCCTCACACTCCTCTCCAACCCCTCACACTCCTCTCCAACCCACTCACACTCCTCTCCAACCCCTCACTCTCCTCTCCAACTCCTCACACTCCTCTCCAATACCTCCTCGCACTCCTCTCCAATACCTCCTCACACTCCTCTCCAATACCTCCTCACACTCCTCTCCAATACCTCCTAACACTCCTCTCCAATACCTCCTCACACTCCTCTCCAATACCTCCTCACACTCCTCTCCAATACCTCCTCACACTCCTCTCCGCTCCGATCGGGCCCTCACTCTCCGCTCCAATCGCTCCTCACTCTCCGCTCCAATCGGCCCTCACTCTCCGCTCCAATCGGCCCTCACGCTCCGCTCCAATTGGCCCTCACTCTCCAACTCCTTGCTCCTCGCTCTCCAACCCCTATCTCCTCGCTCTCCAAACCCTCGCTCCTTGCTCTCCAGCCCCTCGCTCCTCCCTCTCCAACCCCTCGCGCCTCACTCTCCAACCCCTAGCACCTCGCTCTCCAACCCCTCGCTCCTCTCCAACCCTCCTCATCGTTGTTGCAGCAGCATTCTGTGCGGTTCTCCCCATCTCGTGCGGTCTCTGTGCGGTTCTTGCTACATCCTGTTCAAGTCTGCGTTCTTCATCGACCGTCGCATTCATTTTTGAAATGGGAGTTTCCACGCAACGCATGAATTGTCATGATCCTCAAGAGGAAGTGTCTCGTAATTATCAAATGACAAATGGCAAGTAAATTACATTGTGACAATTAAAGATTTCAAATAAACCTATGTAAAGTGTATGCGCACATAACTAATAAAAAAAAACGAATAAATATCTCTCGGTAATTTCCTGAAACATATTTTGCTTCCGGATAATGTTGAATGAAATAAGAAAGAACGAAGATATATATGTCGTTTTTGTGCCGACTCTCATAAAAGGTAAAAGTAATATATCTTAACGGAAAAGAAAAAGCGAATTTTTAATATATGTCGACATTTTCCCCGAATGTTATTTTAGGCGCTGTATTTTCGTGTATCATTGTGGCGCGATTTTTAGAAATATATCTCGGCAATTTCCCGTGTGTGCGTGAATGTTCTCAATTATTTCTGACACCAAGTCTAAAACCATCGATAAAAATTAAATCAGATGGTGAATTCGAGATAAAATCGTGAGGGTGACTCTCAATGAATGGGCTTTAGTTTACAGGCCTTTGAGAATATCATTTCGTTCTATAAACGGAAACTTTCTTGGGATTCTCTTCCCGTTTTTTTTCAACCGAGTCTAACACTATGTTAGCGACTGTTAAAAATGAAATGATATATCGAATTAGAATTGAAATAAACCTGTGTGAGAGAGAAAGACAGCATGGGCCCAACTAAACAGGCCTCAAAGCTATTCGAGGTAATAAAATGGTGGATATTTGTTTACATGAAGCCTCTCCAAGAATGGGTGCTATGGGTGGAGCGACTCTGCAAACGGACGAAGCCACACCCCCGGACAGAATCACCTTCGCCTATTATAATATATGTATGTATGTATGTATGTATCTATGTATGTATATATGTTATATATATTATATATCATATATATATATATTATATATACATATATATATATACATATATATATAATATATATTAGGGTGGGCTTCAAAAAAATCAAAATGCAGATGTTCTCCGGGACATGGTCCATTTTTGTTCCTTTTGGTGTCAGAGGAATCCACACCAAATTTGAATGGAATCCAATAATATTTAGGGGTGCCACATCAGTGATGAATTTTCCCCCATGCAAAAATAGGCATTCCCATTTTTTGGGCTGTATATACACAAAATAAATACATAATTATATATATACATTAAATATAATATTAAAAAATAAATATATAGTAAATATACATTAAATAATAAATATACATAAATACACATTATACATTATATATATACAATATATTATACATACAGATTTGAGACTTCCTATGATCACTATCTGGGCAATTTTCATGCATGTTTTGTACAGGTTCCCGGGGTCAGGGGTACGCTTTTTTAGTGTGTAATATGTAGGCCTAACTTATTGACTGTGGCTCTTTTGTAGAGAGTGACCCTGTGGAGTAAGAATTAACAGGATTTTACCCACATTCTTGCTTATTTTGCAGATATGGCATGTGCTAGTACCAGTGTTTCATTGAAAACTCGGGCTCAGGATAATGTGCATCTCATTGGGTCCACTTCTGGAGATGCCATCAAAGGTGCCAAGCTCCCGACTGTGCATCAATCTCTTGTCCTGTTTTTCTATCACCTGAAGAAGGAGAATCGCACTGCCTGGGAGAGTGCAACCCTCACCATTGAAGAGGTTGTGAAGTTCTGGGAAAAAGCTCACCTACCTACAACGACGAAGCAGCACTGCATCCATCGTTTGGAGAGGCTATATGAAGAATGGAGGAGCCTCCAAAAAGGTGCAAAGTGGGGTGGTGCGACCCAAGAGAAAAAGGAAGCATCCTTCAAGGCCTCCTTGGAGAAGACGTTTGATCTTAGGCATGCAGATTCGGAGGCCATAATCACCAACCCCGAGGACAGGAAGTTTCTTCACGATCAATTCTCAGAGAGGAAGGCTTCAATGGGATCTGTAGACACTGTGTTGGAAGCAAAAACGTTCTTGTGTGTTTGAAAGATTAGCAGCCACGAGATGATTATCGTGAACTCCTAGAACTGACTGTCATCTACATGGGAGGAATCCCACCTCGTGGAATCCGGATCATGGCTCCAGGAGCAATGCACAGAGCCAGATGGATGGCAAAAGCACTATATTCACTACAGGTGTTCATGTTTCGGTCAGAGTTCCACTTGACACTTCGAGAGGCGAGAGAACTCCGAGCCTTCAACATTTTTGTCTGCCTTGTGTATGTACAGGCTTGGTTTCGGGCTCCACAAGCTATTGAGGCTCCCCTGAATGACATTAACCTCTTCAAGAAGTTGGAAAAGTTTGAACAAATCAATCAGAAGATGGCTCAGGCAGCCTTGAAGGCACTTGGCCGCCACACGTGGTACATGAGCCCAGTACTAGTGGCATTTGCATTCTTTGACACCAGAATTGACAAAGAAAGCAAGATCAATATGATTGAAGCATTGAAAAATGACGGTGAAAACCCCTCTCCAAAGAGACCAGCTATCAAACGAGGAACCGCCCTGTCAATCGCTGGCCTCATAACAAAACACACCAAGCATTTCTTCAGCATCCTAGGGACCCCAACTGATTGGATGGATAAGGATCCTGGTTCATGGGAGCAAGAAACCAACTTTCAGGAAGCAAAGAAAGCCGCCAGTGGCTTAGTCGTGGTGAACGACAGGGCAGAAAGGGGTGTCGCATTGATACAAGACTACAATAAGCTCCTTACAAAGGATGAAGAGCAAAAGCAAGCTCTGCTCCACGTTGTTGCTGCTCACAGGAAGATGTACCCCGATGCCAAGAAGGCAACAGTGGTGAAACGCCCAGAAATAGGAGTTACATTTCTCATTATATTTGGGTTTTTTAATTTATGTGATATGGTGTCTCTTCATTTTATGAACTGAACATTTGGATTGTTATCATTGAATTTGAGTTTTCATAGCAATATAGTGCTATTTGTGCAGCTATTGTAACTTGTGTTTGCTAGAATACAAAGAAAGTGAGTGGAGGGTGGATTTTCATAAAACAAACTTCTGGTTTTGCTTTCGATCCATATATAGAAAAGTTTTGTAGACACCTTTAGTTTGAAGGCTGATGTGGCACCCCTAAATAAAATCAGATTGCTTTCATATTTGGTGTCTTTTCATTTTGGAACAAAAGGAACAACATAAAGCCATGTCCCAGTAAATATTTAAAAAAAATTATTTTGAGCACCACCCTAATATATATATATATATATATATATATATATATATATATATATATATATATTATATATATACATACACACACATATATATATATACACACATACATATATACACACATACATATATACACACATACATATATACACACATACATATATACACACATACATATATACACACATACATATATATACATATACATACATATACATATATATACATATATATATATATATATATATATATATATATATATATATATATATATGTATATATATATATATATATATATATATATATATACCAGACACCCTCAGTACACCACTGGTGAGCACATCAATAAAGTTTGTACTATAACATTTGTAAATCGGTAGCAGAACATCATCTCCTCAAATATTATAATAATTATTCAGACGGTGCATTTCTCATCTGGGCCTCTCTCAATGGCAATGGCTGGAGTTTTACTTGGTGCAGAATCCTTTGTTATAATTTGTTTCTCCAGTTTATTTTTCCAGTTAAATATTTACAGATGCTCTCTGAGAGCGTGTTCTCTCGTGCTCAACCGAGGCCATCGTAGTTTGGCAAGGCCACGCCCTTCCCCACACCTACTCGATCAACCCTGAACATTGCTATGCACATGCGCAGATAAGAAAGCGTGTCACTTGTAGAGTGTGCTTGACTAACGTCTTTCTGATGATTTGTAGTGATGTATTTTTTGTCTGGCGAGAATCTACAAGTATTACCGTGGTCTTCTGATTTCTCAGGATTTGGATACTTCAGATAAATACTTACATCTTTTCTTGATAAAGTTCTTCATTGAAGTTAATTTTACAAAACTGTTATCATTTTAGTGTGCTGGCCCTGCCTAGTCTACGTACAAACGTCGGGATGACGCGGATAAAAAATGCCGGCCCCACCCACTGATACAAAACAAAAGTTGGAGTATCTCTTCATACTCTCATCGTCGTTTAGTCGAGTTCACTTGCAGTTCGAGTGTAGAATAAGTTTTATTGACACCAAGTAAACAAAAGAGTAAAAACCGCGAGTGTCTTTCACGTCCGACAGTGCATAAATTCCTCGAGAGGCTCCGTCCCTCCCCTCTGTCTCCGCCCTATTGGTAAGAGGGAAACCACACCAGTTATTTTGGCATTTCTAAGTGCAGGTCCTTGTGTGGCCTGAGGCTGGATGAAGACATTACTCTTTGAGAAAAGAGCAATAAGACAAAGCTCTGAACATTGAACAATACAAAACAAAACAAAACAAAAACAATGAACGCATTATAATGAAATATTGCACAGGCCACAACAGCAACACCGAGACAAGACACAACAACCGAAAAACAGGACGAATACGGTTCAGAAAACTGCTGTCAAGCTTTATGAGGTGGAAATAAGGAGCTCAGACTTTCATCACCAGCACATGCAGAAAAACCCGAACCGGAAGACTTGCTTGTATTTCCTGATAAGTTTGCTTTTTGAAGTGGCAGTAGTTTATAAGGCATTTGTCTCCATCATTTATCCCTTTCTTAACAATATCTTTCTTCAATGAGGCTTGTTTCTTTTTTTTTTATTCCCACGTTTATGTTTATGCGTTTATGCTCTCATCTTGGCTCCACCTCCTTCTCCACCTTGTTTTCGACTTCCGGTCCCTCGGGCAACGAGGCTTGCTTCGATCTCTCCACGGCATCGAAGTTTGAGCGTTTTCCCATTCGTGTCTTTGTCGGGTTTCCGCTGGTTGTTTTGTTGTGTGTGTGTTGTTGTGTGTTTCTGTTTAGTTTTGGTTTTGTGGTTGTTGCGGATTTGTGTGTGATTGGTCAATTTTTTTATTCGCACCTCGTGCGCCGCCTGGTCTTTCCGGGCTCCCTTCCCCCTCGTCGGTGTTTTGTGAGTGTAAGCTCTTTCCTTCATAGTACTTGCTTGTTTCTTTGATTTTCTTTTCTCCCCCCTGCCTCTCGCGGGCATCTTACCCTTTGTCCGGCGTTTTTAAAAACAGGACAAACGGATAGACAAATAATTCTATATTGATTCTTTCTCTCCTCCCGGACACGTGCTTGTTCGCTCTCCTCCTCGTCTCGAATTGTGCCCCGCCCCATGTATCTCGTTTTTCTTCCGCCTCTACTCCTTCTTTCTCAAATCCACGTTCTCGCTTGGAGACTTTTCCCAGATTATTTTTCATGGTTTTGTTTGGATATTGTTGGAATATGTTTAAACTGCAGTCGTGATGCTGACGCCGCCCGACGCCCTCCGCCCCCCCCCCCCCCCCCCAGAATTTCCATGTTTTAAACGTATCCCAGTGTTTACCCTGGTTAGAATAGGTACACCGTATCCCGGCGTGTCGTAAGAGACGACTAAGAGGGTTGGCGTCAGGAAGGGCATCCGGCCATAAAAACATTGCCTCAAAAAGAGAACCATGACAATTACAACTACATATGGGCAGGATACAGCCCGAAGTGGAGATCGGTTTCTGAGGTTTGGGACATGGAATGTAGAGACAATGACAGGGAGATCAGGAGAAGTGGTGGAAGTATTGGTCAGAAGAAGAGTGGACATATGTTGTGTGCAAGAGACGAGATGGAAGGGAAGGGAAGTGGTGTGAGAATGGTGAAGGGTAGGCAGGGACAGAAATACAAGTTTATGTGGCAAGGGTGCCTGGAGGGCGTGAATGGTGTTGGTGTCCTGTTTTCTGAAGAGTTTGTAGACAGTGTGGTGAGTGTGACGAGAGTGAGTGATAGGTTGATGATGGTGAAAATGATGATTGGAAAGCTCTTGGTAAACGTCATCTCGGGATATGCTCCGCAGGTTGGTCGAAGCGATGAAGACAAGGACAAGTTCTGGTGTGCGATAGAGAAGCTGATGGAAAACGTGAAAGATGAGGAAGTTGTTGTGGTGGGAGGAGACCTAAATGGACATGTGGGAAGCAGTATGGATGGTTTTGAGGGAGTTCATGGGGGTTACGGATATGGTGTGAGAAATGGAGAAGGTGAAAGGATTTTGGAGTTTGCTGATGGAGCTGATTTGTTGATTTGTAATACTCAGTTCCAGAAAGAGGATAATAAGCTTGTTACATACACGTCAGGTGGCTCGACAATAACTATTGACGACCTGATGGTGCGTAGGCGAGATAGGGGGCACCTCCGGGACACAAAGGTGTTCCCGGGGGAGGAGGCTGTTTCACAGCACCACTTGGTTGTCTGCGACATAAGGGTGAAAGGTGCGAGGAGAGCTCGGCGGGTGAAGTACCAACCGAGAATGAAGGTGTGGAGGTTGAAAGAGGTGACAGTAAGGGAGGCATTAAAAGAGAGGCTGAGTTGGGTAGAGGATGATGTGGTTGAGCTTGAAAGTGGTTGGATGTCAATGAAAGCTAGTCTGTTGGGAGCCGTTGGTGAGGTATGTGGATGGACAAAAGGACCACCGAGGCACTCGGAAACATGGTGGTGAGATGATGAAGTTGGAAAGAGGATTGACGAGAAGAGGAAGAAGTTCAAGGCGTGGCAGAAGACGAAGGGGACGGGAGCAGAAACAGCAGAGCATGAAAGTTATAAGGCAGCCAGGAAGGCTGCAAAGAAAGAGGTAGCAAAGGCGCAGGAGGCATGTAGGAATATGTTCGGAGAACGCTTGGATTCGGAAGAGGGTCAGAAAGCAGTATTAAGGATTGCAAAGCAGATAGCGAAAGAGAGGTGTGATGTGATGGGGGTGAGTTGCTTGAAGGATGAAGTGGGACAAATCGTTGTCGACCCAGATGGAATTAAAGGAAGATGGAAAAGATATATGGAAATACTGTTGAAGACAGAGAATGAATGGGATGGCAACATAGAGAGTAACCCAGTTTTAGGACCGGCAGAGAAGATAACTGAGAAGGAAGTTGAGGAAGCGATAAAAACAATGAAGAGTGGAAAAGCGGGAGGGCCGACGGGAGTTGTGGGAGATATGTTGAAGGCAGCAGGAAGTTGGGGTGTGAAGAGAATGACAGAGATCTGTAATCTCGTGGTGAAAGAAGGCCGCATTCCAGTGGTTTGGGAACTGAGTACCCTCGTCCCTCTATACAAGGGGAAAGGTGACCCTCTGGAGTGTGGCTCGTACCGAGCGATAAAGTTATTGGAGCATGGAATGAAGGTAATGGAAAGGGTGTTGGAGAGGAAGATATGAAAGAGAGTGAAGATCGACGAAATGCAGTTTGGATTTATGCCAGGAAGAGGAACGACAGACGTGCTTTTCATTGTGAGGCAGTTGCAGGAGAAGTACAGGGAGAAGAGGAAGAAGTTGTTTCTTGGGTTTGTTGATCTGGAGAAAGCATTCTATAGGGTTCCCCGCAAAGTATTGACATGGGCATTGAGGAAGTTAGGAGTGGAGGAATGGTTGATCAGAGTAGTGATGGTAATGTACAAAAGAGCACGCACAGCTGTAAGGACGAAGCACGGGAACAGTGGTGAGTTTGAGGTGAAGGTGGGAGTGCATCAGGGGTCGGTACTAAGTCCACTACTATTTGTAGCTATGATGGAGGTGCTGGCTCAGAACGTAAAGGAGGGTTTACCGTGGGAGTTGTTGTATGCAGATGATCTGGTGTTGATTACGGAAAGTATGGATGGACTGAAGGAAAAGATGAACAAGTGGAAGGAATGTATGGAGACAAAAGGTCTGAAGGTAAATATCGGAAAGACGAAGGTGATGGCAAGTGGTAAAGCATGTGGTGAGGTGGTAAGCACTGGGAAGTGGCCCTGTGCTGTGTGTAGGAAGGGTGTCGGAGTGAACTCCATTCAATGTACAATGTGCGCTGAGTGGGTTCATCAAAAATGTAGTGGTCTGAGAGGGTCATTAACCAGTGTGGCAGCTACATTCAAATGTAAGGTGTGCACAGAGGGAGCTGCAGATGGAGGAAATGTTGAGTTGGATCTTGGAGACGGCGTGAAGCTGGAAGGTGTGAAAACATTTTGCTACCTCGGAGACATGCTGAATGGAGAAGGTGGATCAGACTCGGCAACGGTTGCTAGAGTGAGATGTGCATGGAAGAAGTTTCGGGAACTGAGTGGCGTGCTGATGATGAGGGGGGTGTCGTTGAAGCTGAAGGGAAAGGTGTATGCTGCATGTGTGAGAAGTGTTATGATTTATGGGAGCGAGACATGGGTAATGAATGTAGAGCACCAACGAAGGTTGGAATGGGTGGAAATGCGAATGGTTCGACGGATGTGCGGAGTATCATTGAGAGAGAGGAAGACAAATGATGAATTGTGAAAGATGATGGGAATAGAGCCTGTGATTGATGCTGTGAAGAGGAACAGGTTGAGATGGTTTGGTCATGTGTTGAGGAAGGATGAAAGTGACTGGTTGCGAAGAGTGATGGAAATGAATGTAGAAGGAAGTAGAGGACGGGGAAGACCGAGAAAGACTTGGCTAAAGATGGTGTAAGAAGAAATGCGGGCAAGGCGGTTAACAAGGAGAGATGCAGAAAATAGGGCAAAATGGAGAAGATTGTCATGGGGACCGCAAGGCTAACCCCCACTCTTGTAGGAAAAATGGCCTTTAACATGCATGTTGTTGTATGTTGTTGTTTATGCTTGTAAACACAACATTTGCCTCTTAAAATAATCACAGAATCACTGCACAAACAAATTCTTTACCATTATTCTATTTCCTCAGAAGCAAAATGTCACGAAAGCCAGCATTTATTTACAGCTAGCAAAGGCTGCCCAGCGCTTCGCTTTTCCCAGTGGTGGTTTTGGCACGTGTTGGACATTGAAAATCTATGGAGTTATTGGCCTCATGGTGGCGGTTACCTTTTATCTGTGGGCAGCACTGCATGACACCACATCCCAATATACATTTTATAGCAGCCGTTGGTGGCCTCAAAACGGATGCAGAGGCAAATGTGTGAGAGCTGAAAAGATTGTCCAGATTCTGAAGTACCTCCATGCAAAGTTTGGGGCCTCTGTGCTACGGCTTGGCCGTGAAAGAATAATGCACAAACACTTGAAGATATGTATGTAGATTTACAAAAATTACCTGTGTCATTCATTTCCACAACAGGTTTTTCAGATGGACTTTGATTGGTAGACGACTTTATCTGCACAAATAAACAGTTTACATTTCAGTTAGCTTTGCCATTTGCACAAAAGTACAATATATTTAGAAAACGAAGCTATATTAAAAAAGTCAATGCAAATAAAAAGCAAAGTAATTTCCTTTACTAATAACCTGCACTTCAGGTGAATAATCATGACGATTGGCCTGTAGGACCCATCATATGTTCAGCATAATTGGAATGTACAGCATATGCAGATTCCCTCCGGCCTCGCTTCACCTCCACCCCCTTCCTGGAACCACCAAGCTTTTAACAATGTTCATCTTTCTCTTTTGAACAATCGACTTTCATACCTGATCTTTTGACCATTTCTCAAGGTGGAGGATGTTTCGAATGAGGGGCTTGATGTGCATGGGGGTCAGCACAGACCCTGGTGTTTCATGAGAAAGTTGTTCAGGATAATGATGTAGCTGTGGTAAAGGGTGGGGTGGGGGAGGTGTAGGGAGAGGTTAAGAGAAACAAAATGATCCAAAGATGTCCATGAGAAAGGCAGAAGGGGAAGTTGTGCATCAAAAAGGAAGGCATGAAAGAAAAAAAAAATAGAAGCGAAAAAGGCATAGCTGTGAGGTATGTATAAAAAAGAAGAAGAAAGTAAATTGGAAGAGATAGAAAAAGAGTGGGAGCACAGCATGGACAGAACGAGGAAAGAAAAGAGACATACTGAACAGAGCGATGGAAAGAAAAAGGCAGGAATTAAAATGGCTTTCGCAAAATAAAACCAAAAATAAAACGAGAATGGCACTTTTCAACATTGACTTTTGACCTTTAAAGCAGAAATCTAATCAGTTCATCTTTTAATCATAATATATATTCCTACCAATTAAGGTCAAAATCCCATCACTAGTTCACAAGTGAGCGCCGCAACAAAAAAATATTTTTACCTTCCGGGACATATGCCTTTGACCTCTTGACCCTATAATCTCATCCATTTATCTTTACATCATTATACAAACTTGTACCACATTTGACTTGGATCCCTTCAGCCATTCTTAAGTTATCATGGAAACAAAAACCTATTACAGACTCTGACCTTTGACCTCTTGACCCCAAAATCAAATCAGTTCATCTTTTCATCAAAATACATACTTGTATCGACTTTGGTGAAAATCCTATCACCGGTTTACAAATTTTCGCTGTAACAGGATTTTTATCTTACATGATCTGGGACCTTTGACCTTGTGACCCCAAAATGTAATCAATTCATCTTAATGTCATCTATCTATAATTCCAGTAATCTCTGTGTGTGTTTGTGTGTGTGTGTGTGTGTGTATGTGTGTATGTCTGTGTGTTTGTCTGTGACCGCTGTTTCTCGACGACCACGGGTCCGATATACTTGAAACTTGCCAGGTATATTGCTGGGGACCCGAGGATGTGACTTTTCAAGGTTTTAAATTAATCGGAGAAGTAGTTACCGAGCTATGTCCAAAAAACGATTCAACCAATCAGAGAGCAGCGAGCTATCACGTGTGCCGAACGTGGCGAACAGACTCTGCCTCGGACGGCACATTTGAGAGCGTATTCATTTATTTCCCGTCGGCAAACTATGTTGGCGTTCAACTATGTTTTAAAACTAATTAAAACTAATTTGCGATTCATCGTAACTGCGATATGCGACCTTCGTGGACAGTGAAGACTGCACTTCCGGCAGCCAATCACAGAACGCGTTGTTGCGTAGGCGTGGCTGATGTGAGAGCGAGCCGAGCCGAGCGCGTGCGCCATTACGGTTCGTAATTCGATTTCTTCCGGAGAAAATAATAATTTCTCGATTTCTTATGCGCATTATTTCTCCCAATTCAGTCAGAGCGAAGGGCGGAAGCGAAGAGCGTTGTTTTTTTTGTTTACGGGCGTACGGGCGTACGGGCGGGGTAGAGCGTACGGGTAGCGTTTTTTGTTTTTTTTGGCAAGGAACGGGCACCCACGTACGGGCATGCCCTAGTTATACATAACTGCACGAAGTTTGACTTGGATCCCTTTAGCTGTTCTGAACTGCGGTAACAAAAACCTATCACGGACGGATGGATGGACAGATGCACGGACTGGACTGACAGACAGACAGAGACACACGGACAGGCGGACCACCCGAAAACACATGTGTATGTGCGTCACTAGGTAGATGCGGGATGCTGGAGGTGGACAGTAACCTCTGCTGCCAGGTGCAAATGTTTATAGTAAAGGTTCCTCTTCTTCAAACAATGGTGTATTGAAACTGCTGGGGCAAACAAATATTAACTTTGGGCTTACAGTGACAGGGGATCCAGTCAGATCGGGCAATCAAATTAAACGTGATGTAGGTTTTGAAGATCTTTGTGCAGGAGACATGGCCATCCGGTCATGTGACCGAGGATGCCATAATTATCATTTTACAGGTGGAAGTGTGCTTATGATGAAGATTTATTGTCAATCGGACGAACAGTTGCAGAGGAAAGCGTAATTATTTTGTGTGGACAGGCAGACAGACAAAGACAAAACAGATGTGCAAAGGTGGCCACTGAGACAAGGTTTTTCCAAAGCAATGTGGTTGCAGGCCAGTGGGTATATATATATATATGAGTGTGTTCGGACATATCGAGACTCGAAGAAAATTGACCTGACATATTTTGAGAATCTTCATTAAAATTGTGGAACTATTCCAGATCATCTTGGAGGTGTTTCAGATAAAATGTTGCAGATGCTAATGGGAGTGATTGGACTTACCTTAGCTGTAGTTGAAGAGCATACCGTCAATTGGTCCCATCATAGTCATGGCAGTGTAATAACAATGTAAGCTTTGGAACCGTGGTTGGCTCATATAACTCATGGGGGTGAGCCACATGAGCACAGAGGGGGATGGTTCAGTGGTAGACCAGTGTTGCAAAAGTGTTTGACTTGGCAGCAATACAGGAGGGACTGTTAGTATACAGGGAAATAGATGTGATTAAAATGCTGGCATTTTAGGTGTTGCACGAACCCGAATTATGCAAGCATTTCATGTGCAGGCTTATGAAAGCAACATCTGAGGGCTGCCTTAAGGTCAACCCGGAAGACCATGTGTTCAAATACCCTCCGTACGAGGTGGAGCAAAAAGCCGAGAGGAGAAAAGACAGTTTTCTTTTTTGCCTGTGAGATGTCATCCCTTTGTCTCACTTCCTGAATGTAACAGAATCTGCAGAAGCTGCAAAAAATTCGCAAGAGACATGCTCCAATCAGTATTTAAATTTAAATGAATAGATTTTTGCATTTAGCTTGGGGCTAGGTTAAAATTGGGAAATGCTTTGAGAAGATATCTTTCTTACCTTGTGCAACCATGACTAAAAAGGTATAGATTAATATTTGTGATAAAAGTGTTCCTACCATTGTTCGTGATATTTTTGTCTGCAAATACTTATTCGTATGATTTCTCAGCTGCTTGTCATTCTGATGTTTGACTTTGGGCACCCACAAGTTGCACCTTTGGGCACCTACAGAAAATAAAAATAAATAGCACCGCAAAGCGGGCGTAACCCCTCAGCCCATGCATGATGGAAACCAATTTCAAGATGGCTGCCGTGGCCGCCATAATGAAAATCGCAGCATGCCCATTTTCGAAAGGAACCTTCCTCCACTCAACCCCAACACACACTGCAAAAATGGATTTAATTGGACATGCCGTTCTGCTTGACATTGACAGAAACCAATTTCAAGATGGCTGCCTTGGCGGCCATATTGAAAATCGCAGTGTGCCCATGAACCTTCCTCCACTCAACCCCAACACACTGCAAAAATGGATTTAATTGGACAAGCCGTTCTGCTTGACATTGACGGAAACCAATTTCAAGATGGCTGCCTTGGCGGCCATATTGAAAATCGCAGCGCATCCATTTTCGAAAGGAACCTTCCTCTACTCAACCCCAACACACACTGCAAACATGGATTTAATCGGTCAAGCCATTCTGCTCGAAATTGACAGAAACCAATTTCAAAATGGGTACCGTGGCGGCCATATTGAAAATCGCAGCACGCCCATTTTCGAAAGGAACCTTCCTCTACTCAACCCCAACACACACTGCAAAAATGAATTTAATCGGAAAAGCCATTCTGCTCGAAATTGATGGAAACCAATTTCAAGATGGCTGCCCTGGCGGCCATATTGAAAATCGCAGCGCGCCCATTTTAGAAAGGCACCTTCCTCGACTCAACCCCAACACACTGCAAAAATGGATTTAATCGGACAAGCCGTTATGCTCGAAATTGACGGAAACCAAAAGTTGACGGACACCTGGATGGTTGCCGTGGCGGCCATATTGAAAATCGCAGCGCGCCCATTTTCAAAAGGAACCTTCCTCTACTGAACCCTAACATACACTGCAAAAATGGATTTAATCTGACAAGCCGTTCTCCTTGAAATTGACAGAAACCAAAAGTTGACGGATGCCCGTACGTCCGTACGTCCGGACGACAATACCCCTGAGCCCAATTTGGGCTGAGGGGTGAAAACTAATCCAGGGATTTAAGTTGAATTGGAGTTCTCTGCATCAAGCATGGGAATATGGAGTTGGCTCAAAGAAGTTCACCTTCGAATTTGTGATTGTCTTTAAAATGAGCAAATGAAAGATACCTGAAAAAAACGAGCTTGATTGTTCTGAAGGAACAAAAGGGAGCATTTGTGGATGCTCAATAAATTACTCAGCAATGTTTCTTTTGGAAAAAGAGAATTTTGACTTTGTAAAATAATGCCGAGCCTCATAGACCATCCAATTGCCTGCAAAACAGTTTGTTGGGGAAAGCTGAGTGTGAGATCGGTTGCTCGTGAGTGCTCGTGAGAGATGAGAGATCAGTGTCTGCAGTGTCTCCAGATCAGTTCAAACATCTGCTTCTTACTTCGTTAAAATCCCTCAGCTCAACATGAGAGGAACCAACTGAAATGATGACTTGCGCAACGAGTGGGCGAGTTATCACCGACTGAATTTTCCCTTCACCTCGTGTATATATTCTGACCTTTCCAAGGGCTGAACTAGAGGCGTCGTCATGTGATTGTATTATGTGTGTGTTAAACCCCCTCCGTGCACGTATTTATATATAGTTTCCTTTTAAAATTTTGTCAGCTCGATGGACGAATAAATTATACGTTGAACCTATTTGGAATGTTTAATTCTTCCACAGCTCACAAGAAAATGTTGCTTTGAAATATATTTTTGAATGGACTAAAAATAACTTTAAATGGACCTTTTATCGTTCACGAATATATGCATTACAACAAAAGTAGGCTATATGTAAAAATAGAATTTCCATGGTGATGGACAGCTTAGAGACTTTGAGTACTTCATAATAATTTAATACCGACATTATTTGCTAACTGGTGTCTCCATCCGGGTCATACTATCCTCTTCAACTTAAGTATCAAACAAGCCCGGCTATGCCACCGTTAGACTTTCGATCTTGTTGAAGTGATTCTTCACCATTGAGAGATATGGCTAAAACAACATGTAACAGAATATCTCAAAGTTATGGATGGAATGGGACGAAACTTGGTGGACAGGTTGGGTGTGTAACATGGATGAATTGATTCGATTTTGGTGAAGATCTGGATCTGAACATGAGAATGAAAAAAAGATAACCAAGTAATTCTTCTTCATTGAAAGATGGGGACAAAAACGATAAATCAAATGAGCATATTAAAATTTGCAATCGTGTCAGTCTGTCTGTCTGACATGTTTGACTGCAAACAATTGGTCGTTACTTATCCAATCTCAACCAAACTTGACAGGAGGACTGCGGGTCACACAATGAGGATATAGCAAATTCATTTGCCACCCACCCATCCCCCCCACACCCCCCCCCCCTCACCACTCCAAAGGGGTCGTCCCCACCAATGGGGTTGCATGTTGTGGTGTATATCCGTGTTAAGATAGCTGTATCGTGGCGTTTTTCCAACATCTAACAACAAACGTAACAACAACACGAAATATAACAGCATAACATCAATCTTACTATAATTCACCAAATGTCCGTCTGTCCGTTCGAAGGTGCCGCAAAAACGACTGAACCGATCGCAACGATATTTTGGTTGGGTATTCCTGGGACTGCTTAGAGTAAAATAGGGTTAATAGGCCATATTGTTTTTCCAATTTTCCGAAACACGATGGAATAATATTTGCCGATATGAACAGTGATGTGGCTTTTATTGAAATTCGACAAATACTGTTTAGATTTTGATGAGAATTATGAACCTGCCGCGAATGCGGAAGTGGACAGATTATGGCAATGTGTGGGTTTGATAATATCCCAATGCAACCGTCATTCAATCGTAAATGGACATGTGGGAAGGAGTATGGATGGTTTTGAGGGAGTTCATGGGGGTTATGGATATGGTGTGAGAAATGGAGAAGGTGAAAGGATTTTGGAGTTTGCTGATGGAGCTGATTTGTTGATTTGTAATACTCAGTTCCAGAAAGAGGATAATAAGCTTGTTACATACACGTCAGGTGGGTCGACGACAACCGTTGACTACCTGATGGTGCGTAGGCGAGATAGGGGACACCTCCGGGACACAAAGGTGATCCCGGGGGAGGAGGCTGTTTCACAGCACCACTTGGTTGTCTGTGACGTAAGGGTGAAAGGTGCAAGGAGAGCTCGGCGGGTGACGTACCAACCGAGAATGAAGGTGTGGAGGTTGAAAGAGGTGACAGTAAGGGAGGCATTAAAAGAGAGGCTGAGTAGGGTCGAGGATGATGTGGTTGAGCTTGAAAGTGGTTGGATGTCAATGAAAGCTAGTCTGTTGGGAGCCGTTGGTGAGGTATGTGGATGGACAAAAGGACCACCGAGGCACTCGGAAACATGGTGGTGGGATGATGAAGTTGGAAAGAGGATTGACGAGAAGAGGAAGAAGTTCAAGGAGTGGCAGAAGGCGAAGGGTACGGGAGCGGAAACAGCAGAGCATGAAAGTTATAAGGCAGACAGGAAGGCTGCAAAGAAAGAGGTAGCAAAGGCGCAGGAGGCATGTAGGAAAATGTTCGGAGAACGCTTGGATTTGGAAGAGGGTCAGAAAGCAGTATTCAGGATTGCAAAGCAGATTGCGAAAGAGAGGTGTGATGTGATGGGGGTGAGTTGCTTGAAGGATGAAGTGGGACAAATCGTTGTCGACCCAGATGGAATTAAAGGAAGATGGAAAAGATATATGGAAATGCTGTTGAATACAGAGAATGAATGGGATGGCAACATAGAGAGTAACCCAGTTTTAGGACCGGCAGAGAAGATAACTGAGAAGGAAGTTGAGGAAGCGATAAAAGCAATGAAGGGTAGAAAAGTGGGAGGGCCGACGGGAGTTGTGGGAGATATGTTGAAGGCAGCAGGAAGTTGGGGTGTGAAGAGAATGACAGAGATCTGTAATCTGGTGGTGAAAGAAGGCCGCATTCCAGTGGTTTGGGAACCGAGTACCCTCGTCCCTCTATACAAGGGGAAAGGTGACCCTCTGGAGTGTGGCTCGTACCGAGCGATAAAGTTATTGGAGCATGGAATGAAGGTATTGGAAAGGGTGTTGGAGAGGAGGATAAGGAAGAAAGTGAAGATCGACGAAATGCAGTTTGGATTCATGCCAGGAAGAGGAACGCCAGACGCGCTTTTCATTGTGAGGCAGTTGCAGGAGAAGTACTTGGAGAAGAGGAAGAAGTTGTTTCTTGGGTTTGTTGATCTGGAGAAAGCATTCGATCGGGTTCCACGCAAAGTATTGACATGGGCATTGAGGAAGTTAGGAGTGGAGGAATGGTTGATCAGAGTAGTGATGGCAATGCACAAAAGAGCGCGCACTGCTGTAAGGACGAAGGACGGGAACAGTGGTGAATTTGAGGTGAAGGTGTGAGTGCATCAGGGGTCGGTACTAAGTCCACTACTATTTGTAGCTGTGATGGAGGTGCTGGCTCAGAACGTAAAGGAGGGTTTACCGTGGGAGTTGTTGTACGCAGATGATCTGGTGTTGATTGCGGAAAGTATGGATGGACTGAAGGAAAAGATGAACACGTGAAAGGAATGTATGGAGACAAAAGGTCTGAAGGTGAATATCGGAAAGACGAAGGTGATGGCAAGTGGTAAAGCATGTGGCGAGGTGGAAAGAACTGGGAAGTGGCCCTGTGCTGTGTGTCGGAAGGGTGTCGGAGTGAACTCCATTCAGTGTACAATGTGCGCTGAGTGGGTTCATCAAAAATGTAGTGGTCTGAGAGGGTCATTAACCAGTGTGGCAGCTACATTCAAATGTAAGGTGTGCACAGAGGGAGCTGCAGATGGAGGAAATGTTGAGTTGGATCTTGGAGACGGCGTGAAGCTGGAAGGTGTGAAAACATTTTGCTACCTCGGAGACATGCTGAATGGAGAAGGTGGATCAGACTCGGCAACGGTTGCTCGAGTGAGATGTGCATGGAAGAAGTTTCGGGAATTGAGTGGCGTGCTGATGATGAGGGGAGTGTCGTTGAAGCTGAAGTGAAAGGTGTATGCTGCATGTGTGAGAAGTGTTATGATTTATGGGAGCGAGACATGGGTAATGAACGTAGAGCAGCAACAAAGGTTGGAATGGGTGGAAATGCGAATGGTTCGACGGATGTGCGGAGTATCGTTGAGAGAGAGGAAGACAAATGATGAATTGCGAAAGATGATGGGAATAGAGCCTGTGATTGATGCTGTGAAGAGGAACAGGTTGAGATGGTTTGGTCATGTGTTGAGGAAGGATGAAAGTGACTGGCTGAGAAGAGTGATGGAAATGAATGTAGAAGGAAGTAGAAGACGGGGAAGACCGAGAAAGACTTGGCAAAAGATGGTGGAAGAAGAAATGCGGGCAAGGGGGTTAACAAGGAGAGATGCAGAAAATAGGGCAAAAGGGAGAACATTGTCATGGGGACCGCAAGGCTAACCCCCGCTCTAGCAGGGAAAAAGGCCTTTAAAATGCATGTTGTTGTTGTTGTATTCAATCGTAATGTTAAATCTTTAAACGTTAATCATGTTAATCGTTTTGTTAAAGTATCAAAATGATTGGAATTGAGTGAATACAATTACGATTTTAAATTCGTAATTGTGTTCACCCAACCATACGGAAATTCACATCAGGATTTAAATATTTGTTTATGTCTCGAATGTTGTTAAAAGTACATTTTTTATATTAATGTTGTTTAATTTGTGATTGGAGTTATGTATGCTGTTTGGAATGAAAAAAGAGATATCGAGTTCAAGTGAATGACGAAATGCCGTGATGGTTTCTACTTTCTAAACGTGAAATTCGCGGATCGCCATATGCAGATTCGCCATTGACTGGGTATAGAACAAACGAACCCGTTTGTTTGCGAACGGGTACGTTTTTCATGGAAGTCCTTCACGAACTTGCTGTCCATGTCTGACATGCGACTGAAGGTGCTGCAGGAATGTGGAATTTATTGGTATCATGCTTTAGCATTCGCCGTTTCTGCATTGTCTGTTTGCTTCTGGCCTCCCACCCATGCGTGGCACGGGTACCTCACTAGTACTAATAATATCCCGTCTCCCCAAGGGTTTTTTCCTCCTTGAACAAGCACCATGTTGACGTGAATAAACACCTGATCATGCCATTTTGGTGGGAGCACCTCCTACTCCAACAACAACAACAACAACAACAACAACAACAGGCATTTTAAGGCCATTTTCCCTGCTAGAGTGGGGGTTCGCCTTGCAATCTTCTCCATTTTGCCCGATTTTCTGCATCTCCGCTTGTTAACCCCCATGCCCGCATTTCTTCTTCGACCATCTTTAGCCAAGTCTTTCTCAGTTTTCCCCGTCCTCTACTTCCTTCTACATTCATTTCCATCACTCTTCTCAACCAGTCACTTTCATCCTTCCTCAACACATGACCAAACCATCTCAAACTGTTTCTCTTCACAGCATCCATCACAGGCTCTATTCCCATCATCTTTCGCAATTCATCATTTGTCTTCCTCTCTCTCAACGATACTCCACACATCCACCGAACCATTCACATTTCCACCCTTTCCAGCCTTCGTTGCTGCTCTACATTCATTACCCATGTCTCGCTCCCATAAATCATAACACTTCTCACACATGCAGCATACACCTTTCCCTTCAGCTTCAATGACACTCCCCTCCCCGTCAGCACGCCACTCAGTTCCCGAAACTTCTTCCATGCACATCTCGCTCTAGCAACCGTTGCCGAATCTGATCCACCTTCTCCATTCAGCATGTCTCCGAGGTAAAAAAATGTTTTCACACCTTCTCCAAGATCCAACTCAACATTTCCTCCATCTGCAGCTCCCTCTGTGCACACCTTACACTTTAATGTAGCTGCCACACTGGTTAATGACCCTCTCAAACCACTACATTTTTGATGAACCCACTCAGCGCACATTGTACATTGAATGGAATTCACTACGACACCCTTCCTTCACACAGCACACGGCCACTTCCCAGTTCTTTCCACCTCACCACATGCTTTACCACTTGCCATCACCTTCGTTTTTCCGATATTCACCTTCAGACCTTTTGTCTCCATCCATTCCTTCCACTTGTTCATCCTCTCCTTCAGTCCATCCATACTTTTGCAATCAATTTCTCCTCCGTAGCACGGAGGAGCACCTCCTACCAGAAGTAAAAAATATTATAAGCCACAAACACATTGGATTACCTTTTGAAAGTCGCTCCTGCTGTTTAAAACTAAAATGAAAGGGGAAAAAACCCGGGGTATGTTTTGTTACAAAGCAAAACTGCTTGCCAAAACTGCTGTTCCTTATCGAGGGTTTTGAATGGAATGCTTGCGAGAATGCTTAAACCACTTGGCAAGCTCTCTACAAGAAACTTGGTAAACAAGCATTCTGAGTATTGCGCTGCAATACATGTCCCCTACCAAAGTTCAAAGTGCCATAACTTTGTCAAAAATGATCGAATATGCAAATTTATGCACGGTTGATGCTGGTTTTCACTTGATCTGAGGTATGCTGAGACACATGTGTGTCATGCCTCGCCTCGTTGATAAGCCCGCAAGGTCGCTCTGTGGAGCAGCCTGCACGTATTGCAGTGTGTAAAAAAAAAAAAGGAAAAAAGAATGAAGAATGGGTTAGGGGGGTTAGAAAACACCATGGAGGGCAAATTGAGGGAAATAGGGGAGCAATCGGCCCGGGAAATTAAACAAATGGGAAAGCAGATAGAGGAGGTGAAAATCGGGTTAGAAACCAAATTGGATGCCCAGAGGAATGATTTGGAGCAGATGAGGGTAGCATCTACCAAAGAGATGGTAGAAATGGGGGAGGAGATCAGACGAGGTCAGAGCGAGGAGTTCGTGGGGGTACGCGAGGAGGTAAAGCGAGGTGAGGAGCGTATTGAGAAAGAGGTGAGAAATAGAACGGTTAGGTTACAGGGGGGCATAGAAGATCTAACGAGGGCAGTAGAACAGCTGACGGTCGGACAAAAGGAATTAGGGGAGCAAGGGAGAAGAACACTGCGGTAATCGTGGGGTTGAAGGCGACGCAGAAAGAGATAAAAGAGGAACTGGTAGCAACAGAGAGGGAATGTCAGATGGTACACGAGGGGTTGACAAAGAGGTTGGACGGGGTAACAGAAGTAATGGAGACAAAAGAACGGGAAGTAAGGACGCACATAGAAACGACCAAGGTGGCATTAGAGGAAGAAATTGAGGGGGCACACCGGGAAATAAAAGAGGTGAAGCAAAAATTCGAGGATGTGGAAGAGGGAGTGAGTGAAATCAAAAAGAGACGGAGGGAAACTAAGAGGGAGATAAAGGAGGAGGTGATGGAATATGTACAAGGTCTGTGTTCAAATCATGATTATGTGCTCACTAACCAAATAAAGAGTTTGCAGGTGGCGGAAGAGGAGCGACGACGAGGTGCCGAGGTGAGTGGCGATATACTCGGCAATGTATATGGTGTGAGGGGAGATTCAGTAGGCTTGGGTGTTGGTGTAGACCCGGGTGTTCATGAGGCCAATGGTGAGGTGTGCGACAGGTACAGAGTGTGGAGGAGGTGTGCGAGGATGTCCGACTATGGGGTGTGTGAGGAAAAAGTGCGCGCCGAGGAATGAGTGTGCTGTCGAGAGTGAGTTGGTCGAGGCGCATGTGCGGGAGGGCACATGGAAGCGCGTGATGGGGAGTGTTACAGGGGATGTAACGAAAGAGTGCACACCTGTGGTGAGTTTTACGGAGGACGTAACGAGAGAGTGTGCACAAGAGGATGCACGAGAAAGGTGTGTAATGGACGGGTGCATGATAACAGAGTGCGTTGCCAAGAGTAAGGGTGAATGCGCGACCGAGTGTGGTGTTGAGAGTAGTGAGAGTGACGTGGAGCACGAGTTGGTTGTGGCAGGTGAGAGAGAATGTACACCTGGAACGAAAGGATGCACACCTGGAATGGTCGAGCGCGTGTGGGAATGCACGCTTGACTTGGTAGTGAGGCACGTGATTGGGTGTGCAGGTGAGTGCACACCCGTGGTTGTCACAGAGGACGTGACCGAGGAGTGGGCGCGAAGAGGTGTGTTGATAAGGTGTGCGAACGACGAGTGTGTGCCAAGGTGTGCGGTGGTCAGGTGTGTGACGAAGTCTATGAGTGTACCTGGGGGGTGTGTAAGAGAAGGTGCAATGACGGAGAGTATGGAGACAGCTGGATGTGTGAGCAAGGAACGGAACGCGGGGTGTGAGCATGCAAGTGGAGCATCGACGCTAAACGGGATAGCGGTTCGACCGACGGTTAGCCGAAGCAAGCCCTCGGTTCGTGCCGGGATTTGGGTGCCGCCGGGACCAGGTGAGATCGTAACCGCGGCGGTTTCAAAAGAACCGCCGTGCGCGAATCACGCCGGGCCTCGCAAGGCTGTGTTTCCCAACAGTCGACTCTACATTGCACTGAATCGAATAAGACAGATTCCCTTTTCAAATTCCCCATTTGTCCGCAATTGCCAACTGCATTCGCCCGCCATTGAGCACGCGGTCGGTTCGGAAAAGAAAGGCGTGTCTCCACCTCGTCATCAGAGGGTGGAGCCAGGAGAGCCCCTACAACCAACCAAGCACGAGGGGTTTGGCTTGAGAGGGCGGAGGAAGAACGATCGGGGAGGTTCGCGAAGGTTAGAGGGTGTGGCCGATATAACCCGCGGCGGGACGCACCCACCTCAGATAAGTCCTGGGAGAGCACGCGACGTCCCCACGGCGGCACGAAGAGACGATTGAGGAAGGACATAAGTCCTGGGAGAGCACGCGACGTCCACACGGCGGCACGAAGAGACGATTGAGGAAGGAGATGAGTCCTGGGAGAGCACACGACGTCCCCACGGCGGCACGAAGAGACGATTGAGGAAGGAGATGAGTGAGGGAGCCCCACGAGCAGTTCTGCAGAGGGAGTTCTGAAGTAAGAGTTCTGTGGAGGGAGGTGCTTGAAGGTTCATGAGAGTTGGACAGAGAAGGTACAAGGTCGGTGAGAAGGCACGAACGAGAGGCGTGATCCAGCAAGACTGAAAGAGAGACGTGAGGGGGTGCCTGTATTGCGGCACTAGGCCGAGACCCTCTAGGCCCTATTGCCGGTCGGTGAGACACGAGGCCGTTTTTGCCGGGTTTTCGCCTCGAGCCTGGAGCGTGAACCGCGAGCGTGGACCTCAACACCTGAACCATCTGCCCCGGACCTTCCTCCCGGACCACCTGCCTGGACCCTTCGCTCCACCCATTCCTGCCATTCCATCCTTTTGTGTACGTGAGTTTGTTCTGTGTGTCTTGTCCCTGGGAATAAGTTAAGCCTGTTTAGAATAAGCTAATATTTGCACTGCGTCTCCTTCCATTCTTTCTGTCTTTATTTTCTTATCTTTCCTCCTCCTTGGTTTCTTTGAGTGTGTACATAATAGTAGTAATAAATCGTGTTCTTCCTACCTATGTCTTCTTTCCTTCACATCCGTGTCGCTTTCGTGATTTCCCCATTGAATACCTGTGGCACGATTTGGCCAACGTTAAGAATCGGTTCTAGTCCCTGTTAACGGTTCGTGCCGCGGCTGCCATCCGCTCGGCAAATTAACATCTTATCCGCGGTCGCGAACGAGGTCGCACACCTGCCTCGTAAAGAGGGAGCTGGCGGCTTCAGGAGCAGAGACGGCCAGTAGAAAGAGAAGGGGGATTAAGCCCCCCGTTAAGGGGAGTGCCGTGCTCCGTATCCGTAACAATTGGATTATATAATTACCAACTCACGGTCTGAAGTACTAGCGATTCAAGAGATATCCATTTTTTTCATATTTCCGTTTAATTAACGATATCTGCCAAACCACGTGACCTATCACAAATTCCAAAAGGACATTTTAGTGGACTGACATGCTGAACAGATCTGTGAAGTTTCCCCTCGATTGGATCAAAAATGAGGGAGGAGCTCGGTTTTAAAGGTTCATGCTTAAAAACGTCATAACTCTGAAACCATGTGATGCATGACGTCATGCTCGCTGACTTTTTTGTTCGTCATGGGCATGCGATCCTGCCTGCAAAATTTGGCCTCAACAAGTTCAGCCGTTGCAGAGAAAATGGGGTTTTCGTGTTTTCATGAAAAACAATATGGCGGCCGAACCATGTGACCTGTGACGTGTGACGTCATAATTATCATTAAAATATTCTACAGACTTAGTCCCCCCTGCGGTGAAAATTTGATCTCAATCGGTCCAATTATTGCAGAGAAAATGGTTTCTAAAGGAAATTAAGACTTAAAATGGCACTGAGTTAAGGATCATCAGAATTATCAGAATTCCCAAAGTTCAAAGTGCCATAACTTTGTCAGAAATGATCGAAACGTTGTGAAGTTCGAACTCGATCTGTAACTTATCATGAGGAAACCATGTGCCAAGTTTGAAATCATTAGCATTAAGAGTTTAGAAAGAAAGTCCGGAAAACTGTTCTTTGCGTGGCGTGACGGACAGACTGACGGACTGACGGACAGACGGAGGGACGGCGTGCAAACCTATAGTCCCCTCCGGTGTACACCGGTAGGGGACTAATAAACACACCCCTGATATTCTTGAGGCCCGACCCTCGATCTACTGTAATCGATATACCCAAAGAGGAATGGCCCTTCCTACCGCTCCCGCAGGGAACGTTTGTACGAGTATTTCAAAAGGCTGTGGA
The DNA here is from genome assembly GCF_964187855.1 of Myxine glutinosa. Taxonomy (NCBI): domain Eukaryota; kingdom Metazoa; phylum Chordata; class Myxini; order Myxiniformes; family Myxinidae; genus Myxine; species Myxine glutinosa. Next base: position 57,406,820 of record NC_136267.1, read on the forward strand.
GGAATGACAAATCTAGGTGGATGAGTTTGTCAGGTGACAAGAGCAAGTCCATTCAATTTTGGTTCAGGTCAGGATCAAGATCCGAACAACAGTGGAACACCAAACATAAACTGTTCAACCTGGCGGAGGTATGCGCTCTTCCGAGTGCTGTTGTAGTTTGTCGTGTGTCATCCAAGCCACAACATCTACCACTAGGCCCCAAAAAACAAGGTCACTAGAGTTGTTGTTGTTGTTGTTGTTGTATAGCCCCAAACAGGTCTCTCAAACAAGCCCGCAGCACGGAGACAGCTGATCAATCTTGCAGGAGCGACCCAGAGATCCCCTAATCAGGGATGGTGTATCCCTGCTTTCATGAAGTCAGGGCTACGACAAAGTTAGAGACAGGGAGGGATAGAGGGAGAGAGGGGGAGAGGGAAAGTGGGAGGGAGAGAAAGATGGAGGAGAGAGAGAGAGAAAGACAAGAGGGAGAGGGCCGGTCCATGGGGACCGATGGGGTCCATGGAGTCCATGGGCACTCTGACAGTGACCGCGCTGCCCTAACTAATCTGGGCAGCAGGGAAGAATGGGGAAGATTTGCCCCCCGACTTTCGTTGGGGTGTACAACCACCACAAAGATGCATCCTCGATAGTTGTGGTCACTAGAGTTGTTAATCATGGTGCAAAATCGCTCCTGCGAGAACAATCGGCTGTCTCCTTGCACGGGCTTGTTTGGGAGAACTGTCCGGGGCTATACAACAACAATAACAATTACTTTTGAAAATGTTTTCGAGCAAATACATGAACACAGAAACATACCAGGAAGGTGAAACGGTGCTGGAATCCAGCGACGTGGGCCAATACAGCAATGGCATGCAGAGTACCTCTGGTGTTGCATAGTGAACAGGAATAAAGAACCACTGTGCCCGATGTTGGCAAATGCTCCTCTATATGATACAAGCCTGCAGATTGAAAAAAAAAAAAAAAAAAACCCAAAAGATTGAAAATATGATACAAGCCTGTATAAGATTTTCAAATTAAGAACGTATGGAGTTAGTGAAGTAAAATCAACACAGCAAAATAGATAACTTACACACAGTAGTCAAACTTGGATTTTGGACATCTGACAATACATAACGGCAGATGTAAACCAGAACGGCACTCAGTCGAGTGCATACCTCCACCAGACTGTACAATGCACGTTTTGTATCCCACTGATGGGGTGGATCTGGATCCGGACCTGAACCAAAATCAAATTGGCTTGTTCTTGTCACCTACCCAACTCATTCACCGAGTTTTGTCATAATCCATCCAAATTTTTTGAAATATATGCTATTTATCGTTTTTGGCCCCATCACTCAATGGTGGTCACTTCAGATTTTTCATATACTTCGTATCCAGATCCTCACCAAAATCGAATCAAATCGTCCTTGTCACACACACAACCTGTCCACCAGGTTTAGTCCGAATCTGTCCACATCTTTTTGCGATAACGTGTTATATCTATCGGTTTTAGCCCTATTACTCAATGTAGCCTAGTCAAAAAATCTGAAAATGTGCCTTTATAGAATGATTGAGGCATTTTTGAGTAAAAGCAAACAAACCACTTTTTCTGGGGTAGTTTTTCATGCTGAATATGAATCTGTTGTTTGCCAAGCCCAAAAATGCGTAATTAGGTCACTAATCAAGGTCAAAGGTCAATGAGTGCAAAATTCAATTTTTTTGAAAAAATGCTTTATTTTACATCCCCTATCTGTACATTTCAATTATTTTACAATATTTTGTCTAGTAAGGTTGCTAAAGCTTTTCAAAATCTTATTTTTAAAGGAAAACGTGAGGACACATCTATGCTCATTTGCCTTTATCTCTGTAAGGGGCGACAATTAGTTTTTGCGTAATTTGCTTGCAGTTTAACCTCTAAATGCACAATGGGGCAGAGTTTTTATGCTCCTATTGATGGTCTAGAGATAGATTTTATAAAGACAGAATCTAAATGTCACCGGTAAACAACATAGGTCAAAGGTCAATGAGTGCGAAAGTCTTGCAATGACGTAACAGTTACTTGCACTTGAAACCATCCCTTTCACTCAACAGTGAAAGTGGCTTCATCTTTCTGACCCCAATGCATTTGCCATGTTTGTCAAATCATTTCCATTCAGACAGAGCAGGGTGTTCTTCAATAGACCCTTAATGATGAAGAATGAATCTAATAGCCTAGCATAAGCCATCTAGTTCGTACCCTAGGCATCAGGCATTAAACATTTCAGGAGTACAGGTAAGGGTCTTTTTAAGATTGTTAAAAAATGAAATATAAAATCAAATGAAAGTAAAGGAATGCATTCTTCTTTGGTGAGATACATGTACATACAAATGTGTAATGTATGCTTGACATCTCACATCATAGGCAGGCCTACATACATGTACATTTACCTAACAGTAGTAAAAAGACAGGCAGGGCATGGGCATTGACGATGAGTGCCTAATGCATCTACCACTAATGAATTAGTGATATCGGTTAGATGTTTTGTCTTGAAGAAGCTTTACTTTGTGTCTTTGAGAATAAGATTAAAACCCGGGCCAACACTGCCTGCGCTTATTCGATCATTTAAGGGCTGGTGAAGAATCACTTTTTAAAATTATCTGATCCAGATCCGGATTTGGATATTCATCAAAATTTAATCATTTCTTCCTTGTCGCACAACCAACCTGTCCACCAAGTTTTCTCCAAATCTGTCCACAACTTTTCGAGATTGTGACCTGTTGGCCGATGCTTACCTCAAAAATAATTGGTGGTTGAATTCAGTGTCTTGAGATGCAAATCCTCTTCAAATTTCAAATCAATGGGATGAAAATTGACAATTTTATAAATTTGGCATATGCTGTCCTTTTTGGCCTCCAGCGATCTCAAAAAAAATAGGACCGCATGTCCTGAAGCTCACCGGGATCAGGAGCAACATTCACTCAAACCCCCACAGAACCCCTCAGACGCTGATATTTATAATGCCATGAACAAACTTTGGTACATCATGGGCAATGAAGGTTGCAATCAAGTTTCATTTAAATTGTGTGTGTAGTTTCGGAGAAGAGAGCAAATAACTATTTTGGGGTTCAAAAACACCCACGTAATTCACCTTAATGAGCGCACACTTTGATGTGGGCAATGCCCATAATTAGGCATCACCTATGAAGCTTGTGGTCGTTTCCTCAAAATCGTGTTTGTAGTTTCAGAGAAGAGAGCACATGCATATTTTTGGGGGGGAGGGAGATGTGGGGTGGGGGGGGAATCACTCAGCAATTGTTAGCCGTATGCAGTAGGTCAAGTTGTTTTAGGTATGCAAAGCTTCAGAATGGGTTGCAGTTTCTGCAACTTGTCATAATAAAGCCTCAAGTTTCAGTTGAATATGTTGAAGGGTATGGGGAAAAAGGCTGGAAAACCACAGGTGGGATGGACAGACAGACAGACGGACGGACGGAGAGCAAACCTATAGTCCACTCCGGTGAAACCGGTAAGGGAATAATAACACTCAACCAACAACTAAACTTGAAAAATCTTTGGTTTTCGCAAGTACAAACAGACATATGAAAACATTCCCACGAAAGATGGAGGTAGCGACAATAAATCAACCATGAGAACAGCGGAAGAATTGGCAATTGGAGAACATTAGGTGACTATTTAGTTATTGGAGATACATCTTTGGCGAGAGTAATTCTGAGGATGTATTGCAGCAAAGTGCTGCCTCAATTGGCCATTTCTCACGACTACCACTATAGTTTTGCAATCCGTCAAGCTGAGCACCTCATATTCCAGACAATAATTGTTTTCACACAGTATAAGTGAAGTATCAACTACTTGGAGCACAGAGAGATGTCTCCCCCTTCCTTGATTTTAACCACAAGTACTGCAAATACTCAGTTCACAACGATCCTTCACCAACTCCTTTCCATGGAAATTAAGGTCCCAATGACGTTCTCACAATACTTAAACACAAGAGCATAGTTTCATTCAACGAGTCTTCTATTTGCCGATAAGCATGTGGCTCTTTCATGCAGGCATTACACATGCATTAATGCACGAATTTGATTGGTCGTTTTGTTGCACATAGCTATGAATTTCAGTGTAACAGAGCGACTGACAACACGAAAATAAGTGAAATGACAACTACAGCAAAGCATTAAACATTGCGGGTTACGCTTTTGCTATTTCAACCAATTGCGGACAACTTCTCCGTGTATACCTATTTCGTTATCATTGAGCTATACCCTTTCTTACCAAGCACATCCACTCATATTGTTTTGCATGTTTCACAATTCCTTCATGCTGATTTACCTGCTATACAAAATTCATATATACAAATTACAAATTATGTAATTACAAATTCATACAAATTCTGCTATACAAATTCATACAAATACACTCTAATGCTGAAAAATCACAATAAATCATCTTCATCATCAGTATATAATATTGTTGCGGATCTCCCGAAGCCTGCTCCTGTTACAAAAGGGGGATAAAACCCCTTTTTCCCCCCTGGGTCTTCGTGTCCATGAGGCCGAATCTCCAATTCTGCAGCAAGCGTGAAAAAGGGTATCGGGCCGATGCCGCATGTACCTTTAACCCACGCTGCCACGAAAGCGGGGACCGAACCTCGCACGAGCCACGCTTAATCGAGTACGCCCGAGCGGTATGCGTATCACGTGACTCGTGCCGTTACTTTTATGGAACCCGATTTGAGTGGTTCTAGTCGTACCATGCGAGGCCAATCAATGGAAGGGACGGGAACGGTCAAATAAGAGGAATAACACCATTTATTTACAATGTACAATAATCAGGATGAAGGAAAGGGGACACAGAGCAGAAGCTTAAACAATTTAACTTATCCCCAGACACAGTTCCCACTCACGCACACAGGAAGAAGAGAAGAAGTTTCGCGTGCTAAACGCGCTTTGCTGTCGGTCGCTCTGGGGCAGCTCGCCCGGCGTGGCCCTCTGGCGGTCACAGCACGTATGCAGGAGAAGTCAGGCAGGAGGAGATCGCGCGTCTGTGGCCCGGCACAGGTCGTCTTCTCGAACGCACGATTAATACAGCGCAGAGCGCAGGGCACGGGGCAAGTTCGTGTACAATCACGATAACCGACAATGCCATTCACTCGTTCTCTTGCGCGTTCTCTCTTTCTGACTCAATCAATGCCTCGACCCGAACTCCAACTCCGACTCCGACTCAGACTCAGAACTCCAACTCAACTGAGAACTCAGGTGGGGGGCTCGGAGCAGGGTTTTATGGCTCCGCCCCGGCCTTACTCGAATGTTCCAAGCCCCACCTCCCGTTGCCGTGGTTAACCACTCCCCTCGAGCCCTGATTGGCGGCTCGTGCTTACCGGCCACTCCCTCTGCAGCGCCTGCCTTCGGCCTTGCCAGACTTGTTGAAGGCCTACCACGTGGCATTTCCAGCCCAAAAGACCGCCCTACTCACGGGCCTGCTCAACGCAAAACTAACACGGGAAAGGACTACGCTTACATTCACTAAGAAATAACTGAACTATCGCGAGGCTTCATGTTGTGGTGCGTCTACCTACGAGGGGGATTATCCTTTATTCCAAAACCATAACAATATCCATATATTGGTCTTCAGGAATGTCATCAACCTCATTGTCTGTGCTCTGGTTGTTACATGACTGCAGGCAGCACATATCGGAACATTTGAGACCATTTACAACACAGCTACATGTTGGAGCGAAACAAACACGTGTACACTCACAGGACATTAGTTCCAGAACAGCATCTGGGGCAGGAAAGACCACTCATCCAGTCAACTGTGAGCTCATTACTGTCACTTGATAATTTTAATCCATGCCCAATAGGACTGGGTATATCTGGAAACTGTGAAAATCACAGTCTCCAAATGCAGGCCTGGTAGTTGGATTGAAGATTGCTTTTTTGAACTGTCTTGACATGGTGGCAATTGCTGGAATTCAACATGGCCTTGATTGACACAGAAAATGTTGAAGCGAAGCTTGTTGACATCAGTTATAGTTGGTGAACCATAGAGGAGGCGCAGGAAAGCTTCTACCTTCTGATGAAGTTTCTGGGAGATACTCCTGGGACCTTGCCGATAAATCTCCACCCGTCACCATTGCAGAATCAAAGTTGGGCAGAACCTTCCCTACCTGCTCGAGTGAGAATGATACAAACTCCAGTAGATATGAGGGGGTAAGATAGAGACAGAGCAAGATGTGTTCGGTACACAAGATTTGGAGGCAACCACAGATTTAGACATTCCGCCTTATCTCGATCAGAGTCTACAGTAATGCCATTGAGACGAGAGAAGGGATTGAGCGGGAGCATACACCGTAGCAACACTAAACAAGGTACCACCATGACTAGGAGGAAGATGACTGGTTGGAAAGTTCAGCCTTGAGATTTTCAAGATTGTGGTTTCTGGCACACCTCAGGATGGATGCACTCTTGTTAAGAGTCTCATGGAATGAATGAAAGTTTCCCTCAGTTGGGTTAGCTTTCCATGTTGAGAAAGCAAGCTTACTTGACCGTAATTGCCTCTCCACATGATTCAGTGTACCACAGCCAAGAAGATGGATAAGATAGCTGCGGGTGGGAAGAGATAAACCGGTGATTTTTTTTCTTCAAATTGTTTAGTAGCATGGTGACGTCATCACTGCTACGCACCACAACACACACATCATCAGCATATGCTGAGGTGACAATTGGCCTTTTGGTTGGCATCACAGGAAAACCTGGTAGGCTAGCACGAAGGCGAATCAGTCGAGGTTCAATGCAGAGAGAGTAGAGAATGCCCGATAAAGGACACCCTTGGTGGACTCCTCTTTCAACTGTTAGTGGTGCACATAAACTGTTATTGACTTTAATTATGCTAAAAACATGATTGTACAGCAATGAGACATGAGAAATAAAGGCTGCCCCAAAACCAAACTGTTTTAAGGTATGAAAAACATTCATGGCTAATAGTATCAAATGCTTTCTCTTGGTCAAGTAAAAACAGGCCAGCATTCTGTTTTTGTGCAGCACAGACATCCCACAAGTCCCAAATTTAAAAAATATCATGAATAGACTGATTAAAAATACAAATAGAATGATCAAAGTGTATTAAAAAAACGAAGAAGAGGCTTTATGCGGTTTACAAGGACTTTGGAAAGGATTTTGTAATCCGCACAAAGCAGAGATAGGCCGCCAATTCTGAAAAGACTAAGTCTCCTTTCTTCGGGATAAGGCACACAATTGCATGGCGACAACTTAGAGGTAACACACCCTCTTGTGAACTAAACTTAAAAACATCTAAAAGTGTCGGACCGAGCAAGTCCCAGAATGTTTTGTAAAATTCCACAGGTAAACCATCAAAGCCAGGTGTTTTATGTTCATTAAGGCTATTAAGAGCAATTAATAGTTCATCTGCTGTAAAATCCTGTTCTGGAGAGCGCTGCTGTTATTCTTCTAATTGTGGTAGATTTTGGGTAAAATCAAACATTTCTTGATCATTACTTTTCTGTGTGGTAAAAACATTCTTAAAACACTCAGTGATGTGCTGACAGAGACGAGCTCTTCGCTCACAGAAAACGAAGTCTCTGATAAAACATTTCAACTGAGCATTCTTCTCAATAATTTGTCAATCACTTGAACGTAAGCTTTACAACAATCGATTAGACTTTGCAGCTTCTTCAAAGCTAAAAAAATTCCTAACAGCAAGTTTCTGAGGTAGATAGACCTTTTACTCAGAGTCGTGTTGGCACTTCAAGAGCATCATCTTTAGTTAAAACATTCAGTAGGGCTTGCTTCTCGTGAAGCCGATGACATCGTACATCCTCATCAATGTTAACCATGTTTTCTTGCAAGTCAAGAATTTCTTTCTTTAAAATGCATATCCTGGCTTGCTGTACATTAGAGAAATTGTTCCTATATTGCTGGCAGAAGACTCGGATTTGTGCTTTTACATAATCCCACCATTGGCAAAGATTGGTGAAATCACTCCGTGATTCGAGAATCCCAAGCCAGATAATTCTTAAAAGATTGTTTAAAAAAGGAATCATTTTAAAGAGAAATATCACAGAGTATGCCAGTACTCTCCATGTAGGGATGGCGCGGAAAAAAACGTCGGTCCCATCTGCTACATTCAAAACTAAAGTTGGAGTATCTTCTTTAAAAACGTGCATGGCCACATATGAGAGCCTACCTGGTCTGTTCAGCTGATTGTCGAGGGGGGGATCACTTTTCAGTTCTCCAGACTAAGGCAAAAGCAAAATAAAGCAAAAAAACGAGATCGGTCAAACCCAGGAATTCATCTTCTTTTTCAGAATAATAATAATAATAATTATTATTATTATTATTATTATTGTTATTATTATTATTATTATTATTATTATCTTCTTCAGACGGCATATTTCCGAGCTGCCTCTATCAATGGCAATGCTGCTGCTGCCATTCGACAGAGTTTTACTTCCTGCAACATCCTTTGGCATTATAATTCTTGTAGCTTGAAAGGATTCCACGACATTCCTATGTAAAAAAAAAGGACTGGGGTAGGCGTGGCTATGACTGTCAATCAGCTTGACGGGGCGGAGCCGCGAGACACATTTGCCTCAGTGTCGGCGTCATGCGTGATAATGTCATGTGACATCAAATAATATCAGCAGAAATATCATGTCTCGGGAAATGCCTTGTTTTTCATTGTTACATTTATGAAAATAAAATAATAGTGAAGTACCAGTGCTATACACCACACACGAGACACATGATCACAATTCCTCCAGTCACAGGTTCTTGGTGGCAGATTTGCTACGTCAGCGCATCACTGAGGCCTTCGTGTAGAACAGTTTCACCTTTGTTTTGACATACTGCATCCACTGGTGGTCAATGGTCAATTAATTGATATTTATATATAAAGATCCCAGCTTCCCGACTCTCTCAACCCTGAACCTTGCTATGCGCATGCGCAGATAAGAAAGCGTGTCAGGTGTACAGTGTTTGACGAACGTCTTTCTGATGATTTATAGTGACTGTATTTGTCTGGCGAGCACACTTGCAGTTCGAGTGTATAATATGTTTCATTGACACTTCAAGTAAGCAAAACAGTAAAAACCACAAGTGTTTTTCACTTCCAGCCGTGCATAAATTCCTCCCGAGAGGCTCCGCCCCTCCCCTCTGTCCCCACCCTATTGGTTGGAGGGAAACCTTCAAACCACACCAGTTACATTCGAGGAGTGAACAGATGTTATCCGGTCTATCAAAGGGAAAGAACCACTACAGTAGCTACCACCAATATGCCTTCTGTTCAGTAAAATAAAAGAGCTCAAAATAGAAAATAATATGACCGTACTGCAAAGCCGCAATGAGCCTATTGGGACAATTGGGACTATTGGGACAATGTTGTAGTCCTTGATTTTTACAATTAATTCAGTTTCCTCTCTTCGTCCTGAACGAGAACGACATGGCCCATAAGCTGATCCAAGTTCCAGTTTTCAGCGTGGACCCCCAAGCGCCGGACGCGGCCGCGCAACTGATACATTGGCTGAAGCTCCTGACTAATCATCTGAATGCGCAGGGGGAAATCACCTCTGACACGAAGCTTGCGGTATTGCAATCCAAGGTGAATCATACTGTGTACATGTCCATTACACAGTGCGCGACGTACGATACTGCTGTGGCCGAGCTGCAACGTATCTACATCAAAACACGACGCGTGGTCTACACCTGACATTTGCTTGCGTCTCGTCGACAACAGCCCACAGAGACCATAGACCAATTCGCTCAAGACCTCCGACGACTATTGAAGGACTGTACCCCTGAGGTACGCACCCATGCACAAGTCTGTGATGACCTTGCCCGTGATGCTTTTGTCTCAGGTATTAGATCGCCGGTCGTCAGACAAAGACTACTTGAAGAACCCGACTTGACCCTAGAATCAGCCCTTCGGTTATCTCACGTGTACACCGAAGCGCAGGCACAAGCCGACGCATATGAACGCAAAATACGTCACTGCAGGGATATCCCGACAGACACGACCGGAGAGAGCTACCGCCGAGCTAGAGGCTGATGCATCCTCGCCGAAATTGGAGGCACGCGATGCGCTCGAGGACCCGGACCAGAGTTTGTCAGCGGCCGCTGCTGCTGGACCCAAGCCAGGAAGACGCTAAGTGCTATTTCTGCGGGAACCGGAACCATCTCAGGTTAGTTTGTCCGGCTAAGGAGGCGGTGTCATTTGTGTACAAAGACGGGTCACTTTGCAAAAGTTTGTCGATCGTCGCAGGGCCGGCGAGCGAGCTCGACGCTGAATGTGCTTATCTCCGCGCCCGCGGTACGAATGGCGCCCGGCACGCCTCGCCCGACCTTGATTGGAATCGCCCCTCTCCGTGGGCCCCAAGCTGAGAGCTCGACCTTGATGAGACTCGCCGCACCGACTAAACAATTCGCTCAATCACTTCAGTACACGGCACGACCGTCCTTGACAGGAATTCTTTCGACGCCCGGCCAGCTTCCGTGTTCGGCCCCCGATCGGTGTACGCTGGCTTTGAAATTCCGCGCGTGGCACGAGCGCCCTCTGGTGACGACATGACTGGCCTACAAGCAACTTCAACGGCACAAAAGACATTAGCTGGCGTCGGATCCACACACGAGGCTCGAGCGCCTCCTCTCGACGACTCGACATCTACAGAGCCACCTGGTAGTCAGGTTCACTATGTTTTTTCGTTCAAAATCATGGTAGATTAGCAAACCTATACATTTTTGGAAACATTACATGGAAAATCTGAAAATCAATGTTTACATTTGCCAATTCCGACCAATTCGATTCGACCAATTCGACCAATCGACCAATTCCATTCGACAAATTCGACCATTCGACCATTCGACCAATTGCTTCGATCGACCATTCGACCATTCGACCATTCGACCAATTCGATCGATTCGATTCGATTCATCGAATTCGATTCGATCGACCATTCGACCAATTCGATTTGCCAATCAATTTGACCGACCTTTGCTTGTGTGGAACGGACTGTGAAAACGATGCGGACTATATTGTCGGATACGACACACAGGACAGTGATGACGAACTCTAAATGGCATATTCTGTAATCGTGTATGTTTGATGCCATTGACTGCCTGTGTATATTTTGTCATTGACTGCCTGTGTAGATGTGAAGTTATACTGACTGCATGTGTATATGATTTTGCTGACTGCCTGTGTATGTTTGGTGATATGAATTATTGTGACACATTTTGATGTTATTAACTGCCTGTACAAAATGATAACATGTATTTGATTATGCAACTTATCGCGAATATAAAGACAGTATTTTGCAATTCAAAACCTTTGATTCGTGTCTTACCATTCCCCATAGCACTAATTTGATACTTTCATTGGATTCCTTGTCCCTGAAAATATAGGTTTAGTATATTTTTTTAAAGTTTTTAGGGTAATTAGAGGCAGAAATAGAACAAAATATGTATTTTACAGTGGCCATTTTGAAAATCCAAAATGGCCGCCATACAGGTATCTCTCCAAATGTAAACATTGATTTTTAGTTTCCTTATGCTATAACGTTTCCAAAAATGTATAGGTTTGCTAATCTACCATGATTTTGAACGAAATATAATTTATTGACATAGTGAACCTGACTATGGCCTGTCCCGTGCGATTATCCCATTCATGATTGAAGGAATTTTTGCAAATGCTTTAATTGTCACTGGATCCACTGATAGTTATGTCAATTTTCGACTTGTTCAGAAGCATGGCTGGCCGATTCTTGGGACAAAACGCAGAATCCTCATGGCTTCTCAAGGGCTTTGGCTGAGCACTCGGGGAGAATGTCGACTGAAGCTTGTAATTAAGGGTCGAATGTTTCCAGATGTGCATTTAATGGTCTTACCAGCATTATGTGCAGAAGTTTTGCGAGGACATGATTTTCTCCAGCGACATGGGCATTTGGAAATGGAATTTGGTGGTACTGATACTCTTGCTGTGTGTGCTCTTGCAGGGATGGAAATTGAGCCACTGTCGCTGTTTCCCAATATGACCACTGACTGTACACCTGTTGCTGTTAAATCGCGAAGCTACTCACGGGCTGACACGCAATTCATTGCGGAAGAGACTGCGCAGCTACTAAAGGAAGGTATCATAGAACCTAGTCGGTCGCCTTGGCGGGCCCAAGTTCTGGTGGTACGAACCGAATCACATTGCAAACGCATGGTAATCGACTAATCGCAGACGATTAATCGGTTTACCCAATTGGACGCCTACCCACTCCCGGGAATGGACTCACTGGTACGACAGGTGGCACAGTACTCGGTCTATAGCACTCTCGATCTACGTAGTGCGTATCATCAGATTCCCATCTCCGCGGCAGATCGCATCTACACTGCGTTTGAATCAGGCCAGAGGTTGCACCACTTCACCCGGCTACCTTTCGGGGTCACGAATGGGGTTCGTGCTTCCAAAGGGCTATGGACAACCTCATCGCTAAGGAGAATTTAACCAATGTCTTTGTTTATCTGGATAATCTCACGGTTTGCGGGTACGACAAAGAACATCATGATGCTAATCTGAAGCGCTTCCTCGAGGTTGCGCACAGGTATCGATTGACTATGAACGAGGCTAAATGTCGCTATTCTGCTCACACGATAGATCTCCTAGGGTACACAGTGACCCATGGCTCTATCGCTCCAGATAAGGAGCGTCTGCGACCCTTGCTCAACATGGCCCCGCCCCGCGATCATCCTTCATTGAAGCGTGCTCTCAGGCTGTTTGCCCATTATTCCAAGTGGGTTCAACATTTTTCTGAGAAGCTCCGCCCACTTGTGAATTGTGATGCGTTCCCCATGTGTCCCGCTGCCAAGGCCGGGGGGGGGGGGGGCGCCCTGTGGCCTTCTTTTCAAGGACTCTCTCCTCCGTGGAACGGAGAGATTGGTCTATCGAAAAGGAGGCATATGCCATCGTCGAGTCGATCAGGCGTTATCGTCCGAGCAAATAGGGATGCCGTTTCCAAATTATCACAGATCAATAGAGCGTCGCATTTATGTACGACACACAGCATGCTCAACGCATGAAGAATGAGAAAATCACTCGCTGGCGGATCACCGATTTCTGCCGATCCCCGATTTCTGCTACACAATCAAATATCGCCCAGGGCTGGATAACCTCGTTGCCGATGCTTTATCGCGGCCGGCGATGTGTGCGAGCCTCACCTCTTTTGAGGATCTGCGCGTTCTTCATGACACCTTGTGCCATCCCGGCATGACGCATTTCGCTCATTATGTGTGCAGCCGTAACTTGCCCTACTCCGTTGAGGATGTTCGTCAGCTCTGTCGCACTTGTTCCGTATGCGCTGAACTCGAACCTCGCTTCTACAACCCTCCTATGGGCACGCTGGTCCAAGCCACTAGGCCGTGGGAGAGATTAGCGATGGACTTCAAAGGACCCCTGCCGGCTTCACCGGCTTCGAGTAATTCTCGTTATCTACTCACGATCATTGATGAGTTCTCCAGATTCGCTTTTGCTTTCCCGTGTGGTGATATGTCTGCTGCTACGGTTATCCGGTGCCTGCGGAACTTGTTTTCTATGTTTGGGAATCCGGCCTATGTGCACACCGATCGAGGCGCAGTGTTCTTGTCCCAGGATGTGAGGAACTTCTTGCTCCAGCATAATGTCGCTTCTAACTATACTACTCCGTATAGGCCACAGGCGAATGGACAGGTAGAACGCTTTAATGGCATTATATGGAGGGCCATTACTCTGAGTCTTAAGTCCCGCCTAGTCGCGGCCTAGGACTAGACCAATGGGCTTGGTCACTACCCGGGGCATTAAGCTCGATCAGGACTTTATTGTGTACTGCTACAAATCAAACTCCCCACGACCGGATGTTTCGTTACCCGAGGCGATCGGGCAGTACCCGACCTTTACTGGGTTGGCTTGCTGAGACGGGACCGGCTTTTCTCAAACGTGCGGTTCGCATGAGTAAATATGACCCGCTGGTGGACAAGGTGCAGGTTCTCCAAGCTAATCCCGAGCACGCCCGTGTGATGTTGCCCAATGGACGGGAGTCGATGGCCTCGGTACGCCACCTGGCCCCATGCGGGGAAGTTGACGAACCGGCTTACGACCCCGTTGATCCGACAATGGAGCATCTGCCGGCTTCCTCACCGCTACATGCACCCGATCCGGCTGGCCCTGTGGGGCCACCGGCGTCACCCGATTTAGGCGGCTACTCTGACGCGGGGGACTCCGGTCTTGGGGATGTAGAACCCGGTAGTTACCGGACCCACGCCGGGAGAGAGATTTGCCGCCCCGACCGCTATGGTTGGACTGACTGACATGGACTGACAACTGCTGCTCACTGATATTACTCTGCTGCTATGTGCTGCTAGCTTGATTTCTGCCCTAGCGGAGGTGTAGTTTTAACGGCGGGGAGAATGTAATGAAATTGTGTCTAAGTTGAACCCAGGTGTTATGCTGTCTCCGACCACTGAGAGGCTCCCATAAGAACTCGGACGGACATCGCTCCGACACATTCCTGTGACATTTATTCTGTGTGGTAGTGTACACTCGAATGGTGCGTATTGCTAGATGTTCCAGGCTTGCTTGCACTAATTGCTAATCCACTGTTACTTCTATGATTACGGAATACTGATACAAAGCTTGTTGATTTCTTACAGGTGTTGCCAGAGATAGAAACTGAATTAAAACTACTATTGGGACAATGTTGTAGTCCTTGATTTTTACAACAGCTTACAGAAACGAGCTCAAAGCTGCTTGTAGTGAGTACAATCGTGCTTACAGAGACGACCTTACAGACATGTGTAGGCCTGCTTGCAGCGAGTACAATAGTGCTCACAGAGACGAGATCAAAGCTGCTGGCAGTGAGTACAACAGTGCTCACAGATACAAACTCAAAGCTGCTTGTAGTGAGTACAATAGTGCTCACAGATACGAACTCAAAGCTGCTTGTAGTGAGTGCAATAGTGCTCACGGAGACAAGCTCAAAGCTGCTTGTAGTGAGTACAATAGTGATTACAGAGACGAGCTCAAAGCTGCTTGTAGTGAGTACAATAGTGCTCACAGAGACGAGCTCAAAGCTGCTTGTAGTGAGGACAATAGTGCTCACAGAGACGAAGTCAAAGCTGCTTGTAGTGAGTACAATAGTGCTCACAGAAACGAGCTCAAAGCTGCTTGTAGTGAGTCCAATAGTTCTCACAGAGACGAGCTCAAAGCTGCTTGTAGTGAGTACAATAGTGCTCACAGATACGAACTCAAAGCTGCTTGTAGTGAGTACAATAGTGCTCACAGAGACGAGCTCAAAGCTGCTTGTAGTGAGTATAATAGTGCTCACAGAGACGAGCTCAAAGCTGCTTGCAGTGAGTACAACAGTGCTCACGGATACAAACGCAAAGCTGTTTGTAGTGAGTGCTCACAGAGACAAGCTCAAAGCTGCTTGTAGTGAGTACAATAATGCTCACAGAGACAAGCTCAAGGTTGATTGTAGCAAGTACAATAGTGCTCACACAGGCAAGCTCAAAGCTGCTTGTAGTGAGTACAATCGTGCTCACAGGGATTAGCTCAAAGCTGCTTGTAGTGAGTACAATAGTGCTCACAGAGGCGAGCTCAAAGCTGCTTGTAGTGAGTACAATAGTGCTCACAGAGACGAAGTCAAAGCTGCTTGTAGTGAGTAAAATAGTGCTCACAGAGACGAGCTCAAAGCTGCTTGTAGTGAGTACAATAGTGCTCACAGAGACAAGCTCAAAGCTGATTGTAATGAGTACAATAGTGCTCACGTAGACGAGCTCAAAGCTGCTTGTAGCGAGTACAATAGTGCTCACAGAGACGAGCTCAAAGGTGCTTGTAATGAGTACAATAGTGCTCACAGAGACAAGCTCAAAGCTGCTTGTAGTGAGTACAATAGTGCTCACAGAGACGAAGTCAAAGCTGCTTGTAGTGAGTACAATAGTGCTCACAGAGACGAGCTCAAAGCTGCTTGTAGTGAGTCCAATAGTTCTCACAGAGACGAGCTCAAAGCTGCTTGTAGTGAGTACAATAGTGCTCACAGATACGAACTCAAAGCTGCTTGTAGTGAGAGTACAATTAGTGCTCACAGAGACGAGCTCAAAGCTGCTTGCAGTGAGTACAACAGTGCTCACAGATACAAACGCAAAGCTGTTTGTAGTGAGTGCTCACAGAGACAAGCTCAAAGCTGCTTGTAGTGAGTACAATAGTGCTCACATAGACGAGCTCAAAGCTGCTTGTAGTGAGTACAATCGTGCTCACAGGGATTAGCTCAAAGCTGCTTGTAGAGAGTACAATAGTGCTCACAGAGGCGAGCTCAAAGCTGCTTGTAGTGAGTACAATAGTGCTCACAGAGACGAAGTCAAAGCTGCTTGTAGTGAGTACAATAGTGCTCACAGAGACGAGCTCAAAGCTGATTGTAGTGAGTACAATAATGCTCACAGAGACAAGCTCAAAGCTGATTGTAGTGAGTACAATAGTGCTCACGTAGACGAGCTCAAAGCTGCTTGTAGTGAGTACAATAGTGCTCACAGAGACGAGCTCAAAGCTGCTTGTAGTGAGTACAATAGTGCTCACAGAGACGAGCTCAAAGCTGCTTGTAGTGAGTACAATTACAGCTCACAGACGAGCTCAAAGCTGCTTGTAGTGAGTACAATAGTGCTCACAGAGACGAAGTCAAAGCTGCTTGTAGTGAGTACAATAGTGCTCACAGAGACGAGCTCAAAGCTGATTGTAGTGAGTACAATAGTGCTCACAGAGACAAGCTCAAAGCTGATTGTAGTGAGTACAATAGTGCTCACATAGACGAGCTCAAAGCTGCTTGTAGTGAGTACAATAGTGCTCACAGAGACGAGCTCAAAGCTGCTTGTCGTGAGTACAATAGTGTTCACAGAGACGAACTCAAAGCTGCTTTTAAAAGACACTACATTGCTCACAGCGGTGTCATAAAAGCTGTTCGTCATGTGTACTGCAGTACTCACAGACATAAAGAACTAGCTGCTCGTCGTGCACACTATCTAAACAAGGCCAAATCTATTCTAAAGTGTGCTCGGACATGTCACACGAAGAACAGAGCCCAGCATTGCGCAGACATGAGGCGGAGGTATGAACTAGCTGAACCTAAGCCTTATGCAAAGCATCAATCAGTATGTTCTTGAGGTGAGCAAGAAACTACTCTGCAATGCTGAAGCTTTTGTCAAAGCTTTCAAAAAGAAGCACCCAAATATATCCAAAACAATGACGAGTTACTCTTGTAAGAAAGCTGTGTTATCTCGAGCAGCTCAGAGATTGGTAAACAAGGCCCTTCGGATGTGTAAGCAGTCTGCTGGGGTCTTGCTTCAGGCTATCAGGTCAATATGTAGCATTGAGATAAAAGAAAGGGGAGACTTTGGTGAGGGTTTGCACTGTGCTCATAATGAGCCATTCTTTTAGGAGGCAGCCTACCTGTTTAATATGGAAGGTAATACTGTTGATGACAACAATATTGATTAGAATGGCTCGTGTAGGCCAGCATATGAGTCTGTAGATGGCACAATGGAAAAAGGCGATCGTATGTGGATGTGCTCTAGCAAGTTCAAACCGCTTAGAGTCAGAAGTTTCCACAATATTAGAATTGAAGTCTGACTTTGAAAAACCCATGCGTGAGGTACGAAAAATTTTACCTACTTGTGATGATAACTGACCTAATAATGATTACACTAAAGGTGTCCTTGAGTCAGACGAGAACTTTCAAATGGTGCATCATAAGTCTGTTGAACCTAAGGGGTACAGCTTGCTTTGTTATACTGGTAGTGAATGCAAAAGTAGGCTTCGAATCCTGAGATCAGCATCAACCCATTTTCCCATCTTGCGTTCTCTCTTGCATGCTGTCTATGCTCAATTTTAGCTCTTTCACGAGCCTCGATTCAGTATACAAAAAAAAAAAAAAAAAATTAGAAGCCACAAATGTACTGCCAGCCTTGATGAAGCACAACAGTGGAGCCTTCAATCATGTAATTAAAGTATGTGAGGTAGACAGTTACGATTCGAAATTGAGCAACGAGCTACAGTCAACACACGAGTTCTGCACTAACAAAGTTGTTGCACAAAATATGCCAGATTTAGAACTTCAGCTTACTCATGCCAAGCTAATATCACAGTATGACAGGGCTACACAAGACTTTCCCAGAATCCCTGCTGTAGCTGCCAATGGTTGCATCAGCGAAAGAGTGTTTCTCAGGTCCAGCTTTCAAATATAGTGGGGCAACTTAGCATAACAATTGTGCATTTTGTGAGGAAAGCACCAAATTTGGCACACTAGTAGACAATCATATTATGAAAAGATCTGGATATTGGGCCATCTCAGATTCAGAGATTTGATTTTTGCAAGATTTCGATTCGATTGGGATCAAAGAGAACACCTTCTTTGTCTTCTGTACAGTGAAGTTGCCAGCCCTGAATTATCTGGCTACACCCGGGTGCTTCATTGGGAGTGCAACCATGTCCCTCAGGTGAACAGGGACCCTCCTGGCATAGTGTGTGTGGTCTAAGGCATGGAACCATGGGACCAGTTCCGTCAGGGCATCAAGGTACATCGTGAATGAAGCCTGCCGCAGAGAACGCACGTAGACCAGTACCAGCATCTCTAGTTCCAGCACAGTTGCCCAGTACTGAAAGTTGGGAATGTCTTCTCCTCTCTGGTGACACCGGTCTTCGAACTCAGGCAGGTCTACTGCATCATCAGCATATGTCATACAGTGGCGTTCATACGCACGGTGTTGCAGGATGTGCAGTGCCGCTGCAGTGATTTGATGAGCTCTTCTTGTGCGGGTGACGTGGGCAGCTCGCAGGAAGGAGTCGGCTGTCCCTGGCGTTGCAATCTCAGCTTGCAAATCTGCAAAATCTGCAAATCTTGCAAAAATCAAATCTCTGAATCTGAGATGGCCCAATATCCAGATCTTTTCATAATATGATAGTCTACTGGTGTGCCAAATTTGGTGCTTTCCTCACAAAATGCACAATTGTTATGCTATATTTAGCTTATCTGCCGGACTAATAAGCAAGGTACTGAAGTATGGCAAGAATTAAAGAAATTTATTACAAAAAATGACAGAAACTGAAGGCAAAACGTTCTTTCTGTGCAACTTTTACAAATCAGCCATAAAAAGAAACAAAATACCACTAAGCTGTGTGCTCAATGGCTCGGAAATCGTTCCGATACCCACAGAGCTGAATAAGCTGGACTGCTTGAGCAGACAGTTCATTCAGCATGCTGAGGCATACCAAACCGTTGTTAGGTTAGGTACGTACACAAAAAAAGTACTGACCTACAACTCGCTAAAGGCATGTAAAAGCACCATGTTCTTTCTTCCACTGCCTTTAAACAAAACACTTCAGACACTGGGTGAGGTGGGTGAGCCTACTGTACATCAAAGCAATCCAGAAGTGAATATCATTGTCAACAGGAAGCCAACAAAGAACAAAGTCGTTTGGCGTAGCTTGGGACAAGTCAGCGACATCAAAGCAGCCGTGAAAAAAACTCAAGGAAATAAGCTGGCTGTATAAAGAAGTTGATGAGTCTGTTGACGCGGAAACCAAAGAAGTGGTTGAAGTAGTCAGCGAGACTTCGAGCACCGTGCTCGAGAAAGTCACCGAGAATTAAGTTTCTAGATTTCAATTTTATACCATCAGAAATCTGGACAACAAGCTCTCAACCGAATCTCACAAAGAACAGTACAAGTTGATGAACATACTTGAGGAGCCACTGGACAATCGTCAAAAGTACCTGGATGTCATGTGCTTTCTGGTACTGTTTCCTGATGGTAACTTTGGAAAGTATCGCCCACGCGAGGAAAAGCTCTCTCACTCTGAGTATGAAACGTCTCGCCTCCTGTACAAGGAATCGCGTTTCAGGAAGGATCCACAGTATGTCTTCTTTCTACTCTGGCAGAAAGAAATGAGAGAGATTGCGTCAGGTGTGTACAAAGTGATGACGTCCACCAATACCATGCCTATGTCTGTCAGCAGCATCTTGCGCAATGTAGAGACCAGTGATCAACAGCTCAAAACCAATCTCGCTATGATGCTTCAGTTCGTGCGTGGCACAAAACAGTACTGGTCGATGAGAAAGGGTGAGCTTAAATGCATGGTACATGAGGTGGGTACTCCAACACTCCAAAAATGAAGGTTGGCTGTCGACGTTGCAGCTAAGTCCATCTACCTGAGACACACGGGCAGTCATTATGATGTGGTCATCTCAACTAAAGAGGTTTGCAGTTCAAGTGCTAACCCACCTGGGAAAAACAAACGCACCAATTCACAGCAGAATGTCAATGATGGAAAGTCAGACAAGAAAAAGAAACCTGTTAATAACAGTAACCCCCAGACAGCCAATATACAGGAATGGCCTGATCATAGGTACTATTCCATCACTGAGGAATGGCAGCACTCAGCATGCAATATGCTCGGTCTCGTTTTCATCAGGTCCAATGGTATATGTTGTGGTGGTCCAGATGCAATTCTTACATGTTCAGACCATCACAGATTTCAAGAAAATCAAAGGCGACGAGAACTCTTTATTTCGCTCATTTGCACATATCACTGGCTCACAACAACAACACGGAGCTGTGCGTTCTGCAATTGTCACACACATGTCTGATATTGAGCCATTCATACTTTCCACTGGTGTGTCCAGTGTTGAAGCCTACATAAGAGCTTCTCGGATGGACAGTGCAGGTACTTGGGGTGCAGAAAACGAAATTCTTACTCTCGAACATTTGCTGAATACACCAGTGTATGTGTACAACAGCGAGAGTATGGATTGGGTAAGGTACTCTCCTGTGCATGTTGACGAAAATTTGCATGAAAATGCCACACAGGTGGCTCTGTACATCAGGCTGCAGCATGATCACTTTGATGTTGTTCTCTCGACTCTAAATCCACAGTAACTATTTTGGCCGTTTCTACGTGCAGGTCATTGTGTGGCATGAGGCTGGATGAAGACATTACTCCATGAGAAACGAGCAATAAGACAAAGCTGCAAGATGCAGTCATCAGACAATATAGGAGCACATGTGCAGTGTTTGACATTGCTGATTAAGATATATTGACACTTTTGCTCCAAGATTGGGTGTCCTCTAAGTACCACATACCATTGTGTTATTCCACATTGTAAAAAATTACAGACACAAGTGAATGAAAAAATTTATGCTAAATTAAAAAGGCAATGTAGGGATGACAAACTACAGTCTAAAAAAGGTCCTAAACAAGATAGGGATGATGTTGGTTTAGAGAGTAGCTAACAGTATTGCCATCACACAACAATCCCGACATCACTGCCTCATTTACACTTCATCAGTTATTGCTTCAAGCTTCTACAAACATTTCACTGGTTACAACAGTACTTGATTACTCCTGTAGTGTAGCCACATACTGAGACTCTACAAATTAGCAGACCAAGTACAATGTTATCATATCAGTACATGATCATCAACTTCTTACAAACTGCATGGACATCTCTAATAACAGCAATCTACAATTATCTGCATTTGTGATTGGTTACTCGAAGTTGATAAAAAATAAAAGTAGGAAAGACAACTGAAGCTGGAAGAAGTCCCTGAAATTATATAGGAGCTTCTTATACTCATGGAGAAATTAAATATAGGAGCTTCTAATACTTTTAGCTTGGCTTAGACCTCAAAAATAGTCTGGGGGCAGTGATGTCGGGATGTTGTGTGATGGCAATACTGTTAGCTACTCTCTAAAGTCTAAACCAACATCATCCCCTATCTCGTTTATGACCTTTTTTAGACTGTAGTTTGTCATCCCTCCATTGCCTTTTTAATTTGGCAGAATTTCTTTTATTCACTTGTTAAAAGACCAATGAGAAGTATGCCTCTGAGGGTGAGGGAAAGAAAGACGTATTTTAATTAAAAAATGGTCAGAAAACCCAGAAGGAATAATCTATCTATAATTCCAGTAATCTCTGTGTGTTTGTTTGTCTGTGACCGCTGTTTCTCGACAACCACGGGTCCGATATACTTTAAACTTGCCAGGTATATTGCTGGGGACCCGAGGATGTGCCTTTTCAAGGTTTCATATTAATCGGACAATTACTTACCGAGCTATGTCCAAAAAACGATTCAACCAATCAGAGAGCAGCGAGCTATCGCGTGTGCCGAACGTGGCGAACACACTCTGCCTCGGACGGCACATTTGAGAGCGTATTCATTTATTTCACGTTTGCAAACTATGTTGGCGCTATGTTGGCGTTAAACTATGTTTTAAAACTAATAAAACTAATAAAAACTAATTTGCGATTCATCGTAACTGCGATATACGACCTTCCGGAGCTCCCGTGAGAGCGTGCGCCATTACGGATAGTAATTCAATTAAAAACATAAAAACATTGTCCCAATTCAGTCAGAGCGAAGGGCGTTGTTTTAAGCGAAGAGCGTTTTATTTTTCCCCTTAAATTCAGTCGCCGGACGGTGAAAGCTTTTTTTTGGGGGCAGCTACTGGCAGCCACGTACGGCCAATCACAGGACACGTTGTTGTGTCGACGTGCCGTGTTGTTTTCCCTCGCGGTTTGGAATGTTTTCCTTTTCATTTTTTTTCTCTTCTCTTTCAACTTGATGATGGTAGCAGTTCTGTACTCGCAAGCCGTTCGCCGTTCGCTTTGGCGTTGCGAATGGACCAAAACATTTCATGGACCAAACCATTTCATGTAAAGCGTTCGCCGTTCGCTTTGGCGTTGCGAATGGACCAAAACATTTCATGCACCAAACCATTTCATGTAAATAGAGGGGGGGGGATATAATTTTAGATATATATATATAGTACGGGCATGCCCTAGTATCAGTAAAGCTAACAAGGTTCAAAAAGGAGAGGCTGATATAAAATTTATCAAGCCTTGCAAGTGACAAGTTGTTTAACAGGCAACGACACCAAGTGAATTGCTGAGTGTTCCCATGCTGCAGTCACCAAACATCACCAATATCATTTTGAGACAGAAGTGCAGACAGAGGCCGAGCACTAGCTGGATGGGGTTCAGGGCTGTTCCGATCTTTGGCTGGGTCAAATATACAATTAAAATCACCACCTAAGCACAAAAGGGTATCAGGGGCAATTTGATTAAGGAAGGTAAAGGATTCGGTGAAGAAAGCCATCCTGGCTGTGCTGTCACTTGGGGCATAAAAATTGACGATTATCATCCGCTGATGGTGATACAAAAATTCAATGGAAGCTAAATATCCAGGTACAATTTCTTCAAAAACAGGAGAGGAGACGGGAAGGTGTGCAGAGATATAGAAAGCAATACTGGCACTCACCGAGGCCGTGTTACAAAAAACCAGGTGCCTTTCAGCTTCAGCCTCCAAACTGCCATGCAACTCACAGTCGCATGAGTTTCTTGTAAAAGAAGAATATCGACCTTCTCTTTCTTAATCAGCTGCATCGTTTGAACTTTACGTAGGGGATTACGCCTGCCGTTTATGTTCAAACTTGTTGTCATGAGAAGAATGGCCCACAAAGGAGGTTTATGCATTCAAATGCTTCCTTACTTTAACAAT
Source organism: Myxine glutinosa (assembly GCF_964187855.1). Classification (NCBI taxonomy): domain Eukaryota; kingdom Metazoa; phylum Chordata; class Myxini; order Myxiniformes; family Myxinidae; genus Myxine; species Myxine glutinosa. The sequence continues at coordinate 57,430,364 of NC_136267.1, forward strand.
GTATATTTTCAGCCTCTTGCAAGAAGAACTAGAAATGGCAACAGCTGCTGGGTTCTTTACAATGATTTGTGCTTTTTGGACAAAAGCGCACAAATTGGGGAAAAAGTCATTCAAATTTACTCGTTTCTTACCAGTGTTTTTTTTTCAAGAAATCCAATATATCAGAGGTTGAAATTGTAGCATCAAGACGACTGTCTGGGGGGATCTCCTCACCAAGTGTACTTGATGCCAGAGAGGAGCAACTGTCTGAATCGTAGTCCTCATTTTCCTCAAGGCCTTCACCCATTTGCTCAATATCCATGGTTATTTCAGAGTGGCAAACCAAGGATGCAGTAGGGGCAACAAACTCAGCGGTTACATATTTTGGTGGATCAATAGTTGTAACAATGGTGATGTTATCTTTAGCAGAGGTACTGCAAGGTTGAGGTAACTCAGAAAGTGTAGGGGCGGCAGACTCAGACTGGGGTGCACCACTGGTAGTGGTAGTTGGAGGTTGCAGAGCAGGGAGGGGAGGGGGAAGTGGAGGAGAGGGAGGTGGTGGGGGAGAAGAAGAAAAAGAGGGAAGAGTAAGGGGAGGGGGAGAGGGGAGAAGAGGAAGGAGGAGGGATGAGAAATGGCAAATAGGAGGGAGAGGAAGAGGAGCAAGAGGAGGGGCAAGAGAAGGGGTAGGAAAAGGCAAGGGGGGGGGGGAATGGGGGATGGGACGCTGGGGGGCAGAAAGAAGGGAAAGAGAAGAGGCATCATTGACATCACTACTTGATACTGTTGTGTGAATACCCTCCGGTTAATACCAGGGCTCGCGAATGACCAAACGGCTTTAATTGAGGCGACGATCAGACACGGATTCGGCTATAAAACGCAGAAGGAAGAAGCGAAGAAGAAGTGGAAGCACTTAGCTGGAGAGGGAACGAACTCAAACAGGAATCCAGTTTTAGAAGGAAATGGAAAATAATACAAGGGTGTATTTTACAAGAGATAGCGGGACAGGAAAATACGCGCCGGTAATACAATGCCCTAGATCGGGACGTCCCCACACAGATTTTGGATACGAGACGAGGGAATAAATTACGAAAAGAAATGTCTTGTCGTGTAATGTTCTGTGGGTGCGGCCTTATCTGTCTGTAGGCTGCAGTGTAGCGTCCAACGCGGCCCCGTCCGCACGAAGAAACCTCAGCCTCCTCGCTCGCACGCTCCACCCGGCCTCGATGCGACTCGCTCCGCGGCACACCACGAGGTCCCTCCCTCCAGTATCAACAGCACCGGATCCCGCTCCAAGCACCACGACGAACCAACGTTACCCAGCACGAAGCACGAAGGTCCAGCATGCGAGAAGGAAGAGCCAATGAAGACCAGGCACAAAGGAAACGAAGCACAATCTCCAATCCCAGCGAAGAAGAGAAGGGGGCAAAGCACGTCAGTGAGCCCTTTTCAAAACTGGCATCTGACGTCAGCTCTTGCGCGCCCCCCAATCAGCGCCTCGTCTCTCGACGTCTCAAATCTTCTCAATGCGCTGGTGCTTTCTCATTGGCCAAGTGCTTCCCACCACCATGTCACGCCACCCTCGTGGCCAACCACCAGTCCTTCCCTTCCTTCCAATCGCGGGGCAGTTCTCTGTCCCTCCTATGGACCAATAAACAGTCCCCCTGGGCATGGCTCCCAACCAGCCAAGAGGCTGGTTGCTAGGCCAGCTGGTCGTGTGGCTGGCTGCAGCCCCATCGGTGGTGCCCTGGCCTGGCTTCCTGCCTGTTTTCCAAAATCGTTGTGGTAAGGGAGGGGAATTATTTAATGTTGCATTAAGGACCTATCCAAGTGTTTATATGAGTGCGTTGCCATAAGGGACAAAGGAATGATTACAAAGGAAATGGAATATCTTGAAAAATAAGCGAAATACAAACTTCTAATCTGGTGTGTGGGTGTATCTAGGCATAAGGAAAAACCCTATTGGAAATTGGATCGCCACGTCAAAATCCAAGATGACCACCGCCATGTATGTCTGAACCTTGTGAGCTGAATATCTTGAAAAATAAGCGCAGTACCAACTTCTAATCTGGTGTGTGGGTGTATCAAGGCATAAGGAAGAACACGATTGAAAACTGGGTAGCCACGTCAAAATCCAAGATGGCCGCCACCATATATATGTCTGAACTTTGTGAGTGAAATATCTTGAAAAATAAACGAACTACTAACATCTAATCTGGTGTGTGGGTGTATCTACGCATAAGGAAGAACGCTATTAAAATTGGGTCACCACGTCAAAATCCAAGATGGCCACCACTATGTATGTCTGAACCTTGACTTGACTTCCCTTTCCGGTCCCTGGAGCAAGGAAGCATCTTCGACCTCTGCACGGCAACAAAGTTATAGTATTTTTTCCATTCGTGTCTTCGTCAATTTCTACTCGTTTTTTATTGTGCATGTGTTGCAGTGTGTTTTCCAGTTGGTGTTGATTTGCAATTCTTGCAAACTTTTGGATAATTTAATCGTTTTCTGTCCCAACACGTGCGCGGCCTGGTTTCTCACGGCTTCCCTACCCCCATAGGTGTTCTGTGAATTTAAGTTCTTTCCTTCGCTGTATTGCTTATTTCTTAGATTTTCTCTTCTTCCCCTAAATTCCCCGAACATCGACCACTTGTCTAACGTTTTAAATACCGTCTGGCAAATACCGTAATTAATCATGTTCTGCTCCTCGTATGCGGCATTGTACCCCCGTGTTGTTTGCTAACTTAAGTCCCCTACTTCGTGTTTTGCTCGGCTCTTTGAATTTTCCCTTCTACCCCGAACATAATACTCTTTGTCTGACGTTTTAAATCCCCCCCCCCCCCCCCCCCCCCCAAAAAAAAAAAAAAAAAACATTTATTTTTCCTTTCTCCACGTTTTTTTTTTTGTTTTGTTTTGTTTGTATACTGAATCGAGGCTCGTGAAAGAGCTAACATTTATTTCACAAACAAATCAACCAGACAAACAAAATACACAAAAAGAGGGAGCGGAAGACAAGATGGGGAGAGAAGGGGAAGCACACAACCACAACATTTGAGAGCAGGGAGAAGTGTTGGAGGGAGAGGGCTTGGGGGCAGGAGGCGTGGGAAGGGGAGGGGGGGCGGGGAGGGGAGAGAGGTATAAAACACAAGGGGACCGAAATTAGCGGGGGTAGAAAAGATCAAGGTTTTGGATGGGGGAGGATGAGAGATGGTGGTGAACAGCTGTTTTAAAGACCTGGAGGGTGGAGTGGGATTGAAGAGAGTGAGGGAGTTTGTTCCAGAGGCGAGAGAAAAGAGGAATGAAGGAGTGAAGGTGAGCAGAAAGTCTTGATTTTGGCAGTTTAACCATAAGAGGGTTGCAGGCAGATCTTGTGCGACCTGTAGGAATATTTGGGTGACAGAGCCCAGAGAGGGCTGGGGGGGGCAAGGCCAGAGAGGAGTCGGTAGAAGACGACGTGTGCTGTTGTCTCATCCTGTACTTCTGTCGAGGTGTGCTGTTCGCCCCGCCCCCATTATCTCCTTGCCATCCACCTTTTTCTCTGTTCACGTGACTCGTGGTGGTCCCTATCGGCCCTCCCACCATCGGAATTTTGTGCATTTAAGATTGTTCACGGTTCTGTTTAAATATTATTTAAATATGTTTAAACTTTCCCCTTCAGTGTTTTATTCAGTGGTATATTACAACACGCTGTTTTTCTTCATATTTAAAAGGCTTCTTTCAATTTCCTCTCCAACTCATTCCACTTAACAAAAAATTAATTAAATCCCTTATAACTCTAAATCACTGCATGCTCTAAATTCACATTCTTTCCATCCTTCCTCCATCGTTCTTAATCGGATTGCTAACTTGAAAATCACAATAAACCCAATTTGTTATCAATGTTCGTCTTTCATTAATCATCCACTTTCTAAACTCCGTTCTTGCCCCTCCCCTCCAAATCCCCCCCCCCCTTGCCCCGACACTCCTAAACTCCCCCCTTCCCCCTTCACTCCTAAACTCCCCCCTTGCCCCTCCCCTCCTAAACTCCCCCCTTGCCCCTCCCCTCCTAAACTACCCCCCTTGCCCCTCCGCTCCTAAACTCCCCCCTTGCCCCTCCCCTCCTAAACTCCCCCCTTGCCCCTCCCCTCCCAAACTCCCCCCTCACTCCTCCCCTTCAAAACTCCCCCCCAACCCCTCCCATTCAAATCTCCTCCCATACCATTTCCTCTCCAATTCTCCCTCCCCCCTCCTCCTCCTCAAAGCTGCCTCCTCCCCACTTCATGTCCCTTCTATCTCATACCTCCACCTCCCCCAACCTTCTACTTTACTCTGCCCCCCCTCAAACAACCCCTCACTGTGCTTCATCCCTTCACCATCAAACCTTTCGTTCTCCTCATCCTTCCTTTTCTTGTAACTCTTATGTAATCTCTGACACACTATCAACTGCTCTCCCTACCTCCCCCTCTCATCCTTCATCTTACCCGACATCTCCCCTCCCCTGTCCTGTGCCCGATGCTCCCCCTCTCTCTTCATTAATGGTATGGACCTCAAACATCTGGGGCCTTCGCTCAAACCTGACTGATCTCTCCATACAGGTCGCTTCTGACAATCCAGACTTGATCTGCTTAACAGAAACTTTCCTCCTTCAAGATTTCTCTGATTCCTTAATATCTCTTCCTGGTTACTCCCTCCTCCGGTATGATAGACCTGAGCCTCATCCTGGTGGTGGGATGGCTATCTTTATCAAAAACTCTCTTCCTCACTCTCCTTGCACTGCCCTCTCTCCACCTCACCCCCAGGAGTACCTCTGGCTACGGCTTCCTCTCCGCTCCCACCTTTTGTTCATATGTGTTCTGTACCGTCCTCCAAACAGTGATGACTCCATTTACATTTCACTGTGTGACAACATGGACCAACTTCTATCCACTCATCCCAACTCTCACTTCCTCATATGTGGCGATTTCAACTGTCATCATGCCAGCTGGCTGGGTGTGGGTTCATCTCTCACCAGCCATTGCACCTCAGCACAGGACTTCTGCGACTCAATGGGATTGACACAATCTGTCAATTTCCCGACCCGGATCTCAGCCAATGGTGTATCTTCTCTTCTAGACTTGGTTATGACAAACTTCCATGCTAATGTCTGCTGCTCTTCTTATGCCCCAATCGGTTCTTCTGATCATGTGCTTGTTAAAGTGGACATCTCTCTGGCCATTCTCAGAGAGCCTCCTCAGCGTCGCTGAGTCTGGAATTTCAATCGGGCCGACTGGCACGGTCTTCAAGCAGCCATCAATCATCTGGACTGGTCTCCCATCTCCACTGCCTCTGACATCAATTCTTCCTGGGAATTCTTCCAAAGCAAACTGCTCTCTCTCATGCACAGATTTATCCCATCTCGTCTTCAGTTGTCTTACCCTTCCTCCCGTCCATGGTACACTGAATCTTGTGGTGAGGCAGTTGCCATGAAACAACTTGCCTTTGCCTCTTGGAAGGCTAATCCAACTGAAGGCAATCTCAGTTCCTTGCACCAAGCTCGGAACAAGTGTGTGTCTACCCTCAGGAGTGCCAGGAAGCACTATCTCTCCACACTCAAGAATGAACTCTCAAACCTGTCTCCTTCCTCCAAATCCTGGTGGCGTCTAGTCAAATCCGTTTCTGGTGTTTGTTCCCCCTCCATCCCCTCCCTTACCTCAAATGGCTACACAGTTGACACCGCACATGACAAAGCCGAATGCCTCAACTCTGTGTTTGCCTCAAAATCTTGTGTCCCAAACCCATCTCTCTCTGTTCCAACCTTACCCAGTCGAACCCAACTGCTCCTGGACTCTGTGTCCTTCTCTCCTGACAAGGTGGAGGAGTTTTTGTTAAACCTCGACTCTGATTCTGCAACCGGACCAGACGGCATCAGCCCACGGGTCCTAAAATCCTGCTCTGCCGCTCTATCTCACCCTCTCTCTGTTCTTTTCACCCTCTCTTTTCCTCAAGGTCATCTGCCAGCATCCTGGAAATCAGCAAACATTACCGCTTTACACAAAAAAGGTGCAAAAACAGATCCTTGCAACTACAGACCAATCAGCCTGCTCCCAATTATCAGCAAAGTCATGGAATCCATCATTGCTTCGGATATCAAATCCTTCCTCTTCTCCAATGGCTTGATCTCTGATCATCAATTTGGATTCAGACCAGGTCATTCTACTCTGGACATGCTGCTTCTGCTGTCCCAACGATGGATGGAAGTCCTCGATGCCAAACAGGAAATCAGAGCCCTCTCCCTTGACATATCACGTGCCTTCGATACGGTCTGGCACCCAGCTCTGCTCACCAAACTCTCCTCCTATGGTATCCATGGAAATCTCCATGCATGGCTTGCGGACTTCCTCTGGTCGTAGACAACGTGTGGCCCTGAATGGATTTCTCTCATCTCCCCTTCCTGTTCAGGCTGGAGTTCCCCAAGGCAGTGTTCTGGGCCCTGTGCTTTTTCTAGTCTTTATCAATGATCTCTCCGACTCTCTGGAAAATCCTCTCTATCTCTTTGCTGATGACTCCACTCTCTGCCACTCCATTCCTCTTCCCTCAGATTGGCAGTCTGCAGCCTCCTCACTCTCTGAAGACCTGGACAAAATCACAGACTGGTCAAACAAGTGGAACATGTCTTTCAATCCTGACAAATCTCACACTCTTACTATGTCTCTCAGAAAAGATCGACTGGAAAACCCTCCCATCTACTTTCTCAACAATCCTCTCCAAGAAGTTCTGTCGCTCAAGCTTTTGGGTCTCACTATCTGCCATGATCTTTCTTGGGAAAACCACATTTCCAAGATGGCCTCCAAAGCCAGTCGCCGGCTGGGCATCCTCCGTCGTGCGAAGTCCTTCCTCGGCACACCTGAGCTCCTCACCACATACAAGGCTTTCATCCACAGCTCAATGGAATACTGTTCTCCCCTATGGGCTGGTGCTCCTGCCTCACACCTTGCTCGGCTTCACGCTGTTGAAACCAAAGCTTTCAGAATCATTGGAATCTCCCGTGATTAAGCTATCTCCGAGGGCCTTTCACTCACTCACCGCAGACAGGCAGGTGGTCTTTCTGTCTTCTACCGACTCCTCTCCGGCCTTGCTCCCCCAGCTCTCTCTGTGCTTTGTCCCCCAAGATCTGCCAGCAACCCTCTGATGGTTAAAGTGCCGAAATCTCGAATCTCTGCTCACCTTCACTCTTTCATTCCTCTTTTCTCCCGCCTCTAGAACAAACTCCCACACTCCCTTCAATCCCACTCCTCCCTCCAGGTCTTTAAAACAGCTGTTCACCACCATCTCTTATCTTTCCCCATCCAAAACCTTGATCTTTTCTACCCCCACTAATTCACCCCAGATCCACCTTGTTTGAAATTCCAACTTCTTTCCTGGAAGTCCCGGCAGTGTCCATATGTTTTATACCTCTCCTACCCCCCCCCCCACCCCTTCCCATGCCTCCCCCCCCCCCCCTCCCGCAAAGCCCTCTCCCTCCCACAGGTCTCTCGTAGTCCCTGCTCTCAGATGTTGTGTTTGTGTTCCTCCCCCTCTCGCCCCATCTTGTCTACCGCTCCCCATGTTATATGTTTTATGTGTCGGTTTGTCTTTCCGTGTGATTAATTATCACATTCTGTTAGCTCTTTCACGAGCCTCGATCTTGTATCCCAAAAACAAACAAAAAAAAAACCTTGTGAGCAGAATATCTTGAAAAATAAGCGAAGTACCAACTTCTAATCTGGTGTTTGGGTGTATCTCGACATAAGGAAGAACGCGATTGAAAATTGGGTCGCCAAGGCAAAATCCAAGATGGCCGCCACCATATATATATGTCTGAACCTTGTGAGCAAAATATCTTGAAAAATAAACGAACTACTCACGTCTGATCTGGTGTGTGGGTGTATCTACGCATAAGGAAGAACGCTATTGAAAATTGGGTCGTCACGTCAAAATCCAAGATGGCCGCCGCCATGTATGTCTGAAACTTGTGAGCGGAATATCTTGAAAAATAAGCGAACTACTAACTTCTAATCTGGTGTGTGGGTGTATCTACGCATAAGGAAGAACCCTATTGAAAATTGGGTGGCCACGTCAAAATCCAAGATGGCCACCGCCATGTATGTCTGAACCTTGTGAGCGGATTATCTTGAAAAATAAGCAAAGTACCAACTTCTAATCTGGTGTGTGGGTGTATCTAGGCATAAGGAAGAACGCTATTGAAAATTGGGTCGCCACGTCAAAATCCAAGATGGCCGCCTCCATGTATGTCTGAACCTTGTGAGCGAAATATCATATCAGAGCATGTTTTCTGCATCTTCCTCTCTGTCAACTCACATCACTTCCCCGACAGGGGACCTAGGGGTAACGCTTGTTCATTGTTTGCTTGGCCTCGGTCCCAATTAGGTGCAAGCCGTGCATAGGTACGAAGCACACTACATAACACGTGTGCCTCAATTCTGGAGGCTTGCACGCCAACCAGGCTTGCCAGTGCATCAGCTCCAATCCAACTGCCATTTAGGCTAAAAAGATCGGCGACCGATTTCACGTTCTTCGCGACAAAGCGTTGAACAAGACACCTATCAGCAGGCATATCGTGGAAATACAACAACACAACAACAACATGCATTTTTAAAAAGGCCATTTTCCCTACTAGAGCGGGGGTTAGCCTTGCGGTCCCCATGACAATCTTCTCCATTTTGCCCTATTTTCTGGATCTCTCCTTGTTAGCCCCCTTGCCCGCATTTCTTCTTCCACCATCATTAGCCAAGTCTTTCTCGGTCTTCCCCGTCCTCTACTTCCTTCTGCATTCATTTCCATCACTCTTCTCAACCAGTCACTTTCATCCTTCCTCAACACATGACGAAACCATCTCAACCTGTTCCTCTTCACAGCATCAATCACAGGCTCTATTCCCATCATCTTTCGCAATTCATCATTTGTCTTCCTCTCTCATCGATACTCCGCACATCCGTCGAACCATTCGCATTTCCACCCTTTCCAACATTCGTTGCTGCTCTACGTTCATTACCCATGTCTCGCTCCCATAAATCATAACACTTCTCACACATGCAGCATACACCTTTCCCTTCAGCTTCAACGACACTCCCCTCCTCATCAGCACGCCACTCAGTTCCCGAAACTTCTTCCATGCACATCTCACTCTAGCAACCGTTGCCGAGTCTGATCCACCTTCTCCATTCAGCATGTCTCCGAGGTAGCAAAATGTTTTCACACCTCCCAGCTTCGCGCCGTCTCCAAGATCCAACTCAACATTTCCTCCATCTGCAGCTCCCTCTCTTGCACACCTTACATTTGAATGTAGCTGCCACACTGGTTAATGACCCTCTCAGACCACTACATTTTTGATGAACCCACTCAGCGCACATTGTACATTGAATGGAGTTCACTCCGACACCCTTCCTACACACAGCACAGGGCCACTTCCCAGTTCTTTCCACCTCACCACATGCTTTACCACTTGCCATCACCTTCGTCTTTCCGATATTCACCTTCAGACCTTTTGTCTACATACATTCCTTCCACTTGTTCATCTTTTCCTTCAGTCCATCCATACTTCCCGCAATCAACACCAGATCATCTGCATACAACAACTCCCATGGTAAACCCTCCTTTTCGTTCTGAGCCAGCACCTCCATCACAGCTACAAATAGTAGTGGACTTAGTACCGACCCCTGATGCACTCCCACCTTCACCTCAAACTCACCACTGTTCCCGTCCTTCGTCCTTACAGCTGTGCGCGCTCTTTTGTACATTGCCATCACTACTCTGATCAACCATTCCTCCACTCCTAACTTCCTCAATGCCCATGTCAATACTTTGCGTGGAACCCTATCGAATGCTTTCTCCAGATCAACAAACCCAAGAAACAACTTCTTCCTCTTCTCCATGTACTTCTCCTGCAACTGCCTCACAATGAAAAGCACGTCTGTCGTTCCTCTTCCTGGCATAAATCCAAACTGCATTTCGTCGATCTTCACTTTCTTCCTTATCCTCCTCTCCAACACCCTTTCCTATACCTTCATTCCATGCTCCAATAACTTTATCGCTCGGTATGAGCCACACTCCAGAGGGTCACCTTTCCCCTTGTATAGAGGGACGAGGGTACTCAGTTCCCAATCCACTGGAATGAGGCCTTCTTTCACCACCAGATTACAGATCTCTGTCATTCTCTTCACACCCCAACTTCCTGCTGCCTTCAACATATCTCCCACAACTCCAGTCGGCCCTCCCGCTTTTCCACTCTTCATTGCTTTTATCGCTTCCTCAACTTCCTTCTCAGTTATCTTCTCTGCCGGTCCGAAAACTGGGTTACTCTCTATGTTGCCATCCCATTCATTCTCTGTATTCAACAGCATTTCCATATATCTTTTCCATCTTCCTTTAATTCCATCTGGGTCGACAACGATTTGTCCCACTTCATCCTTCAAGCAACTCACCCCCATCACATCACACCTCTCTTTCGCTATCTGCTTTGCAATCCTGAATACTGCTGAATACTGCTACGTGGCTCTACGTGGAAAATGTGGAAAATACGTGGAAATGGGAATTATAAAACAAAGGCTCTACCAGGAACATTTGCTTTGTGTACGAATGCGTGGCTCTTGTTGTCGTTAGGGCTCGCCATGCGTTTCGTACACTTTTTTTTTTTCTTGTTACTGAATCGAGGCTCGTGAAAGAGCTAACATTTACTTCACAAACAAATCAACCAGACAAACAAGATATATAAAAAGACGGAGCGGAAGACAAGATGGGGAGAGAAGGGGAAGCACACAAACACAACATTTGAGAGCAGGGAGATGTGTGGAAGGGAGAGGGCTTGGGGGGAGGAGTCATGGGAAGGGGGGGGGGGGGAGGGAGAAGTATAAAATACAAGGACACCAAGGACTTCCAGGACAGAAGTTGGTATTTCAAAAAAGTGGAATTGGGGTGAAATTAGCAGGGGTAGAAAAGATCAAGGTTTTGGATGGGGGAAGATAAGAGATGGTGGTGAACAGCTGTTTTAAAGACCTGGAGGGTGGAGTGGGATTGAAGAGAGTGAGGGAATTTGTTCCAGAGGCGGGAGAAAAGACGAATGAAGGAGTGAAGGTGAGCAGAGTCTTGATTTTGGCAGTTTCACCATAAGAGGGTTGCAGGCAAATCTTGTGCGACCTGTAGGAATATTTGCGGGACAGAGCCCAGAGAGAGCTGGGGAGGGCAAGGCCAGAGAGGAGTCGGTAGAAGACGGAAAGACCACCAACCTACCTGCGGTGAGTGAGTGAGAGGCCCTTGGAGTTAGCTTCATCGCAGGAGATTCCAATGATTCTGAATGCTTTGCTTTCAACAGCGTGAAGACGAGCTAGGTGTGAGGCAGGAGCACCAGTCCAGAGGGGAGAGCAGTATTTCATTGAGCTGCGGATGAAAGCCTTGTATGTGGTGAGGAGCTCAGGTGTGCCCAGGAAGGACTTCGCACGACGGAGGATGCCCAGTCGGCGACTGGCTTTGGAGGCCAGATTTGAAATGTGGTTTTCCCAGGAAAGATCATGGCAGATAGTGAGACCCAAAAGCTTGAGTGACAGAACTTCTTGGAGAAGATTATTCAGAAAGTGGATGGGAGGGTTGTCCAGTCGGTCTTTTCGGAGAGACATCGTAAGAGTGTGAGATTTGTCAGGATTGAAAGACATGTTCCACTTGTTTGCCCAGTCTGTGATTTTGTCCAGGTCTGCAGAGAGTGAGGAGGCTGCAGACTGCCGATCTGAGGGATGAAGAATGGAGCAACAGAGAGCAGAGCCATCAGCAAAGAGATAGAGAGGATTTTCAAGAGAGTCAGAGAGATCATTGATGAAGACCAGAAAAAGCACAGGGCCCAGAACACTGCCTTGGGGAACTCCAGCCTGAACATGAAGAGGAGATGATAGAAACCCATTCAGGGCCACACGTTGACTACGACTAGAGAGGAAGTCCGCCAGCCATGCGTGGAGATTTCCATGGATACCAAAAGAGGAGAGTTTGGTGAGCAGAGCGGGGTGCCAGCCCGTGTCGAAGGCATGTGATATGTCAAGGGAGACTGCTCTAATTTCCTGTTTGGCATTGAGGACCTCTTTCCATTGTTGAGAAAGCAGAAGCAGCATGTCCAGAGTAAAGATATGAAGATATCCTGAGGATATCTGATATCTGATATCTCTGATAGAAACTAGAGAGAGGAGACATATCAAGATGAGATAGATCCATCAAGAATAGAGCGTGTTCATAGCAGAGTCTCCCCGCCTGCTGCAAAAGGCGACGAGCAACGTTAACCCATGGTGGAGAGGGGTGCGTGTGCAGCATGCGCAGAACAACCAAAAGTCGAAAGGCCATTAACCAGCTCTTTATGTCAACCAGGCCTTGGCCTCCATCGGTCAGTGGCAAACTGAGGACCTCGGGTCGCAACCAGTGCTTTCCATCCCAGAAGAAGGACACAAAGCATTTCTGGAGCTGTGGAAGCAACACTACCGGAGGGTGCAGCACAAAGAACCTGTACCATAGGGTAGAGGCCACCAAACTGTTGACCACCAAGACCCTTCCATGATAAGACAGTTTTGTGATCAGACCTTTCCATTTTTGCAGTTTTCCCTCAACAAAATCCGACAGACCAGCTCAATTCTTTGCTACTGTGGCGTCATTACCCAAGAACACTCCAAGGTATTTCATGCCATTGTTGGCTAATGTGAGAGGAGCAGGAAGTCTTGGTGCCAAGTGACACAACAGACCAAGCCAAAAGGCACTCGTTTTGTTCCAATTCACTTTGGCTGAAGAAGCCTTTTCGAACACGGATAGACAATAACGGACAACATTAATGTCATTGAGGTTCTGCACAAAGACACACACATCATCGGCATATGCCAGCACCTTGATGGGTCATTCAAGATGAGAAACCCCAACCCTGGTTAGTCGAGCACGCAAATAAACAAGTAAGGGTTCGATGGAGAGAGCATAGAGCAACCCAGAGAGAGGGGAACCTTGTCGAATTCCCCTGTTAACAGACAAGGGTGTAACAAGTTCATTGTTTATTGAAAACACACTAAAAATATTATTGTACAGCATTTTAATATAAAAAATGAAGGTCGAACCAAGTCCAAACCGTTCGAGCATTTTAAAGAGGTACCGATGGTTAAAGTGATCGAATGCCTTCTCCTGATCAACGAGAAGAAAGCAACATAATAAGATCGACATAATTTGAAGTCGTGACGTCGACTGATATGCCTTCGCCCACATTAAGTTTTTGCTTACTCTAATTTTGACCGAAAACCTTAAGACCATTTGACCCCAACATCTAATTTGTATATATGTATCATGGTACATGTACTTAGTAGAGTTCAAACTCCTATCTCGACAACAACATTTTTACCTGACCTGACCTCTGACCTTTGGATGCTAAAATCGAATCAGTTCATCTTTGCATCATTATACACACTTGTTTGTACCAAGTTTGATTTGAATCCCCTCAGCCATTCTTCAGTTAACGTGGTAACAAAAAACCTATCACGGACACACACACATACGGACGGACAACCCAAAAACATAATTTCTCTGGTGACTTCGATGGCGGAGACATAAAAAGAAATCTTTTTATTCTCAAATGCAATCAAAAAATACTGTAATTATTTGCAAAGCAACATAACCTTTTACTAACCTAATATTTCTTCATTTGGTGAAACTTTATCCAAGAGGTCTCTCAAATTTTCTGACTTGTATCCCTGCAGTGCATTACTTCCTGCAATAGAAGAGGAATTAGAAAGTTTGATGAAGCATTTTTCTGCAATATTGCACACCTGCTGTGCTGTTTGCAGCATCAGAAATATAAATGAAATAACAGATTCCTTGCAAATGACAATAGATTCCTTGCAAATGATTCTTCCGAGAACACACTTGGGAAGCCATTCATCAAGTATAAAGGGTGGGGAAAGGGAAATGCTGAAGAAACGGGAAAGGTGGGGGTGAATTATGAGCTTTTGTTCAACCTCAGTCAACTCAGTTCTTCAAGTACGAAAACAAAACGCCACCTCATGAACCTTTGCTCAAAAATTTTGCTTGCAGAATTTAAAACAAAAATGTATCTCGGTGCAAAACGCCACAGCCTCATTTGGCTTACATCTGGGACAATAACATCGGCGTGTCGCTTCCTGGCAATACATACTGCAGAAATGATCTCCGCTATGCCTCTGTGCATTATTGTGCCAATCAGTAACTATGGCTCCTAAAAGGAAGACGAGTGCTCAAGGAAGTGGCACCAGTGGAAATAAAGATGGGAAAGTGATATCATAAGAAAGGAAATTAGAAATTCTGAGTACGTTTGATGCTAGTGCTCGCCTTAAACAGATATTGCATCCAATTTTAGCTTTGCAGATACAAGGGTGATTACGACACACAATAACAAAGAAAAGATCACGGTACGTGTTCAATCGGTGACACCTTCCAGTACAGTGCAAATCCATAGCTCTGTCATGGAGGTGGGGATAGCAGGGTGGACACATTCCCCCATATATGCAACCTTATATCTATGGGGAAATCACTCGCGATTTCAGAACTTTTCATTTACAAACCACATTTTCAGGAACACACGATGTTCTTAAATCGACCAACAGATTGCTGTCTCCTGCTATTGAAGAGGAAGGTGGTTTGCACAATCGCTTATCAATATAGTGCCTGATGCACATGTGACTGAAGTTGATTCGACAGGCAGAAAAAGAGGAACAAATGAGTGGAGGTGAGTAGAAATCCTGGATTTGCAGTGCCCTCCATAAGTATTGGAACAGTGCAGTCAAATTTGTTTTTATTGCAATAAACTCAAGAGATTTGGATTTGAGATCAAAAGATGAAATGATGCAAGAGTGCAGAAGGTCAGATTTTATTTCTTGGTATTTCTATGTATTACCATTGTAAAACTATTGTTTTTAATAGTTCATGTCTGTTCAGTTGTATGTATGTTCATGTATGTTGAACATGAATGTTCAGCCCCCCTGCACCCCACATTTTAGATAAGCATAAACAATGGAACAAATTAACTTGAAGTACGTCAAAGTATCGCGCGCGAGATCTCGTCAAAGTATCGTCAAAGTATTCAATCTCGCGAGATCTAGCGGGCGACGGCACGGTTTTTCGAAGCTGCACACGTTCTCCACGTTTTCAAAGTTAAGGCATTGTTTACAATTGTATTTTTGTCGAAACTGTATTTATCTTTCAGTGTGTACCTATAGTGTGTCCCAAGGAAGATTCTCGGTGTTAATCTTTCATAAATTAATAGTTTCTGTTTGCCCCGCGTGTGCGGCATTGTAGCCTGAGGCTTCCCCCGTCGAAGTTTGTTCACTTAAGTTTCTTCCTTCGCTGTTTTTGCTTGGTTCTTAGATTTTTCCCTTCTCCCCTGAAAATCCACGAACATCGACTCTTTGTCTAACGTTTTACCCCCCCCCCCCAACCCCCCCAAAAAACCAAAAAAAAAAAACATTTATTTTCCTTTCTCCACAACAACAACAACACAACATGCATTTTAAGACCATTTTCCCTGCAAGAGCGGAGGTTAGCCTTGCGGTCCCCATGACAATCTTTTCCATTTTGCCCTATTTTCTGCATCTCCCCTTGTTAACCCCCTTGCCCGCATTTCTTCTTCCACCATCTTTAGCCAAGTCTTTCTCAGTCTTCCCCGTCCTCCACTTCCTTCTACATTCATTTCCATCACTCTTCTCAACCAGTCACTTTCATCCTTCCTCAACACATGACCAAGCCATCTCAACCTGTTTCTCTTCACAGCATCCATCACAGGCTCTATTCCCATCATCGTTCGCAATTCATCATTTGTCTTCCTCTCTCTCTCAACAACACTCCACACATCCACCGAACCATTCGCATTTCCACCCTTTCCAGCCTTCGTTGCTGCTCTACGTTCATTACCCATGTCTCGTTCCCATAAATCATAACACTTCTCACACATGCAGCATACACCTTTCCCTTCAGCTTCAACGACACTCCCCTCCTCGTCAGCACGCCACTCAGTTCCCGAAACTTCTTCCATGCACATCTCACTCTGGCAACCGTTGCCGAGTCTGACCCACCTTCTCCATTCAGCATGTCTCCGAGGTAGCAAAATGTTTTCACACCTTCCAGCTTCATGCCGTCTCCAAGATCCAACTCAACATTTCCTCCATCTGCAGCTCCCTCTGTGCACACCTTACATTTTAATGTAGCTGCCACATTGGTTAATGACCCTCTCAGACCACTACATTTTTGATGAACCCACTCAGCGCACATTGTACATTGAATGGAGTTCACTCCGACATCCTTCCTGCACACAGCACAGGGCCACTTCCCAGTTCTTTCCACCTCACCACATGCTTTACCACTTGCCATCACCTTCGTCTTTCCGATATTCACCTTCAGACCTTTTGTCTCCATACATTCCTTCCACTTGTTCATCTTTTCCTTCAGTCCATCCATACTTTCCGCAATCAACACCAGATCATCTGCATACAACAACTCACACGGTAAACCCTCCTTTACGTTCTGAGCCAGCACCTCCATCACAGCTACAAATAGTAGTGGACTTAGTACCGACCTCTGATGCACTCCCACCTTCACCTCAAACTCACCACTGTTCCCGTCCTTCGTCCTTTCAGCTGTGCGCACTCTTTTGAACATTGCCATCACTACTCTGATCAACCATTCCTCCACTCCAAACTTCCTCAATGCCCATGTCACTACTTCGCGTGGAACCCCATCGAATGCTTTCTCCAGATCAACAAACCCAAGAAACAACTTCTTCCTCTTCTCCATGTACTTCTCCTGCAACTGCCTTACAATAAAAAGCGCATCTGTCGTTCCTCTTCCTGGCATAAATCCAAACTGCATTTCATCAATATTCACTTTCTTCCTTATCCTCCTCTCCAACTCCCTTTCCAATACCTTCATTCCATGCTCCAATAACTTTATCGCTCGATACGAGCCACAGTCCAGAGGGTCACCTTTCCCCTTGTGTAGAGGGACGAGGGTACTCAGTTCCCAATCCACTGGAATGCGGCCTTCTTTCACCACCAGATTACAGATCTCTGTCATTCTCTTCACACCCCCAACTTCCTGCTGCCTTCACCATATCTCCCACAACTCCCATCGGCCCTCCCGCTTTTCTACTCTTCATTGCTTTTATCGCTTCCTCAACTTCCTTCTCAGTTATCTTCTCTGCCGGTCCTAAAACTGGGTTACTCTCTTTGTTGCCATCCCATTCATTCTCTGCATTCAACAGCATTTCCATATATCTCTTCCATCTTCTTTTAATTCTATCTGGGTCCACAACGATTTGTCCCACTTCATCCTTCAAGCAACTCACCCCCATCACATCACACCTCTCTTTTGCTATCTGCTTTGCAATCCTGAATCCCTTTCTCCACGTGTGCTTCTGTCCCAGCGTGCGCTTCTGTCCACGTGCGCTGTCTCGCCCCGCCCCCATTATCCCCGTGCCTTCCACCTTTTGCCCTGTTCATGCGACGCATGGTTGTCCCTCAAGGCCCTCTCCCCGTTGCCGTTGGTATATTTGTGAATATAATATTGTTCATCACGGTTCTGTTTGAATATGTTTAAACTTTCCCCTGCAGTGTTTTATTCAGTGGTATATTACAACACGCTGTTTTTCTTCCTATTTGAAAGGCTTTTTTCAATTTCCTCTTCAACTCATTCCACTTTAAAAAAAAATTCAATCTCTTATAATTCTTCCTCACTGCATGCTCTAAATTCACATTCATTCCACCCCTCCTCCATCGTTCTTAAACCGATCGCAAACTTGAAAATCACAAAAAACCCAATTTGTTACAAATGTTCGTCTTTCATTAATCATCCACTTTCGAAACACCCCCCTTGCCCCTCCACTCCAAATCTCCCCCTTGCCCCTCCCCTCATAAACTCCCCCCTCGCCCTCCCCTTCAAAACTCGCCCCCAGCCCCTTCCCTTCAAATCTCCCCCCCTACCATGCCTCTCCAATTCTTTCACCTCCCCCCTCCTCCTCAAAGCTGCCTCCTCCCCACGACGTCTCCCTTCTATCTCATACCTCCACCTCCCCCAACCTTCTACTTTCCTCTGCCCCCCCCCCCCCCTCAAACAACCCCTCACTGTGCCTCATCCCATCACCATCAAACCTTTCGTCCTCCTCATCCTTCCCTTTCTTGAAACTCTTCTGTAATCTCTGACACACTATCAAATGATCTCCCTACCTCCCCTCTCATCCTTCATTTGACCCTACCCCTCCCCTCCCCTGTCCTGCACCCGATGCTCCCCCTCTATCCTCATTGACGGTATGGACCTCAAACATCCGGGGCCTTCGCTCAAACCTGATTGATCTCTCCATTCAGGTTGCTTCTGACAATCCAGGCTTGACCTGCTTAACAGAAACTTTCCTCCTTCAAGATATCTCGGATTCCTTAATATCTCTTCCTGGTTACTCCCTCCTCCGTTATGATAGACCTGAGCCTCGTCCTGGTGGTGGGGTGGCTATCTTTATCAAAAACTCTCTTCCTCACTCTCCTTGCACTTCCCTCTCTCCACCTCACCCCCAGGAGTACCTCTGGCTATGGCTTCCTCTACGCTCCCACCTTTTGTTCACATGTGTTCTGTACCATCCTCCAAACAGTGATGACTCCATTTACATTTCGCTGTCGGACAACATGGACCAACTTCTATCAACTCATCCAAACTCCCTCTTCCTCATATGTGGCGACTTCAACTGTCATCATGCCAGCTGGCTGGGTGCGGGTTCCGATCTCACCAGCGATGGCACCTCAGCAAAGGACTTCTGCGACTCATTGGGTCCGACACAATCTGTCAATTTCCCGACCCGGATCTCAGTCAATGGAGTATCCTCTCGTCTAGACTTGGTTATGACAAACTTCCCTGCAAATGTCTGCTGCTCTTCTTCTGCTCCAATCGGTTCTTCTGATCATGTGCTTGTTAAAATGGACATCTCTCTGACCATTCTCAGGGAGCCTCCTCAGCGTTGACGAGTCTGGCATTTCACTCAGGCCAACTGGCACGGTCTGCAAGCAGCCATCAATCATCTGGACTGGTCTCCCATCTCCACTACCTCTGACATCAATTCTTCCTGGGAATTCTTCCAAAGCAAACTGCTCTCTCTCATGCACAGATTTATCCCATCTCGTCTTCAGTTGTCTTACCCTTCCTCACGTCCATGATACACTGAGTCTTGTGGTGAGGCAGTTGCCCTGAAACAACTTGCCTTTGCCTCTTGAAAGGCAAATCCAACTGAAGGCAATCTCAGTTCCTTCCACCAAGCTCGGAACAAGTGTGTGTCTCGGTCTACCCTCAGGAGTGCCAGGAAGCACTGTCTCTCCACACTCAAGAATGAACTCTCAAACCTGTCTCCTTCCTCCAAATCCTGGTGGTGTCTGGTCAAATCCGTTTCTGGTGTTTGTTCCCCCTCCATCCCCTCACTTTCCTCAAATGGCTACACAGTTGACACCGCACGTGACAAAGCCGAATGCCTCAACTCTGTTTGCCTCAAAATCTTGTGTCCCAAACCCATCTCTCTCTGTTCCCGCCTTACCCAGTCAAACCCAACTGCTCCTGGACTCTGTGTCCTTCTCTCCTGACAAAGTGAAGAAGTTTTTGTCAAACCTCGACTCTGACTCTGCAACTGGACCAGGCGGCATCAGCCCACGGGTCCTAAAATCCTGCTATGCCGCTCTATCTCACCCTCTCTCTGTTATTTTCACCCTCTCTTTTGCTCAAGGTCATCTGCCAGCATCTTTGAAATCAGCAAACATTACCGCTTTACACAACAAACAAACATTACTGCCCTCTGGGCCGGTGCTCCTGCCTCACAACTAGCTCGGCTTCACGCTGTTGAAACCAAAGCTTTCAGAATCATCGGAATCTCCCGCAATGAAGCTGATTCTGAGGACCTTTCACTCACTCACCGCAGGCAGGTTGGTGGTCTTTCTGTCTTCTGCAGACTCCTCTTTGGCCTTGCTCCCCCAGCTTTGTCTGTGCTCTGTCCCCCAAATATTCCTTCAGGTCACACAAGATCTGCCAGCAACCCTCTTCTGGTTAAACTGCCAAAATATAGGCTCTCTGCTCACCTTCACTCTTTCATTCTCCTTTTCTCCCGACTCTGGAACAAACTCGCCCACTCCTTTCAATCCCACTCCTCCCTCCAGGTCTTTAAAACAGCTGTTCACCACCATCTCTTATCTTCCCCCATCGAAAACCTTGATCTTTTCTACCCCCGCTAATTTCACCCCAGATGCACTTTTTTGAAATTCCAACTTCTTTCCTGGAAGTCCTTGCAGTGTCCATGTTTTATACCTCTCCCACCTCCCCCCAAGCTCTCTCCCTCCCACAGTTCTCTCGATGTCCCTGCTCTCAAATGTTGTGTTTGTCCTTACCCTCTCTCCCCATCTTGTCTGCCGTTCCCCTTATTTTGTGTTTTGTGTGTCGGTTTGACTTTTTGTGTGATTAATGTTTGCTCTTTCACGAGCCTCGATCTTGTATACAAATATATATATATATAAAAAAGTAGTATAATCATTAGTACTGGTTGTATATCCCTTGCATGCAATAAATGCATTTAGCCTGTTTGAGGTTAATGTCACCAAACTTCTTGGTATCTTCCTTTCAGATACTTTGGCAAACATTTTCAGTTACTGCAGCCATTTTCAGTTACTTGTTTGTTTTGGGGGGTTTCTGACTTTAGTCTCCTCTTCAGCAAGTGAAATGCATGCTCCATTGGATTTAAATCAGGAGATTGAATTGGCCAGTCCAAATCCTTCCACTTTTTATCCCCTGAAGAACACATTGGTTGTGTTGGTAGTGTGTTTTCGGTCATCGTCTTGCTGCATGGTTAAGTGCCATTCAATTAGTTTGGAGGCATTTTGTTATACATAGGTAGACAAAATGTTTCTGTACACTTCAGGATACATTCTGCTGCCATCATTAGCTACGTCATCGATAAAGATGAGTGAGCCAGTTACAGAAGCAGCCTTGCAAGCCCATGCCATGATGCTACCTCCACCATGCTTCACAGATGAGGTAGTATGCTTTGGATCATATTGTTATGAATTTTGGGGTTGTGATATGAAGATCAGGTAGATCTGTGTCGGTATCATGCTCCGGTTGTCGTGATGGGGAACTCCACATGTAATAAGTTTGTTTAGGCGGTTTGTTTGCGTAAGTGTATCTTTGTGGTCATACGAGGATGGCCTTGTGTTAAATACAGTAGGGATTATGCTAATTCCCCTGTGTGTGAGACCTGTGATCTATCCATTGTCCCGTATGGCAACGCACACAGACACGTAGAATAGTTTGGCCCATTAGCACACACCAATGAAAGCCCCCCAACAATAAAACAACCCGGAACCCAGATGACGCACTCGGGCTGACAACCCCGACTTGGCAGACACATTGCTCAGGCAGGCTGAGGCCATGCCCACCTCGTGAAGGATTGGTCGAAGGGCTTGATGGGGAGATCACACCATTGGACAAGACACCACCAATAGGGAGACGAGGCAGGATGAAGCTCTTGATTGGTCAAGGCAGGGGCAAGAAGCTGGCCACTGATTGGTGGAAGGAAGACATGAGGCAGGACGAAGGCCGCCAATTGGCAGAATCAGGAAGGATCAGGCTTCCCTCGGATTGGAGGATGTGAAGGGTGAGCAAGAAGCGACGCGCTGATTGGAGGAGAAGCGCCGGTGACGTGAGAAGCTGACGTTAAAGGTTTGAGGAGACCGACATTTTCTCTCTCTCTTCCCTTCTTGCGTTGGATCCCTTCTTGTTTTGGATCGTGTCTTGGTTGGACTGCCTTCCCTTGCGTTCTCGACCCTGGTGAGACGGTGGAGCGCTGACGATTCTCCTCCCCGGTGTTCACGTGCGAGCGACGGGCAGATGGACGAGGCTTGCCGCTCTGCAGCGTATGCTGGCCTAGCAGCGTGCGAGCAAGGGCGCGTCGAGGCCTGGTTCGCGCCAACGACCGGTCGGCCTTCCTCCCGCTAACACCGGAGCCGCGTCCGGACTGTGCTCGGAGCCTGATGATCCCTAACACCTCAGCCGAGTGGAGGTAAGCCCGCACCACACATGCACAACCCCCTTTATTTTATTATATATTCCCTTGTCTGTTTGATATGTCTGGTGTAGGATCGCTCATTAGGGGGTTTTTGTAATCGGCACTGGCCCGGCATCCGTTGTCAATAAACCCTTTTATTATTTTCCCTGTATATTCTAAATACGTTTTTCATGTGAGTTTATTTCCACAGGATTGAAGGCTGCCACGCGTGGCCGTTAGGCAAAAGCTTCCCGCTTCTTCTTCTCTCTTCTTCCTGCGCTTAGATATAAAATCCGTATTTGATCATCGCCTCAAAGTTAACGCTCGATTCGCTGTCCGTGATTTCCCAGTCTTCACCGAGGGGAATCACACAACAACATGCAGTTCCTTCCTTTCTCGACACTTTCACCTTCTCATCGCTTTGGTAAAGGTGTATCTTGGTCTCATCTGTCCAAAAAACTTTGTTCCAGAACTTTATTTGGCTCACCTCTGTACCTCTTGGCAAATTCTAATCAGGCCTTTCTATTTTTTGTGCTGACGAGAAGTTTGCATCTTGCGGTGTAGACTTTGTAATTCTGCTGTCGAAGCTTTATGCAATTGGTAGATTGTGATACTTTCTCCCCTGTCGCCTGGAGGTTGTTGGTGACGTCATTGACAGTTGTTTTTGGGATTTTCTTCACAGCTCTGATGATTTTCTGTCATCAACTGCAGTTATTTTCCGAGGCCAACCTCGCCGTTGTCTATTGCTAAGTCCAAGAGTGGTTTCTTTCTTTATCAAGATATTAAAAATTGTCTTTGCTGTGCCCAATTTTTGTGCTATGGTTCCAATTGAATTATTCTGGTGTTTCAGCTTCCAAATTGCTTGCTTTTCTTTCACACAGTTCTTTGGTCTTCATTTTGGTTTATGTCCACCGACTCTAAAGGCAGACTCTCAAAGCAAAAGCAAAGGCTAAAAACATTCACAGCTGTTTTATGTGTGAACGATCAATGCAACAAGAAACACCTCAAAGTCATTTGTTCCAAAACTTATGCTTACCTAAAATGGGTGGACAGAACATAGAAAGTGCTATTATTCCACAATGGTAAAACATATATCCATAGAAATAACAAGAAATAAAAGGTAACCTTCTGTACTCTTACGTCATATCATGCAAATTTCTTGAGTACAGTCAACCCTCGTTAATTCAAACCCGTTTAATTAGGAAATCTCACTATCCGACCAAAACATCCAGGAACAAATTTAAGCCATTCCTTTTATCCCTATAATCCGCAAAATCGTTTATCCGCCAATCCGACATTGGGTTCTGGGAACAAAGTAGTCCGGATTAACGAGGGTTGACTGTATTTTTATGAATTTGGGGAAGGGGAATATCGAGATCTCGGTAGATCTGTGTCGGTATCATGCTTCGTCTGTCGTGGTTAGCTAGAACAACCTCGATATAAGTAAGTCAGGGACCGGTAGACCGTATGTCAGGGTAAGCTGCGTATCAGTGTCCCCGCCACGAGGGGGCAGGGCTTGGTAATTAGAATTAGGGAATATGCTAAATCCATTGTGTGTCGTTCCCTCTGTGAACATACCTATGTCCCTTAGGGCAACGCACTCTTGCAGACACTTAGATAGGCCCTTCGTACCCACACTAATTAGTTCCCCCCCACCCCTCCCCCTTACAATGACTGACCGGAAAAACCAACAGGCAGCGGCCGCGCAGTACGCCACCATGGCGATGAAACATCGTAAAAGGCAGGCTGGGGCCACGCCCACCGCGCGATGAATGGACACCGAGGGTTTGGTGGGCAGGTCGCACGACTGGTGGGAGATCGGAAGATTCCAGAAGAGGCTCGGATGACGTCAGAGCACGCCGAGCAAGAGACTGAGAGCGGCAGACATTTTGTGACTTCGGTCCGGACTTTTCTGGTGAACGTTGGTGTGCCAACATTGTCCCTTCTCGTCCCTGGGTCCTTCCTGACCGGAGCTCTTCCCTTTGCCTCTTGCCTTCCCTTGACTGTCCCTTCGTGTTGGCTGCCTTCCCGCTTGGACCTCCCTCCGGCCCTTGCTTTCGTTCCCGGTTTGAGTTCGCTTCGAAAGACGGTGGAAAGACATTGGTGCGCCGACGATTATCTTCCCTGGCGTTCACGTGCGAACGGCTGAAAGCAGCCGGGAGACCATTGCACGCTCGCTCGCTTGGCGCGAGAGACCTGGTCAACGTGGGGGGGGGGGGGGAGGGGGGGCGGTGGAACGCCAGCAGACGGGACCGAGCGGTTCGCACTGACGAGAGCCGCATCCGACGGTGCCTGAACGACCCGACGCTACACTGCGAGACACAGACAAGACGCACCACAGAACACAACACGACAAACCGTTTTTTTTTAGTACCCTTCCCATCGTGTATTCGAAGTGTGAGTGTAAGAGCGCTCAATAGGGGGTTTAGTTTTATCATCGCGTTTCCCTGACCCGATATTTATTAAATAAATCCTTTCATTATTTTACCCTGTACATTTCACATTCGTTTTGGTTTGAATTATTTCCCTCAGGTTGAAGACATCGGACCGTGAAGGAAAGCGGCATTGTGATTGTTCCTTCCATCTCGTGTATGATCCGCCATCAATTGGATAAATTCCTCCATTAAATAATAATAATAATAATAATACATTTATTTTATATAGTGCTTTTCAGGAAGCCCAAAGACGCTTTGACAGAATACAAAAAACAAGTGCAAAAAGACAAAAATAAATAGGTAAACAATCAAAGCAAAAGGAAGGAGAAGGAGAAGAGATAGTCAGGGGTTAAATGTTGTGGGTTAAATGTTAAATGCAGTGTTGAACAGGTGGGTCGTGAGTGATGTTTTGAATGTGGTGAGTGAGGAGGAGTCTCTGATGGTGTGAGGTAGTGAGTTCCAGAGGGTGGGAGCAGCGATGGAGAAGGCCCTGTCCCCCCAGGATCTGAATTTGGTCTGGATGGGGGGGGGGGGGGGACAGGAGGTTGGCACAAGCAGAGGGGAGGATGCGGGTGGGAGTGTGTCTGGAGGGGAGTGTGTCTGGAGAGGAGGTCAGTCAGGTAGGATGGGGCCAGGTTATGGAGGGCTTTGTAGGTCAGGAGGAGGATTTTGTACTGGATTCTCTGGGGGATGGGGAGCCAGTGAAGCTTATAAAGGATGGGGGTGATGTGATCACGGGTCCGGGAATGGGTGAGTAGACGGGCAGCGGAGTTCTGAATGTATTGGAGTTTATTGATGATTATTGAGGGTGAACCATAGTGGAGGCTGTTGCAGTAGTCCAGACGGGAGGTGATGAAGGCGTGGATGAGGGTTTCTGCAGCCGTGGAGGAGAGGGATGGACGGAGACGGGCGATGTTTTTCAGGTGAAAGAAGGCTGTTTTGTGATCTGTTTAGTGTATTTGTCGAAGGAGAGGGTTTGGTCAAAGATGATGCCAAGATTCCGGATGTGAGGGGAGGTGGATACTGGGAAACCGTCAATGTTGAGGGCGAAGTTATGGGTGGATTTGGTGAGCGTTTTTGGGCCAATGATAATTATTTCAGATTTATCATAATTAAGTTTGAGGAAGTTGATTTGAAGCCAGGATTTTATTTCAGTGATGCAGTTTGTCAGGATAGAGTAGGTGGCGGTGGAGATTGACTTGGTGGAGATGAAAAGCTGGATGTCATCAGCGAAGCAGTGGAATTTGAGACCATGACGGCGGATTAAGTGAACAAGGGCGGACAGGTACAGGATGAAGAGGAGGGGGCCGAGAACTGAACCTTGGGGGACACCTTGGGGGAGGGGAGCAGTGGGGGATTTGCCGTTATTGATGGAGATGAACTGGCGTCTGTCAGAGAGGTAAGATTTGATCCAAGAGAGGGCAGTGCCAGTAATGTTAAAGGTGGTTTCAAGTCGGGTGAGGAGGATGGTGTGATTGATGGTGTCAAAGGCGGCGCTGAGGTCGAGGAGGATGAGAATGTTGAGGTTGCCGGCGTCAGAGGAGAGGAGAAGGTCGTTGGTGATTTTGAGGAGATCCGTTTCAGTACTGTGGTTGGAGCGGAATCCGGATTGGAATGCTTCATACAGGTTATTGGCAGAGAGGTGATGTTTGAGTTGAGTGGCTACAGCGCGTCCCAAAATTTTTGACAGAAAGGGTAGGTTGGAGATGGGTCTGAGGTTATTTAGGGTGTCAGGGTTGAGTCCAGGGTTTTTCAGAATGGGGGTAACAGCAGCAATTTTGAGGGATGGTGGGACGATGCCTCTAGACAGGGAGGAGTTTATTGTTGCAGTGATAAGTGGAGAGAGAGCAGGAAGGGAGGTCTTGACAAAGCTGGAGGGGATGGGGTCCAGAGTGCAGGTGGCAGTTTTCATTCCTATGAGGAGTTCAGAGAGGTCAGTAGGGGAGACTGGGGAGAACTGAGACAGGGGTTGGCAGGATAAGGGGGGGCAGGTGGTTTGAGGGGGAGCAGGTGCGGTGGTGGTTAAGCTGTTGTAGATGTTGTCAATTTTGCTTTGAAGAATGAAAGGAAGGAGATGCAGTTGTCTACTGTGAATGACTGGGTGGTGGTGTCCAGGGGGCTGAGGAGTTTGTTTATTGTAGAGAAGAGTTATTTTGGGTTTCCGGAGCCAGAGTGGATAATTTGAGAGTAGTAGGCGGAGCGGGCGCAGGAGAGGGTATCTTTGTAGTGCTGCAGGTGGTCCTTGTGGGCTAGGGAGTGAATTGTGAGACCTGTTTTATTGCGGAGTCTTTCAAGTTGGCGAGCACGAGTTTTCATCAGGCGGAGTTCAGGGGTAAACCAGGGAGCAGAATGGGTGAAAGAAACTGTTTTGGTTTTTATAGGCACAAGCTGGTCGAGGCAGAAGGAGAGAGTGTGGTTGTAGTAGTCAGTGAGGTCAGAAGGGGTGTGGAGGTCAACGAAGGGAGAGTGGACATTTTTTCAGAGAGGGTGGATGAGAATGAGGTAGGTGAAAGAGCGTTTAGCTTACGGAAGGTGATAGTGCGATAATGCCTTGGTGCTGGGGTGGGGATGTTGATGGTCATAGTGATGCCTTAGTGGTCAGAGAGGGTGAGGTCGGAGCTAGAGAGATGGTGCAAAATTAGTCCAGTAGAGCAGACAAGGTCCAGAATGTGACCACGGTTATGGGTAGGAAAGTTGACATGTTGAGTGAGGTTAAAGCAGGTGAGTAAATCAGTGAAGTCAGTGGTTATTGTGGAGTCAGTGGAGTCCATGTGGATATTGAAATCACCGAGGAGGAGGATTGAGGGGGAGAAGGAATACAGCTGGGTCAGAAAGTAAGAGAAGTCAAACAGGAATGATGGGTGTGGTTTGCGAGGGCGGTAGACAACTGCCATGACTGACTGTGTGTGACCAGAGAGTTTAAAAGCCAGGTGTTCAAATGATGGAGCAGATGAGATGGAGATGAGGCTGGTCTTGATGTCCTGTCGGTGAATTACGGCGATTCCACCACCTCGGCCCTCCGAGCGTGGTTTATTGATGTATGAATATCCATTGGGTGTAGTGAGGTTGAGTGAGAAGTAGTCCAGAGGTTGTTGCCAGGTTTCAGTGAGACAGAGAAAGTCCAGTTTATTGTCCAGGATGTAGTCGTTCAGGATGTGGCTTTTGTTGTTGAGGGACCGGGTATTAAACAGAGTGAGCTTCATGTTGCTTTGTACGGTGGGGATGAGCTCAGGTGATTTTGCCAGGGTTTGCAGACAGGAGGCGCGATCGTGTGCGTTGCTGCGATGACGTCGTCGATGAGTGGGAGTACGCTGAGCTGATCAGAGTACGGGAATGGAGTGACCTGTTTGTAAGTAAACAAACTTGCGACCGGAGCCTCTATGAATGTATCTGGGTCATCGCAGGAGTCCGTGGTATTTGATTGCAGAGATGCATGGTGGGGTGAAGTGAGTGTTGAGCAGAAGAAGCCTTGCGGAGGAGTACCTTAGAGCCATGTCAGGCAGGAGCGAAGGGGACGAGGACGAGGCAAAGGCCGAGGAGGACGAGCAGGCCTTGCCAGTGCAGGACAAGCAGGACGTGAAGGCCAAGGACGTGCAGGCCGGGCTCAGCGACCGCAGCGGCAAAACAAGACAGCAAAGGCCACAGCAGCGAACAACTGCAGCCGCAAAGCAAGACAGCAAAGGCCGCAGCGGCGCAAGACGCCCCGGGAGTGGGCCTGAGGCAACGGTGGAAGAGCCGGGCAGGCGAAGCCGGGACCGAGCAGAGAGCAGACCCAACGGCCAAAAAGCCGCCACGACCACCAGAAAAGCAGACTATATACAATGACCCAGTCGGACAAGCGTCAAGCGGCGAACAAATAACGCCAGCGTCCTCTCGCAGACCGGACAGAAGTCCATCTTAAAGCTCGCTCGAGTTAAATTATAGCTAATTATAGCTAAAATTATATAAGTTAAACAAATTAAAGCTCGAGTCCATCCACGATCCCCTGGTCTGAACCAAGGGGCAATCGCGTGACAGTATATAGCAATAATAATGAATATGACTTCACTATTCCAATACTTATGGAGGGCCTGCAAATAATTTAACCAGAAGGGGGATGATGGTGGACTATCCTATGAGCCCTGCAGAAACCTGGGTGAGTGTGGGGACAAAGCACGGAAAGCGCAAAGGGTGCAATGTCAAAGAGGAGTCGGAAGAAGACAGAAAGACCACCGACCTGCCTGTGAGAAAGACCCTCAGAATCATCACAACAGAAGTTATAATAATTATTGTGTACAGTATTTGAAGTCACACAAGTTAACAAGATTGTAAGATCCTGTCATACTCACTGCCAGATCCCGTTGCTGGCTCCGCCTGGAAGGTTTTCCCCAAGGAATTTCATGTCCAGTAATTCACAGGGAGTGTGTGGGGGAGAGTGGAGAACAGACAGGAGAGTTTAGTACTTATCTGTCACCACTGGAATTAAACTCTTCCATGTTCATAATGTTCACACCATGCACAAATTGAAAGAGCTACTAATTAAATGTATCCAATCTTTCATTATGGATGTTTATACAACTGAATGACAAAACTAACAGCCAATACATCAAACCTGATTTGTATAATACTTCAACCACCACACTCAGCACTTCATCAAAATTTCCGAATAGGAACACAATCTTCAGTGTAAACGGTTGACACAGAACGTTTCCAAAGGTTGCAACCTGTTGCTAACAAAACACATCAAGCAAGCTGAATGCTAACAGAACACACAGAGCAAGCTGCATGCGAACATACCACACAGAGCAAGCTGCATGCTAACAGACAACACAGAGCAAGCTGCATGCTAACAGACCACACAGAGCAAGCTGCATGCGAACATACCACACAGAGCAAGCTGCATGCTAACAGACAACACAGAGCAAGCTGCATGCTAACAGACCACACAGAGCAAGCTGCATGCGAACAGAACATACAGAGCAAGCCGCATGCTAACAGAACACACAGAGCAAGCTGCATGCTAACAGAACACACAGAGCAAGCTGCATGCTAACAGACCACACTGAGCAAGCTGTATGCTAACAGAACACACAGAGCAAGCTGCATGCTAACAGAACACACAGAGCAAGCTGCATGCTAACAGAACACACAGAGCAAGCTGCATGCTAACAGAACACACAGAGCAAGCTGCATGCTAACAGACCACACTGAGCAAGCTGCATGCTAACAGAACACACAGAGCAAGCTGCATGCTAACAGAACACACAGAGCAAGCTGCATGCTAACAGACCACACAGAGCAAGCTGCATGCTAACAGACCACACTGAGCAAGCTGCATGCTAACAGAACACACAGAGCAAGCTGCATGCCAACAAAACACACAGAGCAAGCTGCATGCTAACAGACCACACTGAGCAAGCTGCATGCTAAAAGAACACACAGAGCAAGCTGCATGCCAACAGAACACACAGAGCAAGCTGCATGCTAACAGACCACACTGAGCAAGCTGCATGCTAACAGAACACACAGAGCAAGCTGCATGCTAACAGACCACACTGAGCAAGCTGCATGCTAACAGAACACACAGAGCAAGCTGCATGCCAACAGAACACACAGAGCAAGCTGCATGCTAACAGACCACACTGAACAAGCTGCATGCTAACAGAACACACAGAGCAAGCTGCATGCCAACAGAACACACAGAGCAAGCTGCATGCTAACATAACACACCGAGCAAGCTGCATGCTAACAGACCACACAGAGCAAGCTGCATGCTAACAAAACACACCGAGCAAGCTGCATGCTAACAGACCACACAGAGCAAGCTGCATGCTAACAGACCACACTGAGCAAGCTGCATGCTAACAGAACACACAGAGCAAGCTGCATGCTAACAGACCACACTGAGCAAGCTGCATGCTAACAGAACACACAGAGCAAGCTGCATGCCAACAGAACACACAGAGCAAGCTGCATGCTAACAGACCACGCTGAACAAGCTGCATGCTAACAGAACACACAGAGCAAGCTGCATGCCAACAGAACACACAGAGCAAGCTGCATGCTAACAGACCACACTGAGCAAGCTGCATGCTAACAGAACACACAGAGCAAGCTGCATGCTAACATAACACACCGAGCAAGCTGCATGCTAACAGACCACACAGAGCAAGCTGCATGCTAACAGAACACACCGAGCAAGCTGCATGTCACAGACCACACAGAGCAAGCTGCATGCTAACAGAACACACCGAGCAAGCTGCATGCTAACAGAACACACCGAGCAAGCTGCATGCTAACAGACCACACAGAGCAAGCTGCATGCTAACAAAACACACCGAGCAAGCTGCATGTCACAGACCACACAGAGCAAGCTGCATGCTAACAGACCACACTGAGCAAGCTGCATGCTAACAGAACACACCGAGCAAGCCGCATGCTAACAGACCACACTGAGCAAGCTGCATGCTAACAGAACACACAGAGCAAGCTGCATGCCAACAGAACACACAGAGCAAGCTGCATGCTAACAGACCACACTGAGCAAGCTGCATGCTAACAGAACACACAGAGCAAGCTGCATGCTAACATAACACACCGAGCAAGCTGCATGCTAACAGACCACACAGAGCAAGCTGCATGCTAACAGAACACACCGAGCAAGCTGCATGTCACAGACCACACAGAGCAAGCTGCATGCTAACAGAACACACCGAGCAAGCTGCATGCTAACAGAACACACCGAGCAAGCTGCATGCTAACAGACCACACAGAGCAAGCTGCATGCTAACAAAACACACCGAGCAAGCTGCATGTCACAGACCACACAGAGCAAGCTGCATGCTAACAGAACACACCAAGCAAGCTGCATGCTAACAGAACACACCGAGCAAGTTGCATGCTAACAGAACACACCGAGCAAGCTGCATGCTAACAGACCACACCGAGCAAGCTGCATGCTAACATAACACACCGAGCAAGCTGCATGCTAACAGAACACACCGAGCAAGCTGCATGCTCACAGACCACACAGAGCAAGCTGCATGCTAACATACCACACAGAGCAAGCCGCATGCTAACAGAACACACAGAGCAAGCCGCATGCTAACAGAACACACAGAGCAAGCTGCATGCGAACATAACACACCGAGCAAGCTGCATGCTAACATAACACACCGAGCAAGCTGCATGCTAACAGACCACACAGAGCAAGCTGCATGCTAACAGAACACACAGAGCAAGCTGCATGCTAACATAACACACCGAGCAAGCTGCATGCTAACAGACCACACAGAGCAAGCTGCATGCTAACAGAACACACCGAGCAAGCTGCATGCTCACAGACCACACAGAGCAAGCTGCATGCTAACAGAACACAACGAGCAAGCTGCATGCTCACAGATCACACCGAGCAAGCTGCATGCTCACAGAACACACCGAGCAAGCTGCATGCCAACAGAACACATCGAGCAAGCTGCATGCCAACAGAACACATCGAGCAAGCTGCATGCCAACAGAACACATCGAGCAAGCTGCATGCCAACAGAACACATCGAGCAAGCTGCATGCCAACAGAATACGATCCTCTCTATCTCTTTGCTGATGACTCCACTCTCTGCCGCTCCATTCCTCATATCTCAGATCGGCAGTCTGCAACCTCCTCACTCTCTGCAGACCTGGACAAAATCACAGACTGGTCAAACAAGTGGAACATGTCTTTCAATCCTGACAAATCTCACACTCTTACGATGTCTCTCCGAAAAGACCGATTGGACAACCCTTCCATCTACTTTCTGAACAATCCTCTCCAAGAAGTTCTGTCACTCAAGCTTTTGGGTCTCACTATCTGCCATGATCTTTACTGGGAAAACCACATTTCCAAGCTGGCCTCCAAAGCCAGTCGCCGTCTGGGCATCCTCGGTCGTGTGAAGTCCTTCCTTGACACACCTGAGCTCCTCACCACATACAAGGCTTTCATCCGCAGCTCAATGGAATACTGTTCCCCCCAATGGGCCGGTGCTCCTGCCTCACACCCAGATCGGCTTCACGCTGTATAAACCAAAGCTTTCAGGATCATTGGAATCTCCTGTGATGAAGCTGATTCTGAGGGCCTTTCACTCTCTCACCACAGGCAAGTTGGTGGTCTTTCTGTCTTCTTCCGACTCCTCTCTGGCCTTGCCCCCCCCCCAGCTCTATCTGTGCTCTGTCCCCCAAATACTCCTGCAGGTCGCACAAGATCTGCCTGGAACCCTCTTATGGTGAAACTGTCAAAATCAAGACTCTCTGCTCACCTTCACTCTTTCATTCCTCTTTTCTCCCACCTCTGGAACAAACTCCCCCACTCTCTTCAATCCCACCCATCCCTCCAGGTCTTTAAAACAGCTGTTCACCGCCATCTCTTATCTTCCCCCATCCAAAACCATAATCTTTTCTACCCCTGTTAATCCACCCCAAATCCACCTCCTTCGAATTCCATTTTCTTTTCTGAAAGTCATTGTTGTGTCCACTGTCCATCTTGTTTATCCCGTGCATCCCACCACAGCCCTCTCTCTTCCACAGATATCCGGATGTCCCTGTTCTCTACTGTTGTCGTACGTAGTACTTCCCTTGTGGGAGTGGACATGTTTTTCCCTGCCCTGCGTGCCGTGCAGGACACTAGCCCTGACCTGGCTGGCAAGTTGGGTCGTTGATTGATTAAATGTGTTTAAAAACCATAAACCTTCGTCTTTGCTTCGGAATGTTTTGCTGCAATGGGGAATGTTAATTTACATGAAAACAATTTGGACTTTCTGTGTTAATGCTCGTCACATGTTTCCCTATTTCTTACCATATATGGATGACTTTGTGTGCTGGCTTGGCAAATGTCTGACTTTTCCATTTGCCTGTTAAATGGTCGCACCCAGATAAGGGCTGTGCTGACCCTCAGGGCGATAAAAAGGCCTGTGCATTATTCTGTGTACAAGCGGGTGGGAACAATGCATTTTCAGAGAGCTGGAATACAGACTTGTTGGTTCCTATCTCTCCGTGCGCGTCCCAAGAAACGATTCAACCAAACGAGGACTTGGTTTTAACACGACACCCTCTCTCTCTCTCCCCTTCTTTCACCCACTCCCTTTTATATGTTCTATAAGTGAGCTCTTACACGAGCCTCGACTTGCAGTCATGGCCAAAAATATTCGCACCCTTGCACGTTTTTCAAATAACTCACAATTTTCTCCAAAAATAAGTTGCAATTGACAAAAGTATTTGGTCTCCAAATTCTTTATTTCACGGTTGATGTTACAGAACCTTTGTTTTTGATTCAGAACTTAATATATCCTTTTAAATCAGAAAATAAAAAGAAATGGCATTGACAAAATTATTGACACCCTAGACTTAATATTTGGTAGCATGGCCTTTGGACAAAATAACTGCAGTCAAGCGCTTCCTATAGCCATGAATGAGCTTCCTACAACTCACTACTGGCAGTTTGGCCCACTCTTCTTGTGCAAACTGCTCCAGTTCTCCCAGATTTGAAGGGTGCTTTCTCCCAACTGCTGTTTTCAGATCTCCCAACAGGTGTTCAGTGGGATTTAGATCTGGACTCATTGCTGGCCACTTCAGAACAGTGCAGCGTTTTTTTCTTCTTTCATTCCTGGGTGTTGGGCTCGCGGCTAGGGTGCCGGCTTAGGATCCTAGGATCCTGGGTTCGAATCTTGGTCGATCACCAAATTAATGCCAGGGGGGTTGACTCAGCCTGTCATCCTTCCGAGGTCGGCTAATTGAGTACCAGTTCACTGGTAATTCCCTGTTTGTCGTTGAAGGCGGAAAAAAGGGTTGGCGTCAGGAAGGGCATCCGGCCGTAAAACATTGCTTCAAAAAGGGGACCAAAAAAACAACAACTACCACGGTCCCCGAAAAGGCCAACCCCCGCTTTGCGGGGAAAAATGGCCTTCAGAACAGTAAGAACAGTAGGCCTTCAGAACAGTAGGCACCTCTAAACGGTGGTTTTATTCCTGGGTGCTTTTTGAAGTGCTTGGGGTCATTGTCCTGCTGCAAGACTCATGACCTTCGGCGGAGACTCAGCTTTCTGACATTGGGTTGAATATTGCGCTCAAAATGCCTTGGTATACTCCTTATTTCATGATGCCAAGCACACATTCAAGGCACCCAGTGCCAGAGGCAGCACAGGAACCCCAAAACATCACTGAACCTACTCATGTTTGACTGTGGGGAAAGTGTTTTCTTTGAAGGCTTCATTTTGTTTTTTGAAAACATAGAGATGATGTGTTTCACTAAAAAAAAGCTCTAATTTGGTCTCATCTGTCCACAGGATATTCTCCCAGAAGGATTTTGGCTTGTTCAGGTGTGTTTTGGAAATTCCATTCTTGCTTTCTTATGTCTCTCTCTCTCAGCAGTTCCCCTCTCTCACATTTGTCTCCTCCAAAATAACCCCCTTTCATCGAGTTGGCGATGGATGGTGCGAGTTGAAACTGTCGTACCTTGTGTCTGAAGGTCAGCTTGAATCTGTTTGGCAGTCGATCGAGGTGCTTTCTCCACCATTCGAACAATCCTTCGTTGCAATCTTCTATCAAGTTTTCTCTTGTGGCCACGTCCAGGGAGGTTGGCTGCAGTGTCATGGGCCTTAAACGTCTTGATAACATTGCGTCCGTTGGACGCAGGAACATCAAGGTCTCTGGATATGGACTTGTGGCCTGGAGATTGTTCATCCTTCACTACAATCTTGTGTCTGACCTCCTCAGACAATTCTCTGGTTTTCTTTCTTTTCTCCATGCTCATTGCGGTAAACACAGTGACACAATACAGCAGAACGACTCCTTTTCTCCATTCAAGCTGGTTGAATGAGGGATTTTTATATTGCAGGCACCTGCAACTCACAGCAGAACGACTCCTTTTCTCCATTCAAGCTGGTTGAATGAGGGATTTTTATATTGCAGGCACCTGCAACTCACCACAGGTGAGTTCAATTCCAAAGGAAAGGAGAATCACCTCCTTGAAATCTTATTATCTATCTATAATTCCAGTAATCTCTGTGTGTATGTTTGTTTGTACGTTTGTATGTTTGTATGTCTGTGACCGCTGTTTCTCGACAACTACCGGTCCGATATACTTGAAACTTGCCAGGTATATTGCTGGGGACCCGAGGATGTGCCTTTTCAAGGTTTTAAATTAATCGCAGAAGTAGTTACCGAGCTATGTCCAAAAAACGATTCAACCAATCAGAGAGCAGCGAGCTATCACGTGTGCCGAACGTGGCGAACACACTCTGCCTCGGATGGCACATTTGAGAGCGTATTCATTTATTTCCCGTCGGCAAACTATGTTGGCGCTATGTTGGCGTTAAACTATGTTTTAAAACTAATAAAAACTAATTTGCGATTCATCGTAACTGCGATATACGACCTTCCGGAGCTCCCGTGAGAGCGTGCGCCATTACGGATAGTAATTCAATTAAAAACATAAAAACATTGTCCCAATTCAGTCAGAGCGAAGGGCGTTGTTTTAAGCGAAGAGCGTTTTATTTTTCCCCTTAAATTCAGTCGCCGGACGGTGAAAGCTTTTTTTTGGGGGCAGCTACTGGCAGCCACGTACGGCCAATCACAGGACACGTTGTTGTGTCGACGTGCCGTGTTGTTTTCCCTCGCGGTTTGGAATGTTTTTCCTTTTCATTTTTTTTCTCTTCTCTTTCTACTTGATGATGGTAGCAGTTCTGTACTCGCAAGCCGTTCGCCGTTCGCTTTGGCGTTGCGAATGGACCAAAACATTTCATGGACCAAACCATTTCATGTAAAGCGTTCGCCGTTCGCTTTGGCGTTGCGAATGGACCAAAACATTTCATGAACCAAACCATTTCATGTAAATAGAGGGGGGGGGATATAATTTTAGATATCTATCTATAATTCCAGTAATCTCTGTGTGTATGTTTGTTTGTACGTTTGTATGTTTGTATGTTTGTATGTCTGTGACCGCTGTTTCTCGACAACTACCGGTCCGATATACTTGAAACTTGCCAGGTATATTGCTGGGGACCCGAGGATGTGCCTTTTCAAGGTTTTAAATTAATCGCAGAAGTAGTTACCGAGCTATGTCCAAAAAACGATTCAACCAATCAGAGAGCAGCGAGCTATCACGTGTGCCGAACGTGGCGAACAGACTCTGCCTCGGATGGCACATTTGAGAGCGTATTCATTTATTTCCCGTCGGCAAACTATGTTGCCGTTAAACTATGTTTTAAAACTAATTAAAACTAATTTGCGATTCATCGTAACTGCGATTTGCGACCTTCCGGACATAGTCCAGCAGATATGTGAAGAATTGTGGTAGAATTGTGCCTTTGATGATACAAGCATGAAACTTGGCACACAGTTAGGGCATACCCTTACAGTGAAATTTGGATGTAGGGGCATTCCAGATTTCTCCTTGGCCCAAAATGGCGGCCATTTTACAAAATGGCGGCTAAGAAGGACATATTTACCTATTATTTCAGACTTGTCATTTGTGCTGCTATTGAAACACAATGTAATGAGCATATTATAAATTGTCATGTACATGCTATGCAATACCTTCATACTGGGTTCAAAATTGGAATCTACGGTGGCCTATAAGGGGCAGAACAAATGGTTTACCATTGCAATAGACAGGACTGGTCTAGCGGTTTAATTATTTAACTTTACATGACTATCTGATTTCTCCTGGGTGTAATTTTGGTTCAATACCTTTATATGAACAACTTTGATGTAGCTTTATGAACTTTCCTATCATAGACTAGGTGACTATAAGGAACAATGCAAGGCTAGTGAAAAGTTACGAAAGCGAATTACTATATTTATGATAATAATGTATGTATTTCTTTTTCAGATGATAACTCGACTGCACTGCACCTTCGCTCATTGACTGTAGTAGCTACCTAGATTTGGTTCCCAATTTGTATATTGATTGGATGGTGGTGGTGGATAATGCTTAATTGACAATGGCCAACAAAAATTTCAAGCTATTAGACCCCCAAAGCCCTAGTACATCTGGAACAAACATGCCTTATCTGACAGATTGGGAGAAGTGTGTGTTATGTCAGGAGGTCACCGATGAGGCCCTTGCCTGTCCAGCTGATTCCAAGCGAACCACAGGGTCCGGATACCAAACTCTTGCAGATTATCTCCTCACCTTCAGCCAGATGGGCTGCCTGCCAAAATCTCTAGAACTGTCCCGCCTGGACGATGGTGAAGGTATCCAGTCAACCTTCCAGAGCCACAAGGCTAAGTGGCATGATTCATGCAGACTGAAATACAACAAAACTGAACTGCATCGGGCACAAAAAAGAGAAACGTCTAGTGAAGAAACCGCAAGTGTCTCAAGAAAGTACACCCGTCACAGAGTACATGTAGACCACACACAGCCACAGCCTGAAAAGTGTTTCTTTTGTGACAAACCAGCGGGTACTAATTCTCTGCGAAAAGCTTCCACCTTCGACCTCGATAAACATGTCAGGACAGCTGCCCTGAAACTAGGAGATCAGGCACTTCTTGCTAAACTGAGTGCAGGTGACCTTATAGCACAAGATGCACAGTACCACGTGAAGTGTCTGGTGTCACTTTATAACAAAGCAAGGGCCACAAGCACAACACTGAATGAACAAGATGATATCAATCACGGTATATCACTTGGAGAGCTAGTGTCCTACATCGATGATGCCCGCACAGATGCTCTTGTGACACCAGTGTTCAAGCTGGTAGACCTAGCAAGACTATACACCACCAGGCTGGAACAGCTTGGAACAGTCTTGACCAGGCGTGTCCACTCCACCAAACTCAAAGATCGAATCATGACATATTTTCCAGACCTAGAGGAGCACATGTCCGGTCGAGATATTCTGCTTGCTTTCAACCAGGATGTTGGCTCAGCCCTTCAGAAGGCATGTGATCACGACACTGACAGTGATGGAGTTTGTCTTGCTAGAGCCGCAAATATAGTTCGTAGAGACATGTTGAAAATGAACTCAACATTTAGTGGTTCATTTGAAGCCCACTGCCAAGAACATTCAGTACCTAATTCGCTTGTATCACTAGTTTCTATGATCTTGAATGGTCCTAACATCCAAGAGCAGTCAAGCCACTCGTCGGTATCAACACCTACTCTCACAATCTCACAACTCCTTATGTTCAACAGTTACTCACGCCGCAGAGAGAGTAGCAGTACTACCACGTCCACGAGGCACAGTCACAATCGGGAGACTCCCCTGCCTGTGTACCTGGGCACCCTTATCCACACAAAGACTCGAAAAAGAGACCTGGTTCATACTATGTTCAACCTGGGTCTCTCGATCTCCTATGACAGGGTGCTTAGCATCTCCACGGACTTGGGGAACAGAATCTGCCGTTTCTTCCAAAATGAGGGTACAGTTTGCCCCCCTGAGCTAAAAAGTGACCTCTTCACAACTGGGGCAGTGGATAACATTGATCATAACCCCAGTTCAACAAGTGCCCACGACTCCTTCCATGGCACTGGCATTTCACTTTTCCAGCACCCAAATAGCGATAGCCGTGGAGTTCAACGGGTAAAACCAGATGACACATCAACAACAGATGCACACCTGCCACAGTCATACACCATCGTACCTCCTGTTGTTCTGGGTAAATGTGACCCACCTGTACCCAAGCTAGCGGGTCCCAACAAAAGCAACTGCCAACTCATCCCTGAAGCAATGCAGATTGAGTACAGGTAACTGATTATTGTGTTTGAACTGTGGACAGTTATATGTGTACCTAAATAACCAAGACTTGTTAACTTGTGTGGACTTGTTTGTTCTTAATTGTGTTCATTATCTTGCATTTTGACAGGTGGCTGGAGCAGATGGAGAAGACAGTGCTATCTGACACACCACTTAAGGGAGACGAGACAGTATCATGGGCTGGATACCATGCCAGCAAGCAGTCTATTCCAGAAGAACCAGAGTGTAGTGTGGCCTTAACTTCATTGCTGCCTCTCTTCTATGACCAGGCAAAATCTGTGGCAATGATTCGTCACTCCATGGATGTCATCAAGAAAGCAATCGATATTCTGAATCCAGGTCAGATCCCTGTAATCACACTTGATCAGCCACTGTACACACTTGCCAAACAGATCCAATGGAGATGGCCAGAAACACACGGAGAAGATCACTTCGTCATGGTCTTTGGTGGACTCCATATTGAGATGGCAGCATGGAAAACCCTCGGTGACCTTCTGGATAGCAGTGGGTGGACAGGCGTTCTGATGCTTGCAGGGGTTGCTACAAGTGGTACTGCTGATTCCTTCCTGAAAGTGACCCATGTGACACGCACACGACGAGCACACCAAGTCATAGCCAGTACTCTCTATCTTCTCCTGAAGGAAGCCTACAGCCAGTACACCAGTGGACTAGATGAGGGACAGGATACGATACCACTAGATGACTGGTGCGGTGAACAAGCCAATGCAAGTCCACAGTTTCAGTTCTGGTTCCTAATTATGCAGCTAGAACTGGCAGTCCTGATCTATGTGAGATCCGTCCGTGAAGGAAACTTCCAACTGTACACTGATGCTCTGACCAAGCTTGTACCATGGTTCTTCGCCTTGGGACATACAAACTATGCCAGGTGGATCCCAGTTCACTTGCGCGACATGGTGACACTTGCAACAAAGCATCCAACTGTATACGCACAGTTTCTGGCAGGAAACTTCACCATGAAGAAGACTACACGTGCATTCTCTGCCATAGCCTTAGACCAGGCACACGAGCAAAATAATGCATTGGTGAAAGGTGATGGAGGGGCTGTAGGTCTTACGGAGAATGCTGCAGCTTTGCGCCGATGGATGGTGTCTGGTCCAGAGATGGCCAAACTGATCTATAAGTTCGAGGCCACAACAGAAAAAAGAATTAGGAAAACTGAACTAAAACACCATGAACAGACAAAGCACACGCAGGTAGCCTTTGCTCGAGATGTGAGAGCACTCACCCGTGTCATAGGAGAGATGGGGAACCCATTCTGTGACGACAGCAAAGATCTCTTGGTGCTAGACAGCAGAGACCTGGCAGACCCAGCAGTCATCAACACCCTTTACCAGATC
The DNA here is from genome assembly GCF_964187855.1 of Myxine glutinosa. NCBI lineage: Eukaryota > Metazoa > Chordata > Myxini > Myxiniformes > Myxinidae > Myxine > Myxine glutinosa. The sequence goes on from NC_136267.1 coordinate 57,470,891, forward strand.
GAGAAGCTGGGAAAAGAACAGTATGACACATATGTGAACGAGAGGCTTGTACATCAGACAAAGCCTATCACTGACCCAATAAAAAGAAACAATCTCCCTCTCTTCAGCCGACCCCCAGTCAGAGAGAAGTCAAGAACAGAGTTGAAGGTGGTATCTCTGAAGAATGACTGCGTTCTGTTCTCCAGGCTGTTTATTGCATCCCAGACACGGAATGGAGATGTTGATGAATTATTTGCACATGAAAACCAAGCTTGTCCCCCTGCATTGTCACAAATGGGCAAAATCCGGCTTGGAACCAAGTCTGATCTGGTTGGGTGCTTAGAAGATCTGATCACCTCACGGGAAAATGATGATGTAAGCCCCCCTGTTGAAGTCATGATCCTGGATGGAGCAGCCATCGTGAACATGTTGGCACCTCGTAATGCGAAGACCTTCTCTGAGTATGCATCACTAGTATTCTTGCCATACATCACATCTCAGATACAAAATAAGAGCAGGGTTGATATTATCTGGGATGAATATTTCCCAGACAGTTTGAAAGCCGACACCAGGAAGACGAGGGGTAAAGGCACCAGGAGATGAGTTGAGCCATCTAGTTCCATCCCTCGAAACTGGCAGGCCTTCCTTCGCATAGACGAGAACAAGGTGGAGTTGTTTGACTTTCTAGCAACGAGGATAGCAAACATTGAGACTGACAAGCAAATCGTCACCACAAACCACAAAGAAGTTTTTTGTACACAGCCACGAGATGTTACTGGTCTTTCCCCGTGTAGTCACGAGGAGGCAGATACAAGGATACTACTCCATGTCCAAGATGCAGTCAGACAGGGCTATACCAAGGTGTCAATCCGCACAGTGGACACAGATGTTTTGATCCTTGCAGTGGCAGCAACTGGATATCTTGACATCGATGAACTCTGGGTTGCTTTTGGCACAGGGAAGAATTTCAGGCACTTGGCAGCTCACGAGATGGCTGTGGCACTGGGACCAAACAAGTGCCGAGGGTTGCCATTCTTCCACGCCTTCACTGGGTGTGACACCGTGTCCTGCTTCGGCGGAAGGGGGAAGAAAACAGCATGGGAAACATGGAAAGCCTATGATGAGGTCACCTCAGCTTTCTGCGCACTGGCTGCCACACCAACCATTTCAACTGCAAATGACAACATGGATCCACTGGAGCGTTTTGTTGTTCTGCTCTACGATCGAACAAGCAGCCAGGAACATGTTAACGATGCCCGCAAGCATCTCTTCACCCAGACTGGTAGATCAATAGAGGCTATCCCACCAACGCAAGAAGCCCTCAGACAACACATCAAGAGAGCTGCCTACCAAGCCGGCTTTTGTTGGGGCCAGATGATGATTTGCGCACCTGAGCTCCCATCGCCAAGTGAATGGGGTTGGAAACAGAGTAATAACGGCTGGGGGATATATTGGACAACCCTCACAGAGGCAACTGAGGCATGCCGACAATTGATTAGATGTGGATGCAAGAAGGGTTGCAGGAAACAGTGCAAGTGTGTTAAGGCCGCACTCCAGTGCTCAGCTCTGTGTCACTGTGCAGGGGAGTGCACACGATAGTATACAGGAGGAATAACACACCTGTTACATATACACAAACATGTGGAAGACTGTTTTGTAGACTGTTTTATAGTGAAAGTCACTTCCACAGCGTTAATGTGGCATTTTCACTTCATTTCCATTGTGTTTCTGGAGTTTGCTCAAAATAGCTCAAAAAGTAATTATTTTTGTAAAGAATAAGGACCAAATAAATGTTATGTGAGTTTGTTGACATTTAATTATGATCTTACAACCTGTTTACGTGAAAAAAACATCATAGGTGTGCTTGAGCAATAAGTAAATCTAGTTTTATAGACATCGGTACTGTGTATCTTATTATCCGTAAACGGCCATTTTTTAAATGGCCGCCATTTTGTCCCTGGGAAAAGATTTGAATGCCCCTATATCCAAAAATCTTCCTAGTAGTATGCTCTATCAGTGTTCAAAATTTCATGCTTGTATCACCAAAAGCACAATTTTTTCACATATCTGCTGGGCTAACAGTGAGGACTGCATTTCCGGCATCCAATCACAGAACGCGTTATTGCGTAGGTGTGGCCGATGTGAGAGCGAGCTGATGCTGAGCCCAGCGCGTGCGCCATTACGGTACGTAATTCGATTTCTTCCGGAGAAAATAATAATTTCTCGATTTCTTATGCGCATTATTTCTCCCAATTCAGTCAGAGCGAACGGCGGAAGCGAAGAGCGTTGTTTTTTTTGTTTACGGGCGTACGGGCGGGGTACAGCGTACGGGTAGCGTTTTTTTTTTTTTTTGGCAAGGAACGGGCACCCACGTTCGGGTACTTATATGCACTACTACATGTACGGGTACTTATAGCGGGTATTTTAAAACTAATTAAAACTAATTTGCGATTCATTCGCTTTCCTGCGCATTTGTGCACTCGATGGCGATTTCTTTACCAAACTCCGCAAGTCGTTAGCTTTGGACCAAACCATTTCATGTAAATAGAGGGGGGGGATTGTCACCGTACTCGCAAGCCGTTCGCTTTGGACCAAACCATTTCATGTAAATAGAGGGGGGAGGGGGGGATTGTCACCGTACTCGCAAGCCGTTCGCTTTGGACCAAACCATTTCATGTAAATAGAGGGTGGGGGATTGTCACCGTACTCGCAAGCCGTTCGCTTTGGACCAAACCATTGCATGTAAATAGAGGGGGGGGGGATATACTTTTAGATATATATATAGTACGGGCATGCCCTAGTATATATAGTACGGGCATGCCCTAGTTACTAACAACTCCTAAAAGGTGCCAATAATATTGTCCGGGCCATTTTAGGATTCCTGTGTGGAATAAGCTAAGATTTAGTAATTTTTTCTGCTTTTTTTGTTTTGTTCCACTGCAACCAAAGAAATACATATGTGGACACCAAAATATATTATTTTATATTTCAACAACTTTCTGGAAGAAATGATGCATTATTTGAAAAAAGTGCAAGTGTGCCAATATTTTTGGCCACGATGTAGTATACAAAAAAAATGTTCAATGAAAACCCAACGAGAAAAATCGTTGGCCAGAGGTGTGCCAAATGGATGAGCAATTAAACTTAATCCATGCACTTACGCATGTGACATTATCCAACCTACGAGTATAACATGAGTATGCACTCAGCAATTTGCATTTGTCCCATTCATTTCAATGATAATCATATATGTATCCATCGTGCAAGACATGCACGATAGCTTTTAAGTTGGAGGTTGTTGGGTTCACTGAGGAAAATGTTGGGAATATGTCTGCACACAGGAAATACTGTGTCGGCGAGAAAAGTGTTTGGGATTGACCAAATGTAATGTGCTATGACCCAGTGCTGATAATGATTCTGCAGGTTGCTTTAAATTCTGTACACCTCGATATGACAACAAACATGTTGAGAAACCATTTACATTCCAAACCCTTCCAAAAGGTCGACCCACAAAGTAATTGAAGTAATATGGATAAAACAGCTCATTATTCATCATGACCCTGGAAGTACTGTAGGCAGCAATGCCCTGTCACAATGCCGAGGACAAATTAACACCTCAATTGTTCTGACTGACAGGTTTTCTAACTACTGCAGTTGATATAGCTTTATCTTATGCTCCAAATTGACTTATCTATGAATAAAGGAAAGAATAATGGGAAATTAGCCAATTTGATGAGTCCTCCACATCAACTTGTATGCTGACGGTATTTGATGGCAATTTTGGACACCTAATTTGCATAAACCATGAAGGAATTGGGGGCAAAGTGGAAATGAGCAGGACCATCATCGTGTTGTGTTGATGTGCCCATGCACCAGAAAACAGACAGTGCAGGAGACAAGAGGGCAGCAGGAAGGGGATTTAGCAGGGGCTGATTGGCAGGCAGCCCCGACTGAATGTGAATCAACCTCTATGGTGCACGAGGTGGCACTCGTGGAGGTGTAGTTCGATCCCGCAAAGGTCGAGCCGGCAGTCCAGAGCCAAGTTATGTGTGACCTGGTGTTTGTGTGTGAGTTGGTGGACGAACCTGTGATGTGTGAGGTCGAATCTGCTTCGGTGTGGGAGGCTGAGCCTGCTCCCGTTTGCGAGGTCGAGCCTGCTCCTCTTTGCGAGGTCGAGCCTGCTCCTCTTTGCGAGGTCGAGTCTGCTCCTCTTTGCGAGGACGAGTCTGCTCCTCTTTGCGAGGACGAGTCTGCTCCTCTTTGCGAGGACGAGTCTGCTCCTCTTTGCGAGGACGAGTCTGCTCCTCTTTGCGAGGACAAGTCTGCTCCTCTTTGCGAGGACGAGTCTGCTCCTCTTTGCGAGGTCGAGCCTGCTCCTCTTTGCGAGGTCGAGCCTGCTCCTCTTTGCGAGGTCGAGCCTGTTCCTCTTTGCGAGGTCGAACCTGCTCCGCTCTGTGAGGTCGAGCCTGCTCCGCTCTGTGAGGTCGAGCCTGCTCCTCTTTGCGAGGTCGAGGCTGCTCCTCTTTGCGAGGTCGAGGCTGCTCCTCTTTGCGAGGTCGAGGCTGCTCCTCTTTGCGAAGGCGAGTCTTCTCCTTTTTGCGAGACCAAGCCTGCTCCATTGTGCGAGCTCGAGCCTGCTTTATTGAGTTTCGCTCTCGATACCGATTATACGTTGCCATTATTCGCCTGCGTCTCTTCTCCGCTCTGAGTGGGGAGGGTACAAGCACCTGTGGGGTAGGGGTTAAAAGAAAAGGGCATCAACATGAGAAAAAGACAGGAGGTCATTGTTGGACAGGGTCAACGACTGCGCCAATTGGCAAATAATTGTTTCCATCTTTGTCACCAAAGGTAGACGGAGGTTAGCTTTTTACCCCTGTCTGTCTGTGTGCAGGATACCTCAAATTTAAGGACACTTATACGCTCATTCTTATACCCTTGAGCATGGGGGTTCATTTGTGAAAATCTTAGCTGCCTGGGGTAATCGTTAGGTGAGAGCCGATTGATTATTCCTGCTAATTAGAGGTGAGAGACATGATTGAGTCGAGATATATTGTCACGTCTGAGGCTCACCAACATGATATGCCTCACTGCCAGAATCTTTCTCCCTGCGAATGACCGAATGTTTTCTAATTACTGCTGGCTTCATTCATTTTAATAAATGTGCTGTTTACCGTTCCCCAAGGTCGCCTAAATAAACCAAAATTGACAGCACATGCACAGATGGCAAATGGATCGAACACGTTTATCACTTTTTAAAGGTTTAATTAAAAGAATATTGAGGGGGGAGCAGTGTGGGGAGGAAGGGGTGGAATATGACGAAACAGTCCAAGCGAGACAAAAAGACAGAGGGAGAACGGAATTGAATCATTTCATCACACACTCACGCTTCGGTCGTGCCAATTTTTGCCTCTGCCGATTTCCTCAAAAATAAGTTTTCCTGGTCGTTTTTGTTGCACTTTTCCTGTTATTTTCCTGTCTCCATGTTTACTGTGTGCTTGCTTCTAGTTTGGTTTTGTTTTACAATTTTTGAGTTTGTGAGTATTCCTGCGACTTTTCATCCCGGGTTATTTGAGGCCGAAACTTTCCCTTGTGTCCATGATCGTTTTTATTGTCTCTCTCTCTCTGCTACCTTCAGTCCCTATATTTTTACCACAATTACGCATGACCTCTCCTACAAAATACCTTCAATTATGCCATCTGTTTCATGTCTTAAATTAAAAAAGAAATCAAATAAAATCAAAACAAACAAGCGTTACGCCTGGGTCCCCCGTCGGTGTTCAAAGTGATGCGAGTTGACAAAGTGGAAAACGCAAGGCGGCCATCTTGGATTTTGACGTGGCGACACAATTTTCAATAGCGTTCTTCCTTATGCCAAGATACACCCACACACCAGATTAGAAGTTGGTACTTCGTTTATTTTTCAAGATATTTCGCTCACAAGGTTGACATATATATGGTGGCGGCCATCTTGAATTTTGACGTGGCGACCCAATTTTCAATAGCGTTCTTCCTCATGCCTAGATACACCCAGACACCACATTAGAAGTTGGTACTTCGCTTATTTTTCAAGATATTCAGCTCACAAGGTTCAGACACACATGGCGGCGGCCATCTTGGATTTTGACGTGGCGACCCAATTTTCAATAGTGTTCTTCCTTCTGCCTAGATACACCCACACACCAGATTAGAAGTTGGTACTTCGCTTATTTTTCAAGATATTCCACTCACAAGGTTCAGACATACATGGCGTCAGACATACGTGGCGGTGGCCATCTTGGATTTTGACGTGGGTTGCACCCACACACCAAATTCGATTTCGGTTCTTCGCTTACGCACGCATGCACGCACGTCGCACGCACATACGCACACACGCACGCCCGCCCGCCCGCACGAACAGACGGACACATGGACGGAGGGGAAAACCATAGTTCCCCTTTCGCTCCGCGGTGCGACGGGGGACAAAAATGTGGAGTGTTTGGGAAATTGTTGTCACATGCACACAGTGACCAGTCTTTGCCATAAAGGCCTGTAGCTCTTTCAAAGTTTCCATTGGCCACTTGGTGGTCTCTCTGATCAGTCTCCTCCTTGCTTGGTCAGCCAGTTTGGAGGGGCGGCCTCATCTAGTCAAGGTCTTGGTGGTACCAGACAGCTTCCACTTCTTAATGATTCTCTTGACTGTGCTCCAAAGGATATTAAAGGTCTTTGAAATATTTTTATACCCATCCCCTGATCTGTGCCTTTCCATAACTTCATCCCGGAGGTCTTTTGAAAGCTCATTGGTGTTCACGGTTGAATATTTGCTGTGAAATGCACTACCCAGCAGGGTAAACTGACAGGAACGGCTGATTTTATTCTGAAATAATCAGAATCACTACAATTTAAGACAGGTGGAGGCCAATTAACTTGGTGTGTGATTTTGAAGGTGATTGGTTACACCTGAGCTAATTACCTCCACCACTGAAGGTGGATGGAGGTTATGTTTTCACCCCTGTCTGTCTGTCTGTTTGTTTGTTTGTCTGTGAATATATCTCAAAAAGTTGAGGACAGATTTGGAGGAAATTTGGCAGAGAGGTAGTGTCTGTGACAAGGACAAAGTGATTAAATTTTGGTGAAGATCCGGATCCAGCAAGTGGAATGTTTAAGTGATTCTTCACCATTGGGAGATGAGGCCAAAAACGATACATGGCAGGATATCTCAAAATGTTATGGCCGGATTTGGACAAAACTTGGTGGTCGAGTTGGTTTGGTGACAAGACCAAGCCAATTAGATTTTGGTTCAGGTCCGAATCCAGATCCGGCTTATCATTGGGATATAAACGACCTGTTCAGCCTTGTGGAGGTATGCGCTCTACTGAGTGCCGTTCTCGTTTACAATTGCTGGTGTAGGGGGCGAGTGAGGGTGGGCACTTAAACCAAAGTTTTCTAGTTTTGCATTTTTAATTAATTTTCTGAATTTTTAAAAAGTTGTTTTTCGCTGGGAAGTTGTGGGTTGCAATGTGTAAATAAAGGTGCAAAAAGTCTCATTTAATGCAATTTAATTCCAGGCTATGAGGCAACAAAAGGTGATAAAAGGATAGGCAGGGTCAGAGGACAGAGAGAAGAGGAAGCAATAACAGAAAATAGGCATTGGAAAACAGAGACAACTGACATGTCTGCAATGTGACAGCACCAGATAGTCAGGTTCACCATGTTAACAAATATAATTTCGTTCAAAATTTTTGGAGATGAGCAAAACTATACATTTTTGGAATATTCAGAGCATGAGGAATCCAAAAATTAATGTTGGCATTTGCATAGACACCTTTGCGAAAATGACACTCAGGACAGTGATGAATATAGTCAGGTTCACTATGTTAACAAATATAATTTCGTTCAAATTTTTGGAGATGAGCAAAACTATACATTTTTGGAATATTCAGAGCATGGAGAATCCGAAAATCAATGTTGGCATTTGCACAGACACCTGAATGGCCGCCATGTTGGATTTTTTTAATGGCCGCCATAAATACATATTTTGCGCTATCTCAGCTTCTAGTCAACCCAGAAACTTAATTAAATATGCTAATCCTATGTTTTCTGGGTCAAGGAATCCAATAAAGGCCTCAAAATAGTGCTCAAGATTATAGAAAAGCAAAAAACAAAGGTGATTGAAAACCATTGTCCATATAATTTGTGATATAACTGTATTACATAATACATGATATTGCAAGTCCTTTGAAGTTATAGGTATGGGTTTATAAAGCAAGAAAGCAGCCTTGTTAGTATCAGATTGAACTATAAGTCCTATACACAGGATCTACGAGGTCAACACCGTTCAGGAATGTGCTTTTACAGATCTTCATCAATGTCCTGAGTGTCATTTTCGCAAAGGTGTCTACGCAAATGCCAACATTCATTTTTGGATTCCTCATGCTCTGAATATTCCAAAAATGTATAGTTTTGCTCATCTCCAAAAAATTTGAACGAAAAAACATAGTGAACCTGACTAAGATCTTAAACTTCAGCCTCATCATGGGATGGTCCAATAATTTAAAGAGCTTTTGATTCCACATTATCCAGGAGAGACTGGTGTGATGCTGTAGTACCAGCCCATAGCAACGAGCCATACTCCAAGGAGCTAAAGATAAAGACCGTGCAGACTCTGAGTAGTTCTGATTTTCCAAGGATCGACTGAGGATTCCCATTCTGTGGCTGGTTTTGTAGGTCAGCATTGATATATGCGTTTGGTTCAGGAAAAATAATGGCTGATGGTGTGGACGAGAGGGTCCAGAGATTGAATCTCTTCCAGTAGATGACCAAGGAAACAGATCGCTGAGTTTGTTTGATGCTCCTTCAGGAGAGATCGGATGTAACTGTGTGATTTTTCTAGAATTGCAGGACATGTTGCATTTCTCAGACCAGTGTCTGATAGTTTCCAGATAGGGTGACTGCTTCGAGAGTTCAACCTTAAGATTTGCTGGATGGTGATGAGCTGATGACATACAATATTTACCTCGCTTCAGTGGCTTTATTCATTTATTATTTTTTTAAGTTACAGATTCGGGTGAAACGGTGGTGGTTTCGGTATTCTATCATCCAATTGATAAATTATTTAATTATTTTATGATTATTATTTATTTATTTTCATTATTAATCATTTAATTATTTTCTTTCTCATCTAGGCAATATCTCAGGCACCTTTGGAGCGAGGAAGCTGATATTTGGACACGATAGTGACCAAGTGATGTGGCCATAAAGAATATTTTTGATTTATTGATTAATCAATTTATCGATGAATTATTTATTGATTAATAAATTAATTATTTGATTTTTTCGATTGATGACTTATTGAATTAATTTTCTAAAAGTTACAGCTTCGAATGAAGCACTGGTGATTTAGGTATGCCATGAGCCAATTGATTAAGAAAATATTTTATGATCATTATTGGTTTATTTTAATTATGCAATTAATCAATTAATTATTGTGCACCTACCTCTCCCTCCCAATGGCAATGCAGTCTCCATGAGCTGCACGGCGGTATTGCCAGAAGCACCCGGGCAATGCCGCACTGGAGGATATTTAATTAGGCCTATTTGACATGGGGGCGGTGCACTTTGAATGTATGTGTACTTGTTTGTGAATCTTTTGCTCTATCGAGAGTTTCAGACTTTCCTGAATCTCTTCACTCCCCTCTCCCCCCACCTTGCTCCCTGACTCTGTCTTCCCCTCACACCCAATTCTCCTCCAAGTTTTTTTCTGCCCTAATGTGCATATCCCCTCTATACTGCAGTCGCTGTCTGTGTTATCGATTTTCTACGAGCCTCGACATCAACCAAAAATAATTCATGTCAATATTAAATAAGAACGGTCCAGATGCCGAAATCCATTCAGTAAATCCTCATTGAATATTGATATCATTCAATTAAAATCATTTCAATGGTTCCCCATTTGATCCTTTTGTAACGACTTACTTACGAGAAGGCTGAGAAGCACAGTATGGGGAAATCAGGAATTCATCGAAAATACAAATCCCACCGAGGCCATTGAATGGCAGACCGGAAGCGCCAAACTCTCGCGAGATTGCTGGCGCGATCACCTGCCTGCTTATATTTTCTTTCCAAACACCATAATCACATGTCTATATTGTGCAGTAATAACCAACGCTAAACATCTATAATTTATTCTCTGCAATGTGGAAGGTCAGCTCCAGTAAACAAATGACGAAAGCACTGCTGCGAACTACTCTGCTGAAGCGTCAAACCGATCGGACTTTATGCCCGGCGACCCGAGGAAGGTGATTCCTGTGTCTGTGTTTATGGCGTCACAGATTGAACAACAAGCGTCTGGCTCAAGTTGTATGAAATACCAGATTGCTCTCCAGGTTGCGAGCAAGTATTTGGAGCTGTTGGATGGTGAACTCGATGCTTTGTTTGTATTTGTAGATTCCAAGCGATCAAAAACAACTTCCCTTCTGCTCCGATACCACTACTACTACTACTAGTACTAGACATGGGTGATGCATGTGAGAGCACGCTGCTTTATGGAGGATTACGTAAACTTGGATGTTCCCACGTTGTCCATTGCGAGCCGTCACATTGGAAAAAATTAATTAATTCCCATCAACAGACGAAAGGGGATGTCCGTAAGTTCATTCCAACGCAAAAGGTTTGTGGATGTTCACTTAATACGTACATTTAAATGATGCTCGAATCCTTGGTTGATGGATGGTCCCTTGTGTTTATAGTTTTGACATATTACCTTTAGGCTGGTTTAAAAAATTTCCTGTTTATCATCACTTTTTTTCAAAAAAAAGTGGGAAGGGAGGAGGGTTTTTTTTGTTTTGTTTTTTCCAGAGTGAAATTTTAATGGATTATTCAACGCACAATATGTTTTTTTCTTAAATATACTTCATCGGACATATATGATGAATCATGTTATGATTTCTAAACTAGTAAACCTTCGTATGTACGGATTGTACGCACTGATACGATTCAAATACAGAAAATAAAGAAACCTATATCACATTGAGTTCTGTTTACTTTTAATATTTGCTGACACATATAACAATGGTGGACCAAAACTTCCGCTTTTAAGAATAATGTCCGGTTGCCATACATGTATCTATCAGCAGCTATTGCCATAACATTCATACATATTTGACTAGAATTCCTCGCCACGAAATATCACTTCATGGTACCGGTACATGTGTCGGGAGGGGACTCAGGTAGTCACCTGGAAACTCAGGTATTCACCACAAAGGAAGGTTTGACAAGTGTTTATTAATTCACCAAGTTCACAGCTGTGGAGCAGGACCGCAATACACAGCACGTACAGACAGCGTGCCATGCCAGCCCTCCTACTGAGCGAGCGGATTCGAGTCCGGTTTATATACGAATACCTAATCAGAAAATCTCCGCTGAAACTGAGCAAGAACAAAGGAAACTGGACCAATGGTCCTCCCACTGGCATCCCCAAAATGGGCTAATTCCCCCCACCGACGTCCTTCACTGGGCCAGGTCCCCCACCGACATCCGTCCTGTTGCCTCAGGGGAGTGAAGCAAATGCTGTTATCTCGCGGCCAGATGTCTTTTCAAAACTCCAGGGTGACAAGAGGTGTAATTCACTGGAGGGAGTTTGCATTCCTGGTTCCGGTAGGGTCGTGAATGTGCAGGAGGCCGTTTGAAGAGTCCCAGACTTTGTTTTACAAAGGAACCATAAAGAATGCATGAGGAGTCCCAGGCCGTTAGATTCACCCTTTGGATCCACTTTCAGTGAGCATTCTCAATTTAGATTTAAGTCAGATCAGTAAACGTCAAACATTCTGCCACACGAAATACAATTTATGATTATAAGAATCTACCAAAGAAAAGATCTGTGTATACAAACTCATGTATCCTAGGCATAGAGATCTACATTTCACACATTGTCCGCATTTCTGCCCGCGGCTCGTAACGCAGCTTCCAAACCGAAGGAGAGATTTACAACAGGCCCATTTGGCCTGCGAGGGGAAGCATGTATTTCTCATTTTAAAATATATAATGGCGAAGCAAAACTTCCTTTATTAACTACAACAACAGTTTATATGGTGTTTATAACAGGGTTTGTACAACAACAAACTCATCACTGACATTAACCCTCCTCTTGTCTCGTCTAGACAAAGTATCTCAAGAGACAACGTGCCTCATCGGGCTTTATTGAAAGAGGATTGTGTAATTGTCAGGTCGCAGATTTGTTACTGCTTAACGCTCTGTTATAGGTGTCGTTTGACTAATATGTTATGTTATAAATGCTGTTTAAAAATGCTATTTCATAAGGTTAATAAAAGGTTGCCGCTTTGCTATCTATCTATAATTCCAGTAATCTCTGTTTGTACGTTTGTACGTTTGTACGTTTGTACGTTTGTTTGTCTGTGACCGCTGTTTCTCGACAACCACGGGTCCGATATACTTTTAACTTGCCAGGTATATTGCTGGGGACCCGAGGATGTGCCTTTTCAAGGTTTCATATTAATCGGACAATTACTTACCGAGCTATGTCCAAAAAACGATTCAACCAATCAGAGAGCAGCGAACTATCGCGTGTGCCGAACGTGGCGGACACACTCTGCCTCGGATGGCACATTTGAGAGCGTATTCATTTATTTCACGTTTGCAAACTATGTTGGCGTTAAACTATGTTTTAAAACTAATAAAAACGAATTTGCGATTCATTCGCTTTCCTGCGCGTTTGTGCACGCGATGGCGATTTCTTTACCAAACTCCGGAAGCCGTTCGCTTTGGACCAAACCATTTCATGTAAATAGAGGGGGGGGATATAATTTTAGATATAGATATAGTACGGGCAATGCCCTAGTAGTTTAAAATGAGAAAATACTCGCTTCATCCGTGCTGAACAGATGGCCTCGTTGGATACGTGTGCCCCTTGAAGGCTAGATATAGTCTAGTAGGAAGACTAGGTCCCCCTGCACCCCCCGGAGATATACTTCTAATCAGTGTTTCTAGATTGGAAAAAATGTGTAGAAAATGACTAGCTATGGCCCCAAGCTGAAATAATGTCCCACATACCATTTTTATGCAAATTACTGCTGCCATTATCAAAAAAAGACTAGGTCCCCCTGCACCCCCCGGAGATATACTTCTAATCAGTGTTTCTAGATTGGAACAAATGTGTAGAAAATGACTAGCTATGGCCCCAAGCTGACAAAATGTCCCACATACCATTTTTATGCAAATTACTGCTGCCATTATCAAAAAAAGACTAGGTCCCCCTGCACCCCCCGGAGATATACTTCTAATCAGTGTTTATAGATTGGAAAAAATGTGTAGAAAATGACTAGCTATGGCCCCAAGCTGAAAAAATGTCCCACATACCATTTTTATGCAAATTACTGCTGCCATTATCAAAAAAAGACTAGGTCCCCCTGCACCCCCCGGAGATATACTGAAACTGGCAGTGACTGGTGATTGAAATGCGGTGCCTTTTTGTGTTTCAGGTCGAGGTACGTGAACTCCCCACGATCTACAGCAACCAGGAAGAGACTGATACCAGGGTGGTTCTGTACCTCCATCATGCTGCTACCATCGGATACAAGAACGCTGTAGTCAGAACACCGGACACAGACATCCTCCTGATCCTGCTCCACCATGCCCACAACATCAAGCTGACGGTGTACCTGGATACAGGGTCAGGGAAGCATCGCCAACTTGTCAACGTCTCTGAGCTGGCAGAATCCCTGGGAGAGGACTACTGTGCCACTCTCCTGGGGTACTATGTGTTCAGCGGAGAAGACTGCACCAGTGCCTTCAAAGGGAAGGGAAAAGTCGGGCCCTTGAAAAAGCTGGAGAAGAATCCCAGGTTTCACAGGGCATTCGGTGAATTTCACAGGGTATTTAGAAAAATAAAACTTTGTGTTAACGTCTGTGTAGACGGACCTTAATATGAGTCTATTATTTCGTAAAACTGTGATTATTTTGTAAATAAAGCACTAATTAGCATACTAGTATACCATAGACACATGTAATCATGTTATGAATAGTTCTATCATGATCTATGCCCTTCAAAACATGGGTCTAGACACCTTCATTTTTCAATTATCTGCAATATTGGCTGAGATATGTCAAAAATCGTTTTTTTGATAATGGCAGCAGTAATTTGCATAAAAATGGTATGTGGGACATTGTTTCAGCTTGGGGCCATAGCTAGTCATTTTCTACACATTTTTTCCAATCTAGAAACACTGGTTAGAAGTATATCTCCGGGGGGGTGCAGGGGGACCTAGTCTTTTTTTGATAATGGCAGCAGTAATTTGCATAAAAATGGTATGTGGGACATTTTTTCAGCTTGGGGCCATAGCTAGTCATTTTCTACACATTGTTTCCAATCTAGAAACACTGATTAGAAGTATATCTCCGGGGGGTGCAGGGGGACCTAGTCTTCCTACTAGACTAATAAGCCTAGTCATAAACTTTCTCCCTTCTCCGCAGACGGCGCCTCAAGCCGCGGGCAGGAAAATGGATTATATGCGCGTGGAATGTGTAACTTTACGTAGGATGCTTGGATCGTAGACATAAAACCTTTTGATAAACTGTCAAAACATTAACTATATTTTGTATAATCACAGTGACGCTTGAGTTACAATAAATATGCTTTGAATTTAAGTTTAAATGAGAAATGTGAACTGAAGGTACATTTAAACACCTGGAACTCATCAGAACGACCTCATTCACTTTATGGTCTTATCAGGACCAAGAATGCAATCCCCCTTCGGTGAGTTATTATCTTGCCAAAACGAAGTTTTTGCAAGATGTATTAGTCAGCTTGTATGTTTGTTTGTTTGTTTTTTTGTTTGTGGTTAATCATTTTTTTTTCACGTTTAGATCACTCTGTAGACCACAGTTATTATTGGAAACTCCTGTAACTTCGCATATCAGAGTCCTATAGAGATACCCTTCAGCACACAAAATTTTGAAGGTCAAGGTCAAAGGTCAAGGTCACTTTGTGGTCAATCATGGAGGTCGACGAAACACTAATTTTTTGAGTAACTTTGATCGGATCGTCTCCAAACTTCATGGGAATCTAGTATATGGTCCGGCGC
The DNA here is from genome assembly GCF_964187855.1 of Myxine glutinosa. NCBI lineage: Eukaryota > Metazoa > Chordata > Myxini > Myxiniformes > Myxinidae > Myxine > Myxine glutinosa. The sequence continues at coordinate 57,485,944 of NC_136267.1, forward strand.
TCAGCTGATTAGTTTTTGGTGGCGATCGGCCTTGACGTTCATGGTTAGCGCTGGAGGTCGAAAATTATTGACCCCAAGGTCAAATTTTGAAATCGTAGGTACCATATCGAGTAATACCTCATATGAATGCCCTTGATGAGTGCTTCCCAGATCTGTAAACAGTTTGACGCTATGACGTCATTTGATGACGTCATGACGAAAAAACGGAATTTTCACATTTTGGCAAGATACGGTTCACCCTGTGGGTGACATATGTTCATATTTTCTGTCACCTCGGAGCCTTGAAACCACATCTGGTCCGGATCCTGACGGTGCGTGCTTCACTCCCCCAAGATGAAAGGACGGATGACGGTGGGGGCTCGGCGCACTGGGGATGACGGTGGGAGGAACTTTCGCCAGTTTCTTTGTCCTCTCGGAGATTCCCTGATAAAGCGTGTCCCTATATAAATGAACTGTGAATCAATGTATTTTCAGGAAGGCAGACTTGGCATGACGGTGGTTCGTGCTGTAGACGTCTCCGTCTCCTCCAGATCTGTATAATTGGTATTTAATAAAGACTCGCCATTCTCAATCTGTTGGTGAACTTCTGTTACGATCAAGGAGTTGTTCCCCACAATTTTGGTGCCATGACTCGGATGCAGCAGAGCAGGGACAAGAGAGGTGGACCCTGAACGACCGGAGGGAGGCAGACTGAGGCCGGCGCCAGCACGCTGATTTGTTTTAAGGTGAGCATTGTTTTATATCAGAGGGCTATTTTTCCAAATTCGAACCTCCCTCCCTCGAACGGGCACAGTCCGTTTCCCTTGCCACCTGCACTGCCTGCTCTCCGAACAGAAATTGTAAGTAAAGGCTAATTTTCAAGCCTTAGAATGACGAGCCTTTGTTAAATTCACCAGGATAACGTTAAGAGGGTAACGGGTAACGCTAAGGATAACGTTACAGTTAGCAAGGAGGAGGGGGAAATGTGAGGTCGGACAGCCATAAAGTTGCGCCGGTGACCGAGAACTTTCCAGGAAGGAACAGCCCAGAGACAAGATGGGGTATGCCATTGCATGCCAGGGAAAGAAGGGCTGTGGCTAACGTAGAGGGCCAAAGGAACATGGCCAGGAAAAGGGAAATGCGCAGGTACCAGGTAGGCTTGACAAGAAGGTAGTGACAACTACGAGGTCAAGCCAGGAAGCTCGAGACTAAGCTTTAGACAAGAGGGCAGGAAAGTTGCTGCAGCTGTAGGGACAGAGGAAGCAAGCAACAGAAATCCAGATAGAAACAAACCAGGACCAGGTGAACAAGAGAAAATAAATAGGCTCACAGCAAGGGGCCAGGTAACCACAGGTAGGAAGGACAGAAGTGGTTTTTGAAATATTGAAAATTTAAGCATTACAACTGTAGTTATTGAAGCTACAAGGACAGAGGACAATTAAGTAAGCAGTTAAGCAAGTAAATCAGCGGTTGATGCCGCTGGTCCAGGATCCAGACCAAGACCCCACGATAGGGGAGGTAGCTACCATGCCTCTACCCCCCAAGCCCTGAGCCCTGTCCCCGGGCCACAGGCGCCACCTCTCCCACCCCCGCCCCTGTTTCCCCAGGGGTTAGACCCCCAGAAAACTAGACCAGCCGCCCCTCAGGTTCACCTTAGCCCGGGCAATCCATTTAGAGGACAAGAAGTTAGTGGGGCGGACAGCGGGTTCGCGCCTCCAGAAAGGCTAGGAGTACTGTACCCCTCATTGGAAGGGTTCACGGAATCGGAGAACCCACAGCCTACAATCGGGATGTGTCCCTTAAAAACCATAGGACTGAACAGGGGGGCACCCATTAACATCAGGATACCCTGGAGAGAATCAGATTTGGCGTCTATGCAGGAGCGGGTGAGAACCTTGCTGGCTGAACAGCCCGGTCAGATACCGGAATTTATGCGTTTGTGGATACAAAATACAGGCGCAGATTGGCGGGACGTCTGCCACATGGGGAAGGCTGTATTGCCCGCGCGGGTGTGGGACCAGGCCAAATTACACGCACGCTGGCCAAATGTAGCACCAACCCCGGCCCAAACCGTGGCCCAGACCCTCGCCGATTGGAATGCCCTTGTCGACCTATTGTTGGCCGGGGTATACACCGCACTGATGCCAGCCGCACTGATGCCAACCGACCAATTAGTTGAAGCGGCCGAGCAATGTGGCAACGGCGACGATAAGAAGGCCGATGTGAAGGACGACATGTTGCAAATGCTTGTCCAGGAAAAAAGGGACCCCTCCCCAAATTTGGAACCCACAAGGGCCCCCTCCCCAAAACTGGAACATGCAGGGGCCCCCTCCACAGCCGCAGAATTGGGCCGTGCAAACCACCCCCCCCCCGCCCCCCCCCCCCCAAGACCTGAGCTCAGTCCCGGGGCTCTAGGCAACACCCCAACACCCCCGCCCTGCCTTCCCTTTCCACCTCAACCCACCCCGTCCAACCCGTCCCAAGAAAAAATCCTTTTTCCTTGAATGAGAGACGTAATATGAATGAACAAAGATTGTACATGGGAGTGGCTGGAGGAGGGGCATGATTTGAGTCGATCTGATTTTCGCGCGAAGTCTGGGAGACTCACTGGTATACGAATGAGGAATGAATGTATATTGGGATATTAATTGACGTGTGTATCTGGCCAATGTATTTGTCTGTATGACATATGCAAAGCAGAGGGTTTCGGTGTGAAGCTTTGTAAGTGGTCTGCTTGACGTGCGGGAAATCCAGGCTGGGAATGTCGATTTTAGCGTCTATCCGAGGGACCAGGTGAGGTCCTTAACTGAGTCCGGATTTTCATTTGTTTGGGAGTGTTTGGGAGCGATTTGATATAAATCGGGCCAGGAGAGCACTCGGAGGAACGTTGATATGAAGCGGTTTCTTGGAAATGGTTACAAGATGGGCTGCTTTTGTCTTTCGAGTGGCAGTCGGGCAGAAATTTGGAATTTGTTGAACTAAATTCAGAATTTGAATCGAAATTTGTGTTTGACTTGAATTGAAGAGTTCATTCAATGGCAGATTGAAGAATTCAGTCAATTCAACTGAATTCAGAAGTTGAATTTAGAATACGGAGTTTGCTCAGAGTGCAGGTGATAACCTGCCTACTCAAAAAGGATGTGCCCCGCACGGTGAGAGGTCCGTGAATGGTTGGCAAAGGGTTTCTTGAATTTAATGGCAGGAATTATGCGATTAACGATTATATTGTGTATTGGTGACTTGTGGATTGTATGAGTATATCCCTGAGGCCGATGTGACCTTGGGAGTCAATGGGTCGCGTAATGAGAAAGATTACAGTTTTGCTGGTGTGAAATTATGTCATGGTGTGAAATGCGGTCAGAGAAAGAAATACACACCTTTGATCTGAAGGGAGAGCGGAGGTTGTGGTTGCATTCCTGGTTCGCTGTGTACTGTACCTGATTTCATTGCTGTCTGTTCTGTGGAGTTATATTTCTGAGGCATGGATTTCAAGGAGGAGGTGTGTGCCCCGAGAAGATTGTGGGTCGCAGATTGGGCACTCTGGGTGGGCACTGGGGGCTGCAGTTGTGTGTGCGCGCAGGAGTTGCAGTTGTGTGGGCGCGAGGAGGTGTGTTGATGAAGTGTGCGAACAAGGAGGGATGTGCGAAAGGTGTGCACCAGGTAGAGAGGATGCTGCATTGTAAAGCACGCCTCCCACGGAAGTTCCTGGGCGGATTGTGACGGTTGTTTGATTCGTAGGGTGTTAGCATTTTGCGATGTGGAGCCTCAATAATGGTCATTTGTCTGTCCGGATGTGGAGTTCCTGCAGGGGGGATGTCGCCGGACCTGTATTATTTGTGGAGTCAGTCTACTGGGTGTTGCTTTAACGGCAGGATATAGAACTTAAATCTGGAGAATATCGGGACATATACTGTATGTACGTAATTAGTGAACAGAGAATATCGGGACATATACTGTTGATTAAAACTGAAATCATGTACGTAATTAGTGAACAGAGAATATCGAGTTCTGTTTTTTGTTGTTGTGGTTGTCGTTGACGTCTGAATAGGTGATTCATGGGACTCAAGAAATAAACAGATTTCCGGTGCCGACCGGAAGCGTCAGGTACAGTATGCTTTGAATTTAATTTAACCGGGCCGAGTACAGTAACGTGTTTGATCGAGCTCTGGGGATAGTCATGTTAAATGGAGGATATTTGGGAGGATGAAGAGATGCAAGTAACATGGATTAAGTTGTGGTATCAAGAGGTGGGTGCCTAGGTGTATTGTGGTTATTATAACTTGCTGATTATAGGGGGCGCACCAAGTACAGACCGGGTTGCATGGTGGAGCATGCATGCATGGAGCTTGATGGAGCTTGGAGCATGCATGGAGCTTGATGGAGCTTGGAGCATGCATGGAGCATGGAGCAGGGTGCAACACCCCGTGTAGTTGGAGGTTGCAATTGCGTGAAATGCGGTGAACATGCCCGATTTTGGCTTTGCGAGGCTCCAGGTAGAAGTTGGCATTTCGATACTGTGGATTATATTGTGCCTGTCTGGAGAGGTGATGTCCTGTGCTGAGGCTGGTGACACGCCTCTGTTATTTGTCTGTCTGTCGGTCTGATTGTAAGTCTGTGGTACTATGGAGGGCTAATTGAGTGCTCAGGCGTCATTGTTCCATGGAGGTAAGGTGTGAAATATAGCATAAATAAGCTGTAGGTAATGGAAATATGGCAGTGTAAGCTCGCCGAGGGAGAGTTGCCGGTAGTGGAGGACGTGGCAGATTAGTGGATTAAACATCGGAAAGCGCAGGTCTCAGAAGGGAGTAGTCAGCTTCGATGATGCAACAGTGTATGAGTGAGTAATTATGATCTGTTTAAGTGTAAGAGGCGGTGGAGATGGATTCGGAGGTGATGAAAGCATGGATGAGGGTTTCTGCAGCCATGGAGGAGAGGGATGGACGGAGACGGGCGATGTTTTTAAGGTGAAAGAAGGCTGTCTTTATGATCTGTTTAGTGTATTTGTCAAAGGAGAGGGTTTGGTCAATGATGATGCCAAGATTCCGGATGTGAGGGAAGGTGGATACTGGGAAACCATCAATGTTGAGGGCAGAGTTATGGGTGGTTGAGGTCGTTGTTGGTTGTTGTTGATCTGAAGCCAGGATTTTATTTCAGTGATGCAGTTTGTCAGGATAGAGTGGGTTGTGGTGATTGAGCCGTTGTAGATGTCATCAATTTTGCTTTGGATGAATGAAAGGAAGGAGATGCAGTTGTCTACTGTGAATGACAGGTGGTGTGTGTTATCGTTGTTGTCTTGGAAGTTCAGTTGTTGACATAGTCCAGAGTGCTCTAATTTGCACAGGGAATGACAATTGGAATAACAATTGAAAAGAAAAAATTGAGTAAGTTACAAGTTTTGTGAATCTGCGGACAAGCTAGTTTGATGGGTACCCTGGGGTCTTCAGCGTGTCTATGTGTTTGTCTGTCTGTTACACCGGACTCTTGAATGGGTTTTCATGAGACGAATTTCAGACATAACAGCAGTGACAATCTATTTTGAGCGAATCACAGTGGGCGAGAAAAACATTGTGTGTGACCAGACACCAGAACTGACCAGAATTGGAATTGGAATTAGACCAGGTTATTTCTATTATTTGTTTATTCGCGAAAATAAATAAATAATAGGGGGAGGTTCATGGAGGTTAATGGTGGTTTGTTTGTGGTAATTCTAGTTGAAACTCTAGCTGAAATAATTTTCGTTTATTTTTTATTTTTATTATTATCGTATTTATTATTATCGTATTATCGAATAATTATTTTATTTATTATTGATGTAGGAAACAGGCAAATGGGATGCTGAGAGAAGGATTAGAGAAAATTGGATTGAATTTAAAATTGAATATTGGATAAAATTGGATCCACTTGGAAAAAGTGGATTAGGAAATTGGTGACCAGGTGTTCCACCAGAGGAAAATGACCAGGTGTTCGTGGAGCACTTCACCTGCAAGAACGCCTTGGAACCAAGGTGGAAGGGACCAGTCCAGGTGTTGCTGACTACACCAACGGCAGTCTTTTGCGAGGGCAAGACCTCGTGGATCCACGCCACGCACTGTAAGTTGGCCATACAAGCACCAGACACTACACCACAGCAACCACAGTAAGGATGGGCCTAATCATAGGTACGATACTATTGATAGCGACAGCAGCTAGGGGAAGCTCCGATCCCAATAGATGCGAAAACGGAACCCGACACCTCACCGTAACATGGGGACAAAGAGTATCACTACCATGTTTCGAACAGAAAACCCTGTACACAAATTGGGTAACCGTAAGATGGCTAGCACTGTCGGCAGGGCCTGGACGGGTTGGCATTGTACTACGAAAGCAACGAGAGTTCCGGGAAGACGGGCAAGCTAGCATTAAGACCTTGGCCCAACCAGGATACAAATGGGGAACCCCTGATTTTAAGCTACAAACACGCACACGCCTAGAGAAAGGCATGACTATGCAGGTCCGGTGCAGCGTCTGGACCCCTGGCGCGGCCGGTGGTGAAAAGAAATACATACGATGCATCGAATACATACACACGCCGCAACCCCAGGATAAGGCCCCAAAGAAGGGTGAAAAGACATATTGGAAAGTGGCAAGGGAGGTGGCAACAATTCAAAATAGGACACACTGCTGGTCGTGCATGCACTTTCCCCAAGCAGGCACCACAGGAATACACATGATAGTGCTACCTTTGTCCCTCAACGACCTTTGCTCACAACCTATCGATTCCCCATGTTTAGTCACCACGCTGGAAAGAGAAGGGGTTGGCAACGGCAAGAGTTGCAATCGACAATTTAATTATCGCCCGTCAATGATTGCCCATGTGGCCGAGAGGCCTGCCCCCGTCTGGGTCAAACCACAGAAAGGGACGGTCTGCCTCCAGGGTTCCGGCCACTTGCGTATGGGAGAATCAGAATGCGCCTACACTCTCCCCGGGAAGCTGGGACAAGGGAGCTCGGGGATTACATTACGAATAGTACTGCAAGATAAACACAACCACAACATAACGGCTATAACATTCTCTAGGGGGGTTAGTAGGATTAATGGGGTGATAAAGGGACTCCAGTGCTTATCCACCCACCTGGTCCCACCCCATGGGACAATGTTTATATGCGGCGACAAGGCTTACCCCTATTTACCAAATAATTGGGGGGGCACATGTTATCTTGGTTCAGTCCTTCCTGACGTTGAGATACTGGATGAGCTAGACCCAAAGTCCTTGGACAGGCGACATAAGAGGTCAGTCATGAACAAAGATGGAACCACTAAACTACACGGGAGCCTATGGGAAAAGGTGTTAGGTTTCTTCTTCCCAGGTGCGGGCACAGCCATGAACAGCTTCCGGATAGATAAATTGGCTTTGGCCCTAGAAAAGGTGGCAAACGACACCGCTACGGCTCATGACATACTATTGGACACGGTAATTCACATGCGTACAATGGTGATGCAGAATCGGGTGGCTTTGGACATGCTCCTGGCAGAGAAAGGAGGGGTATGCGGAATAATAGAGGGAAAATGTTGCACTTACATACCTGATCCATCCGAAGGAGTGTCAGCCGCAATAGTGAGACTAAGGGAAACTAGCCACGCCCTGACGATCGATCGGATCGCGCGCGAGAACTCTTATAAATTTAGCTGGCTCACTGACTGGTTCCGGGGATGGACGGGCACTATAGTGAAGTGGTTATTGACCGCACTGGCCGTGATAATCGGGGTAGTAATTTGGGGGGCACTAATGAAATCTTTAGTCCTCCTCTGTATGAGAAAGTATTTTACAGGATGGAAAGTGAAGAAGCCGCCGACAACGACTATGGTTCTGACCACAGAGGCCGTCGACCTGAATGGGTCCTTCAACAAGGCAGATGTGACCGGCGCTTCAGAAAATTGCATTGATTTTTGTGATAACTGTGATACTTGTGTTGAAAATCCCATGTGGGAACTGGCTGCTGCCTGTATCGATGTTTGTGATGACTGTGATACTTGTGCTGTAAACCCCTTGCGTGTACTGGCTAACGCCTCTTATGTATTACAAGCTGACAGCTGTACACCCCCTTCCGACCCAACTATGGATCTGATTACGACGCTGGGTCTGGCAGTCAAGGGACCCGACGTGGATATCCTAGACCCGCAAGCCGACCAGGCGTCCATGGGAGACTTTGACATAAAGGAAGTCCCTCTCTTTGCTTCAAAAGTTTTAAGTTCAAATGCTTCAAGTGAATCGGATTTTAACGCTCTGTACCCTGACCAGGAAAATGAGACACAAGATACTGACGACATTATGTATTCCCCAGAACAGCAGCACGTGAGAGATCTCATGGGCATGATCGTTGATTAACTTCGAAGATCTGCAAGGACCGTGTCTGCAAAGGGTGGGGGGAGCAAGTTCCACAGGGGAGGTTGCTGGCCCTCTGGCGGGGCAGAACCTCATCTGGACCAGACGCCTTCGTTGTGGATCCGAAACGTTAATGGACTTTCATGTTCTGAGCCCTCAGGTTCCAAGCACGCACCACACGACACGTTCCCCAAATGCACGGGCGAGGCGCTATGGGCGCACGGTATGCCCTTGGGAGATACCCGCATTACACGATTGTCTTTCAATAAAGCCCGATGCGGCATGTTGTCTCTTGAGATACTTTGTCTCGACGAGACAAGAGGAAGGGATGTCAGGTCGCAGATTTGTTACTGCTTAACGCTCTGTTATAGGTGTCGTTTGACTAATATGTTATGTTATAAATGCTGTTTAAAAATGCTATTTCATAAGGTTAATAAAAGGTTGCCGCTTTGCTATAGTTTAAAATGAGAAAATACTCGCTTCATCCGTGCTGAACAGATGGCCTCGTTGGATACGTGTGCCCCTTGAAGGCTAGATAAGCCTAGTCATAAACTTTCTCCCTTCTCCGCAGACGGCGCCTCAAGCCGCGGGCAGGAAAATGGATTATATGCGCGTGGAATGTGTAACTTTACGTAGGATGCTTGGATCGTAGACATAAAACCTTTTGATAAACTGTCAAAACATTAACTATATTTTGTATAATCACAGTGACGCTTGAGTTACAATAAATATGCTTTGAATTTAAGTTTAAATGAGAAATGTGAACTGAAGGTACATTTAAACACCTGGAACTCATCAGAACGACCTCATTCACTTTATGGTCTTATCAGGACCAAGAATGCAATCCCCCTTCGGTGAGTTATATTTTCTGTCACCTCGGACCCTTGAAACCACATCTGGTCCGGATCCTGACGGTGCGTGCTTCACTCCCCCAAGATGAAAGGACGGATGACGGTGGGGGCTCGGCGCACTGGGGATGATGGTGGGAGGAACTTTCGCCAGTTTCTTTGTCCTCTCGGAGATTCCCTGATAAAGTGTGTCCCTATATAAATGAACTGTGAATCAATGTATTTTCAGGAAGGCAGACTTGGCATGACGGTGGTTCGTGCTGTAGACGTCTCCGTCTCCTCCAGATCTGTATAATTGGTATTTAATAAAGACTCGCCATTCTCAATCTGTTGGTGAACTTCTGTTACGATCAAGGAGCTGTTCCCCACATAATGAGGGTGTCTCCCAAGGGCATACCACGCACCCATAGCGCCTCGCCCGTGCACTTGAGGGACGTGTCGTGTGGTGCGTGTTTGGAACCTGAGGGTTCAGAACATGAAGGTCCATTAACGTTTCGGATCCACAACGAAGGCGTCTGGTCCGGATGAGGATGTGCTCCGCCAGAGGGCCCACCACCTCCCCTGTGGAACTGGCTCCCCCCACCTTTCGCAGACGCGGTCCTTGCAGATCTTCGAAGTTAATCAACGATCATGCGCATGAGACCTCGCACGTGCTGCTGTTCTGGGGAATACATAATATTGTCAGTATCTTGTGTCACGTGTTCCTGGTCAGGGTACAGAGCGTTAAAATCCGAAACATTCGAAGTAAAGAGAGAGACTTCCTTTATGTCAAAGTCTTCCATGGACGCATGATCAGCTTGCGGGTCCAGGATATCCATGTCGGGTCCCTTGACTGCCAGACCCAGCGTCGCAATCAGATCCATTGTTAGATCGGAAGGAGGTGTACAGATGTGAGCTTGTAATACATAAGAGGCATTAGCCAGTTCTCGCAAGGGGTTTACAACAAAATTATCACAATCATCAAACAAATCAGCACAGTCTTCTGAAGCGCCGGTCACATCTGCCTCGTCGAAGGGTTCGTTCGGGTCGACGGCCTCTGTAATCAAGACCATGGTCGTCGTCGGCGGTTTCTTCGTTTTCCATCCTGTAAAGTACTTTCTCACACAGAGGAGGACTAAAGATTTCATTAGTGCCCCCCAGATTACCACCCCGATTATCACCGCCAGTGCGGTCAACAACCACTTTACAATGGTTCCGGTCCATCCTTGGAACCAGGCCGCTATCCCGGACCATACACTATTGGCTTCTTCCCTTCCCCTCCGATTATCCGTTAGATCCTGGGTAGCGGCCTTGAGCCGGGTGATTGAGGCATCTATCCCTTCCGACGTGTTTCCCTCTGCCCTCTTCCTTACCACTATTGGGGCCTGTGGTGTCACTATGTGTGTGGCGCATGGTGGCCGGGGAGTCAATAATTGTATGGTCGTAACTTCACATATCAATATCAGGGTGGTATTTCTTTCTAGTAAAGCGTGCGTGGTTAAAGTGTTCGAGCCTTTTCCCCATTTGAATCCTGCTCTGGCGGAACTTGCTGTCGGCCAAACTTTCCTCCCCGTTGTACTTGCCTCTGACGAGAGAGGGCAACTTGTGTTGACTTCGTTCCGTTTGGATTTGTCCTTACAGCCCTCCACATTATATAAATCCACGGGGGGTCCTTCGGCGGTATTAGACAACATGGTACGTTTATCTTCTGCCCCCAGGTAACGCTTTGATAATGGACGTGAGACTTAGAGGTTAGGTTTTTATTTAATTCTTCAACATATGTCACCATGTCCACCCACTTGAGGGGTGGGGTGGTGGGCGCTGTGCTGGCGAGGTGGTATAATCCTAGCAGTGCAAGTGTAATTAGTCCTATATGTCTGTGCAGCTCCTGCCCCATCCTGTGTGACGATGGGTGTGGTAGGTGGGACTCCAGTGACCGTGGGTGTGGGTAGGGCCAACTTACAATGCGTGGCGTGGATCCAGGAGGTCTTGCCCTCGCAAAAGACAGCGGTTGGTGTAGTCGGCAATACCTGGAATGGTCCCGTCCACCTTTTCCAGGGCGTTCTTGTGGGTGAAGTGCTCCACGAACACCTGGGAACACCTGGTCACCAATTTCCTAATCCACTTCTTTCAAGTGGATCCAATTTTATCCAATATCCGATTTTAAATTTGATCCAGTTTTCTCTAACTCCTCCCCTAGCATCACATTCACCTGTTTCAGCATCTGGCCCAATATCTACGATGGATCCCAATATCCCAATATCCCATTTTAATTGTCTCAACTAGAATTTCAATTAGAATTACCACCAACAAACCACCATTAACCTCCCACTGTTATTTATTTCTTTTCGCAAATAAACAAATAATAAAAATAACCTGGTCTATTTATTGAAAATAAAATAGTTCTCATATGTCTTACTGTCTGGTCAATTTTCCAATTCCAATTCTGGTCAATTCTGGTGTCTGGTCACACACCAATTTTCCTCTCCCACTGTGTTTCACTCAAAATAGATTCTCACTGTTGTTATGTCTGAAATTCGTCTCATGAAAACCCATCCAAGAGTCCAGTGTAACAGACAGACAAACGCATAGACACACAGAAGACCCCAGGGTCCCATCAAGCTAGCTTGTCCCCAAATCCACAAAACAAAACATTTAACTCACTCAATGAAGCAATTGTCCTTACAATTGTCATTCCCTGTGCCGATTAGAGCACTCCGAGACATGTGCGGCCAGTGTCAACTGAACTCCCAAGACAACAACGATAAAACATCCAATCCACCTCAATGGCTCGCCAAGCAGCCCATTGTGTGAGCTGGTGTGAGCTCGCCAAGCACCCCACATTTACGATCCCAATTACTCACTCATACACTGCTCCATCACCTCCTTCCCACACACTGCATCATCGAAGCTGACTACTCCCTTCTAAGACTTGCGCTTCCCAGTCACCCCTTATACTATTGCGCTCCCCCGTCATTATAATCCACCAATCTGCTACGTCCCCTACTACAGGTAACTCTTCCTCGGCGAGCTTACACTGCCATATTTCCATGACCTATAGCTTATGCTATATTTCACACATTACCTCCATGGAACAGCTGGTGGTCCTCTGAAAGGTGCATTCCGATGTTTAATACAATGACACCTGAGCACTCAATTAGCCCTCCATCGTACCACAGACTTACAATCAGACAGACAGACAGACAAATAACAGAGGTGTATCACAAGCCCCAGCCAAGGACATCACCTCTCCAGAAAGGCACAGTCTAATCCACAGTATCTATATGCCAACTTCTATCTGGAGCCTCACAAAGCCAAAGTCGGGCATGTTCACTGCATTTCACGCAATTGCAACCTCCAACCACACGAGGTGCTCCACCATGCTCCATGCTCCATGCATGCATGCTCCACCATGCAGCCCGATCTCTACTTGGTGCGCGCCCCCATAATCGGCAAGTTATAATAACCCATAATACACCTGGGCACACACCCTCTTGATACCACGACTTGGACCATGCTACTTGCATCTCCTTGCACCCTCTCAAATGTCCTCCATTTAACATGACTAACCCCAGAGCTCGATCATACATCACTGCACTCAGCACGATTAAATTAAATTCAAAGCACACTGTAACGGACGCTTCCGGTCAGCACCGGAAGTCTGTTTATTTCCTGAGTTCCCCGCAACACCTAATAAGACGTCAACCACAACGACAACAACAAATTTCAGAAATCAATATTTTCTGTTCACTAATTACATACATAATTTCAGTTTTAACCAACAATATAAAAGGTCAGACAAACTTCAAAGGTCAAACTTCAAACGAAGAAAGGTGTGGTAACAAACGTCAGACTGAGGTAACAAGCGCTTTCATCTTACAAATAATACAAGTCCGGCCAACATCTTGCCTCTGCAAGAACTCCACATCCGGACAGATAAACGACCATCATTTAGGCTCCACATTGCAAAATGCTAACACCCTATGAATCAAATAACCGCAAACAATCCGCCCAGGAACTCCCGCCAAAATCCCACAGCCTTTCTTGGGAGGCGTGCTCTACCATGCAGCACCCTCTCTACCTGGTGCACACCTTTCGCACATCCCTCCAACTGATATCAAAACCAATTATTGTTAAACCCTATAGCCGTTTTGTTTACAGACAGACGCATTTGGTGGGGATTAAACCCGCAAACTCCCACCAACACAAGCCACCGCCGACGATCTTCAATTGAGATGCGGAGCACTTGCTCTCCCCTCTAACCCAAAATGCAATCAATGACCTCCCACGTGACGTAACATCCTCCTCGAGGTGAGCTGCCTCGGGGATATACTCATACAATCCACACATACATTACACGAGTTGCCAATACACAATATAATCGTTAATCGCATAATTCCTGCAGGCAATTCAGGGAACCCTTTGTCAACCATTCACGGTCCTCCCTTCGTGCGGGGCACATCCTTTGAGAGCAGGCAGGTTATCACCGGCACTCTGAGCAAATTCCGTATCCTGAATTTTAATTCAACAAATTCCAAATTGCTGCCCGACTGCTGCTGGAAAGGCAAAGGCAGCCCATCTTGTAACCATCCCCAAGAAACCGCTTCATATCAACGTTCCTCCGAGTGCTCTCCTGACGGGACTCGCATCAGAATGCCAGGCCCCGTGCTTTCAACGTCATATCTCGCAAATGCCATCTTATATCAAATCGCTCCCAAACGCTCCCAAACAAATGAAAATCCAGACTCAAACGAACATCACCTGGTCCCTCGGATAGACGCTAAAATCGACATTCCCGGCATGGATTTCCACACGGCAAGCCAAGTTGCAAAACTTTACATCGAAAACCCATCTACTTTGCATATTTCATACAGACAAATAAATTGGCCAGATACACACGTTAAGGACACACATCCGCATTCAATAACACACACACAATGACAATGAACACAAATCCCCTTGTACAATCTTGTTCAACATCTTGTGCAACAATCCACATTCATTCATATTTAGTCTCACTCCATTCAAGGAAAAAAGGATTTTGGGATGGGTGGACAGGGTGGGTTGGGGTGGAAAGGGTGTGGCGGGGGGGGGGGGTGTTGCCTGAAGCCCGGGGACAGAGCCCAGGTCTTAGGGGGTAGGGGTTTGGTATGGTAACTATCTCCCCTACCGCGAGGTCTTGGTCCGGATCCTGGTTGATCAGGATCCTGGTCCGGATCCTTGATCAACCGCTGATTTACTTGCTTAACTGCTTACTTAATTGTCCTCTGTCCTTGTAGCTTCAATAACTACAGCTGTAATGCTTAAATTTTCAATATTTCAAAAACCACTTCCATCCTTCCTACCTGTGGTTACCTGGCCCCTTGCTGTGAGCCTATTTATTTTCTCTTGTTCACCTGGTCCTGGTTTGTTTCTACCTGGATTTCTGCTGCTTGCTTCCTCTGTCCCTACAGTTTCAGCAACTTTCCTGCCCTCTTGTCTAGAGCTTTGTCTAGAGCTTCCTGGCTTGACCTCGTAGTTGTCACTACCTTCTTGTCAAGCCTACCTGGTACCTGCTGTCGCGGAAGTGAGGGGTGAGACTCAAGACGCCAATGGTCGGAAACAGGTTTTACAAAAGGTCATGACTTTATTTGTTAACTGGTTGTTCACTTTCATTCCAATACCAAATAACTACCGCATTATTCAATGGCTGAGATTAACTCTTTTCCATGGTCCTTTTCGTTCGGCTGATGTTCTTCCGCAGCGCCGTACTCGTTCATTCCATCGTTCCGTCGGGCAGGGCTTCTGAGGACAAGTCTACTTTACTCAACGTTTGCTCTAGTTTATATCCACAAACTGGACTTAATCCTCTGTCCGCTGAAACGTTAATCCTTCTTCCGCTGATGCCCCGAGGTCATGTATTGCACCAAGTCCTGGCATCAACTCGCTCCCCTCCTGCTGTGATTTCCATTTACACAGTAGGAGGGTGCTCTAGCCTGGGGCCTTGACCAGGTGTTTCAAGGGATTATCATGTTCATGCACATTCTGCTTCGTTACCAGATTTAATCAATGAGTTACCAGGGCCAATCAATACGTTACACTGAGTTACACTTCCACAATTCCCTCATCTTTTTGTTTTTGTTTATATTAACCATTAATCTAAACATCAATATAAGTAAACAATCAATCACTACAAGTAAACATCATTACAAGTATAAGTAAATAATCAATCACTTTGGTAATCAAATTCCCTTAGGCATACACCGTCATCCTGCAAGAATCACAAAACATTTCGTTGGTCATTGACTCCTTCCATATTGTTCAATCTATTGCATTTGCATCACAAATATATTTTCAAAACAACACTTCACCATCACCAAGATACAACAATTTCACTTCATTTTCAAGTTTTGTAAAGCATCTGCACCATCTGGCAAAAAACGTTTGCCTCCACACAAATGTTGACTTTGTTTGAAAGGAAGGGCTGATCACTTGTGTTTGAATCCAGGTATGAAACATTTTCTCCTAATGTCTTCATAGCTCCTGCACTACTTCGTGTAGGATTTCGCTGTTGTGGTAACACTGCGGAGTCATAGACTGACCCTTCTCTCCATGTAGCATTCTTGCCACTTTTTTGCTGTGAACCATAATGATTCCTTGAACAAGGCCTTCACCCAGTTGTAGTCGACTTGCCTCCTCCCTCATTGTGAGTGGGCAGCAAGTATTGGTGTGACGTTGATTGGCCAGCAAGATGTGGAACAGGGATGCCGGATGCATCCACACTGATGTTGGGACCATGGTGTTCAGGTCATTCATGGTCCTTACCAGGAGCAACCAGCAGAATCGTGCACAGCTGTTGTGACAAGGGCACAGCCGTTTTTGCAGCTCCATGCTGGTTCCCCGGACGTTGGTGAAGTAATAACATATGTCCCCGCATTTCACAGAGGTTGCAGGTAAAATGTCGTTGTCCTGCAACTTCTGATGTGGTGAATGTTCGAAGTCTTCGAACAAGAGTAAGTGATCGCCTTTCTTTCATATGTTGCAGTGTGATCCAGGCAAATGGTCACATAAATTTCCTTGGTGAAGGGAAGCATTCATCTCCAAGTTACACGGGAGAATGTCTTCATCATTCTTTGAGAAAGAGGGTGTATGCCACGATTAACTTCATTTTTTAGCCACAAATTTTCTTTCTCGAACTTCTTCCCAATTCCGTTAGCAATCCCTCCAAAATGTGATCTCGTCTTATCTTTATGCTCAGTCACATCTGAATCTGCTTTCCGCACACACTGGATCAGATAGGGTGCATCTTACCATGAAATCAGCATAATCATGTATATCTTCCGACAGTTTCACATTCAACAATTTGTTGTTTTTCCTTAACACAAAAAGTTATATTCATTTATATGCGTCACACAAATAATATTCAATCAGGTATGTATTTTATTACTAAACTAAGAATAGCATCCACAATTGCTTTCAGGTTAATATAGTTCAAAAATTAACTCATGCAGGTATTTTAGCACTACTCTAAGAAAATTAATTGTATATGATTACAATCACAAACGGGAATACCTAATTCC
Source organism: Myxine glutinosa (assembly GCF_964187855.1). Classification (NCBI taxonomy): domain Eukaryota; kingdom Metazoa; phylum Chordata; class Myxini; order Myxiniformes; family Myxinidae; genus Myxine; species Myxine glutinosa. The sequence goes on from NC_136267.1 coordinate 57,502,671, forward strand.
CAACAACAATTTTCCCAAACCAACAAATTAAACATAATGTATTATTACCATAATTCCTCTCCACTTTTTCTTTTCCCTCTTTTTCCCTTAACAGTGTGGCACTCGTGGTGATATGAGTTCACTGATATTGTAATTGACACAACTCATAACATTGTCGTTATGCCATTATCTTAATTCTACTGTATTCATTTGCAACATCACTTGATTTAATCTTTTAATCTCAGTATTTATGTCGCCATAAAAGTCTTCCTTTTCTGGTTCCACATTTCTTTCCTCATTTGTCACTTCATGCGTTATCATCGTGTTGTTGGTTACCTTATTCAAACACACCGTCACTAAGGCTTTCAAGCAAGCCACCACTAAAACAATTGCCAATATAACTACTAAACCAACAAACAAGTCTGCTACTCCTTGTATATATTCATATCTATGACATAGTTATATGTCGATGACATTTAACATTATATACCAAACTAACAAGCTTCCTAAAAGGTAAATAAAGAAAATCCCTTAATATGTAACATAATCAGATTATTTGTCTTACCCTGATCCCCCTATCTCCCGGGGTTGAACTCAATCCCCTGATCATGAGTGTAGTTGTGATACATTTTTTTTTTTTTTCACTCATGCTGTATTAATATCAGCAGGTAATTGTATGTCATGTAGGCAAATAAATGTCACTATTCCAAGTAGGACTATCACATGTTGAAAATGTAATGTTTATCAATGCAAGGGGTGTTAAAATGTAATTCAAATGACTGTAAATCACGACTATCATTTATCTACCACTGAATGTTCTGCTGGGCTGCTAGGTGCAGCCTCATTTTCTGTGGGATCGTCCACCTTAGCCCCATGTGCTTGTTTGCAATGAGGGGCATGAATCCAACTTTCTATTTTGGGTCCATCTTTTTTTCTATTCTTATCAATCTCCTATGGTTTATCATTTCGTTCCAAGATACCGCAACCAAAGGTTTTAACCAAAGCTCTACCAAACTATTTCCAATTTGAACAAAAAATGCCAGTGAAACAATGATTCGAAGAATTAACTTCAAGGGGTCAATAAATTTATTCTATAGCCAGATCTAATTTTCCCATCCAATAGTTTGCCTTGCCACATGTCATATTATAACACCTTAATAAACCTTCGAAAAAATGTTTCCCATCTCAACAAATTTCCTTTTTTACAAATAGCCATGTGTAACTTACGTATTTAACTACAATTTCCTCTCAATTTGTTTGGCCTAACTGGCCGCAAAAGTGGCTGCCAGCATGCAGTACCGTTTTTTATCTACCAAGGAAGTGTTCCACACAAGACCTCTACCAAAATGTTGTTTGTAAAAAACACATCTGGGATTTCTGATTACATGGATGCACACTCTCAGGACATTTTCAGGCTGCTGTTAACAATCCACTACGATGACTTAATTCCTTTACCCACAATCAAATAATTAGTACAAATTGAGGATATTATCCCTATCACATTCTTTTATAGATTCATTATGTTGGATCTAATTTTTCCCAATAATTTTCCACTGCTGTAAGGCGGAACAATAGCTCTCATAAGTCTTAGTAATATCGTACTTAATTTGCCCAGCAGAGAATAATTTATTTACTATCCTTTCTCATCTGTTAACCAGTGACTTTGTTTAAACTCCAGAACTGAAAACCCACAATAGTTCAAACCAGCAAAATTTTCTTTACTATTTTCCCATATCATCTATGCCTAAAACACATCCATACATACAGCACAATTTATATGCTGATAAAATTCAAGTTTATATATATAAAATCCATGAGCAGAGTATTCTGGGAAGTCAGTGTAAGACCTCTCCCAAATTTGGATGATTTTGTACTTCCTCATTTCCTTTTATGAAGCTCATATCCATAAATAGATGTTATTCTCATATACATTCTATCAAAAAATGGAATCCCAAAATTACTCACAATTTTACTATTAATTAATGGCTGCTCATAACCCAGCACATCAAATTTTTATATTCCATTTCCCTTGACAAAAGAGATAATGTTCATAATCAAATTATATTTCTATTATATTTTACGGATTCTCTGGATATTCAATCCCATCCACATATCCCAATCCCATCCACATATAACTATCCATTTCCAGACAGGCACACTGTCGGTGTCAACAATCTTGTAAGATTGATACACAAAAACACACACACACATGCATTATGCATATTTGTTTGCGTTGGAACCATTATTTACAGATCAAGATGGGTGTCAATTTTATTTTAATTTCATAAAATTTGTCCTTCAATTTTATAAATGCTAATACACAAATAGACCAAAAAGTTTATTCTTAGAAAAACCCCTATAATGTCACATTGAAATTACCCTTTCAGTTCCCACCATAATTTATCCTAATTTGACTACACATCCATTTGCATGTCAGTCGACCACTGACCTATCAATCATGCGGAACACTAGTCCGAAATTCCCACCTGATCATCATGTGACTCTTGTCACTTAGTTTCAAAAATTTGCAAAGCAATTGTTCCAACTTTGTAAATTTAAAATTGTGTGCCCAACATAAAAGATCCAATTTCGGCATTTGGTCAATTATTACTAATTTGTTTATAAGCAAAAGAAAGAATGAATAATTCTTGCTCCGAAAACTTTTCAGACCCAAGAATCATCGACAGTTATTCATGTTTGTCCAGTAATCGAATCTGTTGAGGCCAATCATCATTTGGGATTTGCAGCAATGAAGGCCTAATCATTGTCTGAGGTATCGGTCAGCACTGGTACCCTTGATCTTGGTTTACCCTATTAACTTGTCTTCCTTTTGGTATACGGACATCCTCTTTTCCAATGTCCCATCCGTCCACACTTGAAACACCGGTTTCTGTCGTTGTCTGATCTGTGCACCTGTGCATTTGTATTGCTGGGCTGCATCTCTACATCCCTGAGTTGCCACTGCAATCTCTCGTTGTCTCCTGAAACACGAAAAAATTCTCTGTACCGTCCTTTTTGGGGAGACAACTGGAAATCAGATGGGACAACTGTGACTTTCATTCCTAATTTCGAGGGCAGTTGTGCATTTGTCTCCTCCACTGTATCCTGTATCCTTTTTATTTTAAGTTCTAGTTCCGTTATCCGTTCTTGCTGTTCCCGTTGTCTGGATTCACCATCCCAAAGATGGAATGCAAGCCAGTCTACCGTTAGATTCTGTCTCTTCCTGGCTTTCAATCTTTGTTCCAATCTTTCCAATCGACTTCGCTCAAATGTACCATCTCTTGGAAACTCCTCATCATGTCCCTTTGTCCACAAATACCAATTCTCGACCTGCCTTATAGCTTCTGCACCATAACGGTCGTACATATGATGTGTACAAGTACCTTTTTGTGGAATCTCTGGTTGTCCTTGTGTATTCTTGCAGGCTCCATTTCCCATTCTGCCTTTTATCAAAGTAGCGTTGGATGTGTTGTAGTTTGTTCCTCTAAAGCTTCACTCGTACCTCCAGGAAGGGTCTCTCCACCTGTTCGCACGGTGATTTCCAGAGAATCTCCCTCAGCCGTGGCTTTTGCACAATCCAATCTCACAGATCAGTATTTGCAGATGAGCCGGAGGGTCAGTATGAAATGGGTGAATCCTCAGGTGTCCGCTCTGTTGACGGGGAAATCACACAATGGTAACCGCACATATATATCTGTATATAAACTCACCACCTTGCTCAATATTCCCAGGTTGTCTCCACATTGTTAATATCACGCAAAGATATCAAAGCTTCTTTCTTGAGACCGCATTTTCATCAATCAAACAATCAATATATTCAATTCAATTTATTCAGTTAAATTTATTCTATTAAATTCAATCAATTAGATTCAATCTCAATTAATTCATCAATATTCATCAATAAATTAAATTAATCATTCTGGATGACTCCTTGCATAAGCCCTTTCCCCAATGATGTCAGGACAGGTCCATCCATTGACCGTCACCTCTGGTTCGTACCTCATGTTAATTGATGAATCACCGTCCTGTCCTAGGGTCATATCTGACATATTTCCCCATTTTGCCTGGTCTCCACAAATTTTCTTTGCAACCACTAAAGGCAACTCATCCTTCATTCGTGAGACAGCCAAAATGGATGGCAGATATTAAAGTTCATTGGGAAAAATATCTCATCATTTTTCTTTTAATAGTATCCAAAATCTCTTGGCAATATAAATTTCGTAAAACTCCTGAAATAAGACTGTAAAATTTCTTCAATCATGCTAAATTTTGAAACTCCATCGCTTGTAATACCCAATTTATCCCATAGGGCTTGAAAGTTCTTTCCCAAGTTCATGCAGCATTCTGCATTTGAACCCTATGATATCATTCATAATAATCATCATGATTTTATAGTCATGGTCCTATCATAATCATCTATTTAAAACGAACATTTCCTTTATCACCACAGCTATGTGGTATAATCAACAATAGAATAAAACTGTACATAGCAACAGGCTACCTCATGGCCACTTAGTATACCTATTGACAATAAGTCATAACAATATCGAATAATCATTGAACAATTCAAAAATCGCTTCCACTGCTCCAGCCGCAGCATTCGTCATTTTGTCTGCTCGTCCGCATGACCAAAACGAAATAAAGGGAGCTCAACCATTACACAGCGCTTTTAATGGCGCATGCCATAGAAACTCAACGCAATTTCGACTCGGCCAGAAAACGAGCAAATTTTGCAGGATGTTAACTGGAATTAGTCGTGAAAATATATCCAAAATACTCAAAAATAGACACCCACAAAAATAAACAACAAACCCAAGCAAACCCAAGGTCGACCATATTACACAATAAATTACATCATTTCAGCATCGTATTGATTGCTGAAATATTCCAGGGTTTATACACACCTCAAAAGAGGTATGCGTGGTGTTGCCCCCTCCCACGTTTATTCCAGGGTTTATACACACCTTAAAAGAGGTATGCGTGGTGTTGCCCCCTCCCACTTTTAATTCCTCATTAAATTCCTCATTAAATTACTTATTAAATTACTCATTAAATTACTCATTAAATTACTCATTAAATTACTCATTAAATTACTCATTAAATTACTTATTAAATTACTCATTAAATTACTCATTAAATTACTCATTAAATTACTCATTAAATTACTCATTAAATTACTCATTAAATTACTCATTAAATTACTCATTAAATTACTCATTAAATTACTCATTAAATTACTCATTAAATTACTTATTAAATTACTTATTAAATTACTTACATAGTTTCAGCATTGTATTGATTGCTGAAATATTCCAGGGTTTATACACACCTTAAAAGAGGTATGCGTGGTGTTGCCCCCTCCCACGTTTATTCCAGGGTTTATACACACCTTAAAAGAGGTATGCGTGGTGTTGCCCCCTCCCACTTTTAATTCCTCATTAAATCGTTTCCATTTAAAAAACATCGCTTTTACTGCTCCAGTCGCAGCATTTGTCACTTTGTTTGCTCATCCGCATGACCAAAACGAAATAAAGGGAGCTCAACCATTACACAGCGCTTTTAATGGCGCATGCCATAGAAACTCAACGCAATTTCGACTCGGCCAGCAAACGAGCAAATTGTGCAGGATGTTAACTGGAATTAGTCGTGAAAAATATATCCAAAATACACAAAAATACACATAAATACACTCCCACACAAATAAACAACATTTATTCCGTTCAACAGAACAAACATTTCCTCTATCATGACACGCATGTCTTCAAAATTATATGACCAAGAGAAAAAGTAAAATTAATTAAAACTGCGGGCAGTGATGATCCGGGGACCATACCGCTCCATCCTGATTGGACGAGTGCGTGCTAGAGTCGTTAACAACGACAGTCCAGAGCCGATTGTTCAAAATTTCAACTCAATCGATCGAAAAATGAACGCAGGGATGCATTTTAAAGGTGCAGTGGCACTAACTGAGTTGCCACGAATATGGCCATGAAATTGCCAATATGGCCATCACAAAATATTTTCCTTAATCAATTGGCTCATAGCATAACCAATCTGCAAGTATTTCATCCGAAGATGTGTCTCTGAGGACTTTTAATTAAATAAGTCATTTATAAATCAACGAGTTAATTTATTAAATGATTAATCAATAAATCAAAATTTTCCTTGACAGCCATATCACTCGGTCAGTGTCATGTCCAAATATCAGCTTCCTTACTCAAAAGGTGCCTGAGTTAATGTAATGTAATTACTGTAATAAGATTACTGCAATTACTGTAATGATTACTGTAATTACTGTAATTACCGGAACTGTAATTACTGTAATTACCTCAGGTAATTACTGTAATGTAATTACTGTAATTTAATAAGCAATGTAATTAATTAAATAAGTACTTCATTAATCGCTAATAATGAAATAATTCCTGAATTCTTATCCGATTCACTTAACATTTTGAGTGTCCCCAAAACGTTGGAGCAAAACGTTGCAACAACGAAAGTAAAACGTTGTAGCGACGTTGTGGAAACGTCAGCAAAACCCAACATTTAAATGTTCACAAAACGTTGGAGCAAAACGTTGCAACAACGAAAGTGAAACGTTGTGGCGACGTTGTGGAAACGTCAGCAAAACCCAACATTTAAATGTTCACAAAACGTTGGAGCAAAACGTTGCAACAACGAAAGTGAAACGTTGTGGCGACGTTGTGGAAACGTCAGCAAAACCCAACATTTAAATGTTCACAAAACGTTGGAGCAAAACGTTGCAACAACGAAAGTGAAACGTTGTGGCGACGTTGTGGAAACGTTAGCAAAACCCAACATTTAAATGTTCACAAAACGTTGGAGCAAAACGTTGCAACAACGAAAGTGAAACGTTGTGGCGACGTTGTGGAAACGTTAGCAAAACCCAACATTTAAATGTTCACAAAACGTTGGAGCAAAACGTTGCAACAACGAAAGTGAAACGTTGTGGCGACGTTGTGGAAACGTCAGCAAAACCCAACATTTAAATGTTCCCAAAACGTTGGAGCAAAACGTTGCAACAACGAAAGTGAAACGTTGTGGCGACGTTGTGGAAACGTTAGCAAAACCCAACATTTGAATGTTCCCAAAACGTTGGAGCAAAACGTTGCAACAACGAAAGTGAAACGTTGTGGCGACGTTGTGGAAACGTTAGCAAAACCCAACATTTAAATGTTCACAAAACGTTGGAGCAAAACGTTGCAACAACGAAAGTGAAACGTTGTGGCGACGTTGTGGAAACGTTAGCAAAACCCAACATTTGAATGTTCCCAAAACGTTGGAGCAAAACGTTGCAACAACGAAAGTGAAACGTTGTGGCGACGTTGTGGAAACGTTAGCAAAACCCAACATTTAAATGTTCACAAAACGTTGGAGCAAAACGTTGCAACAACGAAAGTGAAACGTTGTGGCGACGTTGTGGAAACGTTAGCAAAACCCAACATTTGAATGTTCCCAAAACGTTGGAGCAAAACGTTGCAACAACGAAAGTGAAACGTTGTGGCGACGTTGTGGAAACGTTAGCAAAACCCAACATTTGAATCCAACAACAAGTTCCAACAGCAAGTTCCAACAACAAATTCCAACAACAAGTTCCAACAACAAGTTCCAACAACAAGTTCCAACAAGTTCCAACAACAAGTTCCAACAACAAGTTCCAACAACAAGTTCCAACAACAAGTTCCAACAAGTTCCAACAACAAGTTCCAACAGCAAGTTCAACAACAAGTTCCAACAAGTTCCAACAACAAGTTCCAACAAGTTCCAACAACAAGTTCCAACAAGTTCCAACAACAAGTTCCAACAACAAGTTCCAACAAGTTCCAACAACAAGTTCCAACAACAAGTTCCAACAACAAGTTCCAATTGAGGGTTCACACAAACTGGTTAACCAAATAATACAGAATTATTATTATTATTATTATTGTTATTTTTCAAAAGCACTTGTTCACCAATTTCCCCAAATTTCAGCTTCCTAGCTCAAAGGATGGCTAAGATATCGCCCAGACGAACAAACACACAACTAGAACGACGCTCAGTAGAGAGCATATCTCCGCCTTGGTGAACAGTTTATGTTTTGTATCCCACTGATAGGCCGGATCTGGATTCGGACCTGAACCAAAATGTAATCGGCGTGTTCTTGTCACCTCCCCAACTCATCCACCAGGTTCATTCACTCATCCATTACTTTTTTTAATATATGAATAATATTAAAATAATGACATTAATAAGTATATTATGTTAAATATAATGTATATCGCTTTTCACCCGATCTCTTGATGGTGAAGAATCACTTTAAACAATTCTCGTAGCCGGATTCGAACCTGGGTCTTCACCAAAATCCAATCATTTCGTCCGTGTCACCCATGCTATCTGTCTGACAAATTTCGTCAAAAAAACAACAGCACTGGTTTTGTTTCCTGGAAGCTTCCTGCAAAACGCTTTGCTTCTCGCAAAACGTCCGCCAATGGGAACTAAAGGGAGGGAGAAGGAGCGGGAGCAAGAGACAGGTAGCCGGAATGGAAATGAGGGACAATGAGGGCCAGTGAGGGAGTGTCGGTATGCAATTTTCATCCAATCGCCATCTTTCACAATAATTCTGGACCGGTATGAGATGGGGTTGTCTGTCATGAATTTATTTGTTGATCGAACGAGTTTTAGGTGTTTTAGAAAATGGCGGGAAAACTTGTACCCACGGCTTTGGTCCTACACAATTTCGTTTTTTTTTTGTTTTTTTTTTTTTTGTTTTTTTTCCAGTGCTAAACAAATGTATCAGCCTTACAAGACTTGGAAGCAAATGGTCGCATGGTGCACTCATGCTCCGTTTGCTCCCAGGTCACAGTAAGGCCCTTAATGACCAGCGCCGACCTGGTGCATTTTATTTAGACAGCGCAAAAAATACGTATTTACAGAAATCATTTAGAAAAACACGCATAATAGCTACAATCGTTTATCGAAGTACCATTCGTGACTTCATCACGCCACCTATATCGCGGCATCGGTGCGCAAGGAAGCCCCAGACCACCTCCTCCACCATGTATGTACAAAACTATTCCCAGGTTCGGAAATCATACTGGGCAAAAACAAGACACACTTACCTTTTAAAGACTTGTTTGTGTCCAATTGATCCCAGCGGTGCCTCCATATTGTCGCGGAAGTGAGGGGTGAGACTCAAGACGCCAATGGTCGGAAACAGGTTTTACAAAAGGTCATGACTTTATTTGTTAACTGGTTGTTCACTTTCATTCCAATACCAAATAACTACCGCATTATTCAATGGCTGAGATTAACTCTTTTCCATGGTCCTTTTCGTTCGGCTGATGTTCTTCCGCAGCGCCGTACTCGTTCATTCCATCGTTCCGTCGGGCAGGGCTTCTGAGGACAAGTCTACTTTACTCAACGTTTGCTCTAGTTTATATCCACAAACTGGACTTAATCCTCTGTCCGCTGAAACGTTAATCCTTCTTCCGCTGATGCCCCGAGGTCATGTATTGCACCAAGTCCTGGCATCAACTCGCTCCCCTCCTGCTGTGATTTCCATTTACACAGTAGGAGGGTGCTCTAGCCTGGGGCCTTGACCAGGTGTTTCAAGGGATTATCATGTTCATGCACATTCTGCTTCGTTACCAGATTTAATCAATGAGTTACCAGGGCCAATCAATACGTTACACTGAGTTACACTTCCACACTGCGCATTTCCTTTTTCCTGGCCATGTTCCTTGGGTCTTCTACGTTACGTTACTCGCAGCCCATTCTTTCCCTGGCATGCAATGGCATACCCCATCTTATTGCTCTGGGCTGATCCTTCCTGGAAAGTTCTCGGCCACCGGCGCATCCTATGGCTGTCCGACCTCACTTTTCCCCCTCTCCTTGCTAACTGTAACGTTACCCTTAGCGTTACCCTCTGATAGATCTATTCTTAACGTTATCCTGGTGAATTAACAATCACTTGTCATTCTGAAGCAAAAACAGCCTTTACTTACAATTTCGTTCGAGGTGCAGGCAGGGCAGATGACGAAGTGAGCGGACAGAGCCCGCCCGAGGGAGAGAGGATCAAATTTGGAGAAATAACCCTTTGATATAAAAATTCTCACCTTAAGGCAAATCAGTGTGCCGGCCGGCCACAAGGCGACCTCCCTCCGTCGTTCAGGGTCCGCTCCTCTTGTCTTCTCCTTGCTGTCACCCCACTCCTGGTACCATTAATGTCGGGAGGGGACTCAGGTAGTCACCTGGAAACTCAGGTAGTTTGACAAGTGTTTATTAATTCACCAAGTTCACAGCTGTGGAGCAGGATCGCAATACACAGCACGTACAGACAGCGTGCCATGCCAGCCCTCCTACTGAGCGAGCGGATTCGAGTCCGGTTTATATACGAATACCTAATCAGAAAATCTCCGCTGAAACTGAGCAAGAACAAAGGAAACTGGACCAATGGTCCTCCCACCGGCATCCCCAAAATGGGCTAATTCCCCCCACCGACGTCCTTCACTGGGCCAGGTCCCCCACCGACATCCGTCCTGTTGCCTCAGGGGAGTGAAGCAAATGCTGTTATCTCGCGGCCAGATGTCTTTTCAAAACTCCAGGGTGACAAGAGGTGTAATTCACTGGAGGGAGTTTGCATTCCTGGTTCCGGTAGGGTCGTGAATGTGCAGGAGGCCGTTTGAAGAGTCCCAGACTTTGTTTTACAAAGGAACCATAAAGAATGCATGAGGAGTCCCAGGCCGTTAGATTCACCCTTTGGATCCACTTTCAGTGAGCATTCTCAATTTAGATTTAAGTCAGATCAGTAAACGTCAAACATTCTGCCACACGAAATACAATTTATGATTATAAGAATCTACCAAAGAAAAGATCTGTGTATACAAACTCATGTATCCTAGGCATAGAGATCTACATTTCACACATTGTCCGCATTTCTGCCCGCGGCTCGTAACGCAGCTTCCAAACCGAAGGAGAGATTTACAACAGGCCCATTTGGCCTGCGAGGGGAAGCATGTATTTCTCATTTTAAAATATATAATGGCGAAGCAAAACTTCCTTTATTAACTACAACAACAGTTTATATGGTGTTTATAACAGGGTTTGTACAACAACAAACTCATCACTGACATTAACCCTCCTCTTGTCTCGTCTAGACAAAGTATCTCAAGAGACAACGTGCCTCATCGGGCTTTATTGAAAGAGGATTGTGTAATTGTCAGGTCGCAGATTTGTTACTGCTTAACGCTCTGTTATAGGTGTCGTTTGACTAATATGTTATGTTATAAATGCTGTTTAAAAATGCTATTTCATAAGGTTAATAAAAGGTTGCCGCTTTGCTATCTATCTATAATTCCAGTAATCTCTGTTTGTACGTTTGTACGTTTGTACGTTTGTACGTTTGTTTGTCTGTGACCGCTGTTTCTCGACAACCACGGGTCCGATATACTTTTAACTTGCCAGGTATATTGCTGGGGACCCGAGGATGTGCCTTTTCAAGGTTTCATATTAATCGGACAATTACTTACCGAGCTATGTCCAAAAAACGATTCAACCAATCAGAGAGCAGCGAACTATCGCGTGTGCCGAACGTGGCGGACACACTCTGCCTCGGATGGCACATTTGAGAGCGTATTCATTTATTTCACGTTTGCAAACTATGTTGGCGTTAAACTATGTTTTAAAACTAATAAAAACGAATTTGCGATTCATTCGCTTTCCTGCGCGTTTGTGCACGCGATGGCGATTTCTTTACCAAACTCCGGAAGCCGTTCGCTTTGGACCAAACCATTTCATGTAAATAGAGGGGGGGGATATAATTTTAGATATAGATATAGTACGGGCAATGCCCTAGTAGTTTAAAATGAGAAAATACTCGCTTCATCCGTGCTGAACAGATGGCCTCGTTGGATACGTGTGCCCCTTGAAGGCTAGATAAGCCGGGCGACGTTGTAATTACCTCAGGCCTTTCCCTTTCACTAGATTGGCCTACGTAAGGCCTAGTCATAAACTTTCTCCCTTCTCCGCAGACGGCGCCTCAAGCCGCGGGCAGGAAAATGGATTATATGCGCGTGGAATGTGTAACTTTACGTAGGATGCTTGGATCGTAGACATAAAACCTTTTGATAAACTGTCAAAACATTAACTATATTTTGTATAATCACAGTGACGCTTGAGTTACAATAAATATGCTTTGAATTTAAGTTTAAATGAGAAATGTGAACTGAAGGTACATTTAAACACCTGGAACTCATCAGAACGACCTCATTCACTTTATGGTCTTATCAGGACCAAGAATGCAATCCCCCTTCGGTGAGTTATTATCTTGCCAAAACGAAGTTTTTGCAAGATGTATTAGTCAGCTTGTATGTTTGTTTGTTTGTTTTTTTGTTTGTGGTTAATCATTTTTTTTTCACGTTTAGATCACTCTGTAGACCACAGTTATTATTGGAAACTCCTGTAACTTCGCATATCAGAGTCCTATAGAGATACCCTTCAGCACACAAAATTTTGAAGGTCAAGGTCAAAGGTCAAGGTCACTTTGTGGTCAATCATGGAGGTCGACGAAACACTAATTTTTTGAGTAACTTTGATCGGATCGTCTCCAAACTTCATGGGAATCTAGTATATGGTCCGGCGCTCAGCTGATTAGTTTTTGGTGGCGATCGGCCTTGACGTTCATGGTTAGCGCTGGAGGTCGAAAATTATTGACCCCAAGGTCAAATTTTGAAATCGTAGGTACCATATCGAGTAATACCTCATATGAATGCCCTTGATGAGTGCTTCCCAGATCTGTAAACAGTTTGACGCTATGACGTCATTTGATGACGTCATGACGAAAAAACGGAATTTTCACATTTTGGCAAGATACGGTTCACCCTGTGGGTGACATATGTTCATATTTTCTGTCACCTCGGAGCCTTGAAACCACATCTGGTCCGGATCCTGACGGTGCGTGCTTCACTCCCCCAAGATGAAAGGACGGATGACGGTGGGGGCTCGGCGCACTGGGGATGACGGTGGGAGGAACTTTCGCCAGTTTCTTTGTCCTCTCGGAGATTCCCTGATAAAGCGTGTCCCTATATAAATGAACTGTGAATCAATGTATTTTCAGGAAGGCAGACTTGGCATGACGGTGGTTCGTGCTGTAGACGTCTCCGTCTCCTCCAGATCTGTATAATTGGTATTTAATAAAGACTCGCCATTCTCAATCTGTTGGTGAACTTCTGTTACGATCAAGGAGTTGTTCCCCACAATTTTGGTGCCATGACTCGGATGCAGCAGAGCAGGGACAAGAGAGGTGGACCCTGAACGACCGGAGGGAGGCAGACTGAGGCCGGCGCCAGCACGCTGATTTGTTTTAAGGTGAGCATTGTTTTATATCAGAGGGCTATTTTTCCAAATTCGAACCTCCCTCCCTCGAACGGGCACAGTCCGTTTCCCTTGCCACCTGCACTGCCTGCTCTCCGAACAGAAATTGTAAGTAAAGGCTAATTTTCAAGCCTTAGAATGACGAGCCTTTGTTAAATTCACCAGGATAACGTTAAGAGGGTAACGGGTAACGCTAAGGATAACGTTACAGTTAGCAAGGAGGAGGGGGAAATGTGAGGTCGGACAGCCATAAAGTTGCGCCGGTGACCGAGAACTTTCCAGGAAGGAACAGCCCAGAGACAAGATGGGGTATGCCATTGCATGCCAGGGAAAGAAGGGCTGTGGCTAACGTAGAGGGCCAAAGGAACATGGCCAGGAAAAGGGAAATGCGCAGGTACCAGGTAGGCTTGACAAGAAGGTAGTGACAACTACGAGGTCAAGCCAGGAAGCTCGAGACTAAGCTTTAGACAAGAGGGCAGGAAAGTTGCTGCAGCTGTAGGGACAGAGGAAGCAAGCAACAGAAATCCAGATAGAAACAAACCAGGACCAGGTGAACAAGAGAAAATAAATAGGCTCACAGCAAGGGGCCAGGTAACCACAGGTAGGAAGGACAGAAGTGGTTTTTGAAATATTGAAAATTTAAGCATTACAACTGTAGTTATTGAAGCTACAAGGACAGAGGACAATTAAGTAAGCAGTTAAGCAAGTAAATCAGCGGTTGATGCCGCTGGTCCAGGATCCAGACCAAGACCCCACGATAGGGGAGGTAGCTACCATGCCTCTACCCCCCAAGCCCTGAGCCCTGTCCCCGGGCCACAGGCGCCACCTCTCCCACCCCCGCCCCTGTTTCCCCAGGGGTTAGACCCCCAGAAAACTAGACCAGCCGCCCCTCAGGTTCACCTTAGCCCGGGCAATCCATTTAGAGGACAAGAAGTTAGTGGGGCGGACAGCGGGTTCGCGCCTCCAGAAAGGCTAGGAGTACTGTACCCCTCATTGGAAGGGTTCACGGAATCGGAGAACCCACAGCCTACAATCGGGATGTGTCCCTTAAAAACCATAGGACTGAACAGGGGGGCACCCATTAACATCAGGATACCCTGGAGAGAATCAGATTTGGCGTCTATGCAGGAGCGGGTGAGAACCTTGCTGGCTGAACAGCCCGGTCAGATACCGGAATTTATGCGTTTGTGGATACAAAATACAGGCGCAGATTGGCGGGACGTCTGCCACATGGGGAAGGCTGTATTGCCCGCGCGGGTGTGGGACCAGGCCAAATTACACGCACGCTGGCCAAATGTAGCACCAACCCCGGCCCAAACCGTGGCCCAGACCCTCGCCGATTGGAATGCCCTTGTCGACCTATTGTTGGCCGGGGTATACACCGCACTGATGCCAGCCGCACTGATGCCAACCGACCAATTAGTTGAAGCGGCCGAGCAATGTGGCAACGGCGACGATAAGAAGGCCGATGTGAAGGACGACATGTTGCAAATGCTTGTCCAGGAAAAAAGGGACCCCTCCCCAAATTTGGAACCCACAAGGGCCCCCTCCCCAAAACTGGAACATGCAGGGGCCCCCTCCACAGCCGCAGAATTGGGCCGTGCAAACCACCCCCCCCCGCCCCCCCCCCCAAGACCTGAGCTCAGTCCCGGGGCTCTAGGCAACACCCCAACACCCCCGCCCTGCCTTCCCTTTCCACCTCAACCCACCCCGTCCAACCCGTCCCAAGAAAAAATCCTTTTTCCTTGAATGAGAGACGTAATATGAATGAACAAAGATTGTACATGGGAGTGGCTGGAGGAGGGGCATGATTTGAGTCGATCTGATTTTCGTGCGAAGTCTGGGAGACTCACTGGTATACGAATGAGGAATGAATGTATATTGGGATATTAATTGACGTGTGTATCTGGCCAATGTATTTGTCTGTATGACATATGCAAAGCAGAGGGTTTCGGTGTGAAGCTTTGTAAGTGGTCTGCTTGACGTGCGGGAAATCCAGGCTGGGAATGTCGATTTTAGCGTCTATCCGAGGGACCAGGTGAGGTCCTTAACTGAGTCCGGATTTTCATTTGTTTGGGAGTGTTTGGGAGCGATTTGATATAAATCGGGCCAGGAGAGCACTCGGAGGAACGTTGATATGAAGCGGTTTCTTGGAAATGGTTACAAGATGGGCTGCTTTTGTCTTTCGAGTGGCAGTCGGGCAGAAATTTGGAATTTGTTGAACTAAATTCAGAATTTGAATCGAAATTTGTGTTTGACTTGAATTGAAGAGTTCATTCAATGGCAGATTGAAGAATTCAGTCAATTCAACTGAATTCAGAAGTTGAATTTAGAATACGGAGTTTGCTCAGAGTGCAGGTGATAACCTGCCTACTCAAAAAGGATGTGCCCCGCACGGTGAGAGGTCCGTGAATGGTTGGCAAAGGGTTTCTTGAATTTAATGGCAGGAATTATGCGATTAACGATTATATTGTGTATTGGTGACTTGTGGATTGTATGAGTATATCCCTGAGGCCGATGTGACCTTGGGAGTCAATGGGTCGCGTAATGAGAAAGATTACAGTTTTGCTGGTGTGAAATTATGTCATGGTGTGAAATGCGGTCAGAGAAAGAAATACACACCTTTGATCTGAAGGGAGAGCGGAGGTTGTGGTTGCATTCCTGGTTCGCTGTGTACTGTACCTGATTTCATTGCTGTCTGTTCTGTGGAGTTATATTTCTGAGGCATGGATTTCAAGGAGGAGGTGTGTGCCCCGAGAAGATTGTGGGTCGCAGATTGGGCACTTTGGGTGGGCACTGGGGGCTGCAGTTGTGTGTGCGCGCAGGAGTTGCAGTTGTGTGGGCGCGAGGAGGTGTGTTGATGAAGTGTGCGAACAAGGAGGGATGTGCGAAAGGTGTGCACCAGGTAGAGAGGATGCTGCATTGTAAAGCACGCCTCCCACGGAAGTTCCTGGGCGGATTGTGACGGTTGTTTGATTCGTAGGGTGTTAGCATTTTGCGATGTGGAGCCTCAATAATGGTCATTTGTCTGTCCGGATGTGGAGTTCCTGCAGGGGGGATGTCGCCGGACCTGTATTATTTGTGGAGTCAGTCTACTGGGTGTTGCTTTAACGGCAGGATATAGAACTTAAATCTGGAGAATATCGGGACATATACTGTATGTACGTAATTAGTGAACAGAGAATATCGGGACATATACTGTTGATTAAAACTGAAATCATGTACGTAATTAGTGAACAGAGAATATCGAGTTCTGTTTTTTGTTGTTGTGGTTGTCGTTGACGTCTGAATAGGTGATTCATGGGACTCAAGAAATAAACAGATTTCCGGTGCCGACCGGAAGCGTCAGGTACAGTATGCTTTGAATTTAATTTAACCGGGCCGAGTACAGTAACGTGTTTGATCGAGCTCTGGGGATAGTCATGTTAAATGGAGGATATTTGGGAGGATGAAGAGATGCAAGTAACATGGATTAAGTTGTGGTATCAAGAGGTGGGTGCCTAGGTGTATTGTGGTTATTATAACTTGCTGATTATAGGGGGCGCACCAAGTACAGACCGGGTTGCATGGTGGAGCATGCATGCATGGAGCTTGATGGAGCTTGGAGCATGCATGGAGCTTGATGGAGCTTGGAGCATGCATGGAGCATGGAGCAGGGTGCAACACCCCGTGTAGTTGGAGGTTGCAATTGCGTGAAATGCGGTGAACATGCCCGATTTTGGCTTTGCGAGGCTCCAGGTAGAAGTTGGCATTTCGATACTGTGGATTATATTGTGCCTGTCTGGAGAGGTGATGTCCTGTGCTGAGGCTGGTGACACGCCTCTGTTATTTGTCTGTCTGTCGGTCTGATTGTAAGTCTGTGGTACTATGGAGGGCTAATTGAGTGCTCAGGCGTCATTGTTCCATGGAGGTAAGGTGTGAAATATAGCATAAATAAGCTGTAGGTAATGGAAATATGGCAGTGTAAGCTCGCCGAGGGAGAGTTGCCGGTAGTGGAGGACGTGGCAGATTAGTGGATTAAACATCGGAAAGCGCAGGTCTCAGAAGGGAGTAGTCAGCTTCGATGATGCAACAGTGTATGAGTGAGTAATTATGATCTGTTTAAGTGTAAGAGGCGGTGGAGATGGATTCGGAGGTGATGAAAGCATGGATGAGGGTTTCTGCAGCCATGGAGGAGAGGGATGGACGGAGACGGGCGATGTTTTTAAGGTGAAAGAAGGCTGTCTTTATGATCTGTTTAGTGTATTTGTCAAAGGAGAGGGTTTGGTCAATGATGATGCCAAGATTCCGGATGTGAGGGAAGGTGGATACTGGGAAACCATCAATGTTGAGGGCAGAGTTATGGGTGGTTGAGGTCGTTGTTGGTTGTTGTTGATCTGAAGCCAGGATTTTATTTCAGTGATGCAGTTTGTCAGGATAGAGTGGGTTGTGGTGATTGAGCCGTTGTAGATGTCATCAATTTTGCTTTGGATGAATGAAAGGAAGGAGATGCAGTTGTCTACTGTGAATGACAGGTGGTGTGTGTTATCGTTGTTGTCTTGGAAGTTCAGTTGTTGACATAGTCCAGAGTGCTCTAATTTGCACAGGGAATGACAATTGGAATAACAATTGAAAAGAAAAAATTGAGTAAGTTACAAGTTTTGTGAATCTGCGGACAAGCTAGTTTGATGGGTACCCTGGGGTCTTCAGCGTGTCTATGTGTTTGTCTGTCTGTTACACCGGACTCTTGAATGGGTTTTCATGAGACGAATTTCAGACATAACAGCAGTGAGAATCTATTTTGAGCGAATCACAGTGGGCGAGAAAAACATTGTGTGTGACCAGACACCAGAACTGACCAGAATTGGAATTGGAATTAGACCAGGTTATTTCTATTATTTGTTTATTCGCGAAAATAAATAAATAATAGGGGGAGGTTCATGGAGGTTAATGGTGGTTTGTTTGTGGTAATTCTAGTTGAAACTCTAGCTGAAATAATTTTCGTTTATTTTTTATTTTTATTATTATCGTATTTATTATTATCGTATTATCGAATAATTATTTTATTTATTATTGATGTAGGAAACAGGCAAATGGGATGCTGAGAGAAGGATTAGAGAAAATTGGATTGAATTTAAAATTGAATATTGGATAAAATTGGATCCACTTGGAAAAAGTGGATTAGGAAATTGGTGACCAGGTGTTCCACCAGAGGAAAATGACCAGGTGTTCGTGGAGCACTTCACCTGCAAGAACGCCTTGGAACCAAGGTGGAAGGGACCAGTCCAGGTGTTGCTGACTACACCAACGGCAGTCTTTTGCGAGGGCAAGACCTCGTGGATCCACGCCACGCACTGTAAGTTGGCCATACAAGCACCAGACACTACACCACAGCAACCACAGTAAGGATGGGCCTAATCATAGGTACGATACTATTGATAGCGACAGCAGCTAGGGGAAGCTCCGATCCCAATAGATGCGAAAACGGAACCCGACACCTCACCGTAACATGGGGACAAAGAGTATCACTACCATGTTTCGAACAGAAAACCCTGTACACAAATTGGGTAACCGTAAGATGGCTAGCACTGTCGGCAGGGCCTGGACGGGTTGGCATTGTACTACGAAAGCAACGAGAGTTCCGGGAAGACGGGCAAGCTAGCATTAAGACCTTGGCCCAACCAGGATACAAATGGGGAACCCCTGATTTTAAGCTACAAACACGCACACGCCTAGAGAAAGGCATGACTATGCAGGTCCGGTGCAGCGTCTGGACCCCTGGCGCGGCCGGTGGTGAAAAGAAATACATACGATGCATCGAATACATACACACGCCGCAACCCCAGGATAAGGCCCCAAAGAAGGGTGAAAAGACATATTGGAAAGTGGCAAGGGAGGTGGCAACAATTCAAAATAGGACACACTGCTGGTCGTGCATGCACTTTCCCCAAGCAGGCACCACAGGAATACACATGATAGTGCTACCTTTGTCCCTCAACGACCTTTGCTCACAACCTATCGATTCCCCATGTTTAGTCACCACGCTGGAAAGAGAAGGGGTTGGCAACGGCAAGAGTTGCAATCGACAATTTAATTATCGCCCGTCAATGATTGCCCATGTGGCCGAGAGGCCTGCCCCCGTCTGGGTCAAACCACAGAAAGGGACGGTCTGCCTCCAGGGTTCCGGCCACTTGCGTATGGGAGAATCAGAATGCGCCTACACTCTCCCCGGGAAGCTGGGACAAGGGAGCTCGGGGATTACATTACGAATAGTACTGCAAGATAAACACAACCACAACATAACGGCTATAACATTCTCTAGGGGGGTTAGTAGGATTAATGGGGTGATAAAGGGACTCCAGTGCTTATCCACCCACCTGGTCCCACCCCATGGGACAATGTTTATATGCGGCGACAAGGCTTACCCCTATTTACCAAATAATTGGGGGGGCACATGTTATCTTGGTTCAGTCCTTCCTGACGTTGAGATACTGGATGAGCTAGACCCAAAGTCCTTGGACAGGCGACATAAGAGGTCAGTCATGAACGAAGATGGAACCACTAAACTACACGGGAGCCTATGGGAAAAGGTGTTAGGTTTCTTCTTCCCAGGTGCGGGCACAGCCATGAACAGCTTCCGGATAGATAAATTGGCTTTGGCCCTAGAAAAGGTGGCAAACGACACCGCTACGGCTCATGACATACTATTGGACACGGTAATTCACATGCGTACAATGGTGATGCAGAATCGGGTGGCTTTGGACATGCTCCTGGCAGAGAAAGGAGGGGTATGCGGAATAATAGAGGGAAAATGTTGCACTTACATACCTGATCCATCCGAAGGAGTGTCAGCCGCAATAGTGAGACTAAGGGAAACTAGCCACGCCCTGACGATCGATCGGATCGCGCGCGAGAACTCTTATAAATTTAGCTGGCTCACTGACTGGTTCCGGGGATGGACGGGCACTATAGTGAAGTGGTTATTGACCGCACTGGCCGTGATAATCGGGGTAGTAATTTGGGGGGCACTAATGAAATCTTTAGTCCTCCTCTGTATGAGAAAGTATTTTACAGGATGGAAAGTGAAGAAGCCGCCGACAACGACTATGGTTCTGACCACAGAGGCCGTCGACCTGAATGGGTCCTTCAACAAGGCAGATGTGACCGGCGCTTCAGAAAATTGCATTGATTTTTGTGATAACTGTGATACTTGTGTTGAAAATCCCATGTGGGAACTGGCTGCTGCCTGTATCGATGTTTGTGATGACTGTGATACTTGTGCTGTAAACCCCTTGCGTGTACTGGCTAACGCCTCTTATGTATTACAAGCTGACAGCTGTACACCCCCTTCCGACCCAACTATGGATCTGATTACGACGCTGGGTCTGGCAGTCAAGGGACCCGACGTGGATATCCTAGACCCGCAAGCCGACCAGGCGTCCATGGGAGACTTTGACATAAAGGAAGTCCCTCTCTTTGCTTCAAAAGTTTTAAGTTCAAATGCTTCAAGTGAATCGGATTTTAACGCTCTGTACCCTGACCAGGAAAATGAGACACAAGATACTGACGACATTATGTATTCCCCAGAACAGCAGCACGTGAGAGATCTCATGGGCATGATCGTTGATTAACTTCGAAGATCTGCAAGGACCGTGTCTGCAAAGGGTGGGGGGAGCAAGTTCCACAGGGGAGGTTGCTGGCCCTCTGGCGGGGCAGAACCTCATCTGGACCAGACGCCTTCGTTGTGGATCCGAAACGTTAATGGACTTTCATGTTCTGAGCCCTCAGGTTCCAAGCACGCACCACACGACACGTTCCCCAAATGCACGGGCGAGGCGCTATGGGCGCACGGTATGCCCTTGGGAGATACCCGCATTACACGATTGTCTTTCAATAAAGCCCGATGCGGCATGTTGTCTCTTGAGATACTTTGTCTCGACGAGACAAGAGGAAGGGATGTCAGGTCGCAGATTTGTTACTGCTTAACGCTCTGTTATAGGTGTCGTTTGACTAATATGTTATGTTATAAATGCTGTTTAAAAATGCTATTTCATAAGGTTAATAAAAGGTTGCCGCTTTGCTATAGTTTAAAATGAGAAAATACTCGCTTCATCCGTGCTGAACAGATGGCCTCGTTGGATACGTGTGCCCCTTGAAGGCTAGATAAGCCTAGTCATAAACTTTCTCCCTTCTCCGCAGACGGCGCCTCAAGCCGCGGGCAGGAAAATGGATTATATGCGCGTGGAATGTGTAACTTTACGTAGGATGCTTGGATCGTAGACATAAAACCTTTTGATAAACTGTCAAAACATTAACTATATTTTGTATAATCACAGTGACGCTTGAGTTACAATAAATATGCTTTGAATTTAAGTTTAAATGAGAAATGTGAACTGAAGGTACATTTAAACACCTGGAACTCATCAGAACGACCTCATTCACTTTATGGTCTTATCAGGACCAAGAATGCAATCCCCCTTCGGTGAGTTATATTTTCTGTCACCTCGGACCCTTGAAACCACATCTGGTCCGGATCCTGACGGTGCGTGCTTCACTCCCCCAAGATGAAAGGACGGATGACGGTGGGGGCTCGGCGCACTGGGGATGATGGTGGGAGGAACTTTCGCCAGTTTCTTTGTCCTCTCGGAGATTCCCTGATAAAGTGTGTCCCTATATAAATGAACTGTGAATCAATGTATTTTCAGGAAGGCAGACTTGGCATGACGGTGGTTCGTGCTGTAGACGTCTCCGTCTCCTCCAGATCTGTATAATTGGTATTTAATAAAGACTCGCCATTCTCAATCTGTTGGTGAACTTCTGTTACGATCAAGGAGCTGTTCCCCACATAATGAGGGTGTCTCCCAAGGGCATACCACGCACCCATAGCGCCTCGCCCGTGCACTTGAGGGACGTGTCGTGTGGTGCGTGTTTGGAACCTGAGGGTTCAGAACATGAAGGTCCATTAACGTTTCGGATCCACAACGAAGGCGTCTGGTCCGGATGAGGATGTGCTCCGCCAGAGGGCCCACCACCTCCCCTGTGGAACTGGCTCCCCCCACCTTTCGCAGACGCGGTCCTTGCAGATCTTCGAAGTTAATCAACGATCATGCGCATGAGACCTCGCACGTGCTGCTGTTCTGGGGAATACATAATATTGTCAGTATCTTGTGTCACGTGTTCCTGGTCAGGGTACAGAGCGTTAAAATCCGAAACATTCGAAGTAAAGAGAGAGACTTCCTTTATGTCAAAGTCTTCCATGGACGCATGATCAGCTTGCGGGTCCAGGATATCCATGTCGGGTCCCTTGACTGCCAGACCCAGCGTCGCAATCAGATCCATTGTTAGATCGGAAGGAGGTGTACAGATGTGAGCTTGTAATACATAAGAGGCATTAGCCAGTTCTCGCAAGGGGTTTACAACAAAATTATCACAATCATCAAACAAATCAGCACAGTCTTCTGAAGCGCCGGTCACATCTGCCTCGTCGAAGGGTTCGTTCGGGTCGACGGCCTCTGTAATCAAGACCATGGTCGTCGTCGGCGGTTTCTTCGTTTTCCATCCTGTAAAGTACTTTCTCACACAGAGGAGGACTAAAGATTTCATTAGTGCCCCCCAGATTACCACCCCGATTATCACCGCCAGTGCGGTCAACAACCACTTTACAATGGTTCCGGTCCATCCTTGGAACCAGGCCGCTATCCCGGACCATACACTATTGGCTTCTTCCCTTCCCCTCCGATTATCCGTTAGATCCTGGGTAGCGGCCTTGAGCCGGGTGATTGAGGCATCTATCCCTTCCGACGTGTTTCCCTCTGCCCTCTTCCTTACCACTATTGGGGCCTGTGGTGTCACTATGTGTGTGGCGCATGGTGGCCGGGGAGTCAATAATTGTATGGTCGTAACTTCACATATCAATATCAGGGTGGTATTTCTTTCTAGTAAAGCGTGCGTGGTTAAAGTGTTCGAGCCTTTTCCCCATTTGAATCCTGCTCTGGCGGAACTTGCTGTCGGCCAAACTTTCCTCCCCGTTGTACTTGCCTCTGACGAGAGAGGGCAACTTGTGTTGACTTCGTTCCGTTTGGATTTGTCCTTACAGCCCTCCACATTATATAAATCCACGGGGGGTCCTTCGGCGGTATTAGACAACATGGTACGTTTATCTTCTGCCCCCAGGTAACGCTTTGATAATGGACGTGAGACTTAGAGGTTAGGTTTTTATTTAATTCTTCAACATATGTCACCATGTCCACCCACTTGAGGGGTGGGGTGGTGGGCGCTGTGCTGGCGAGGTGGTATAATCCTAGCAGTGCAAGTGTAATTAGTCCTATATGTCTGTGCAGCTCCTGCCCCATCCTGTGTGACGATGGGTGTGGTAGGTGGGACTCCAGTGACCGTGGGTGTGGGTAGGGCCAACTTACAATGCGTGGCGTGGATCCAGGAGGTCTTGCCCTCGCAAAAGACAGCGGTTGGTGTAGTCGGCAATACCTGGAATGGTCCCGTCCACCTTTTCCAGGGCGTTCTTGTGGGTGAAGTGCTCCACGAACACCTGGGAACACCTGGTCACCAATTTCCTAATCCACTTCTTTCAAGTGGATCCAATTTTATCCAATATCCGATTTTAAATTTGATCCAGTTTTCTCTAACTCCTCCCCTAGCATCACATTCACCTGTTTCAGCATCTGGCCCAATATCTACGATGGATCCCAATATCCCAATATCCCATTTTAATTGTCTCAACTAGAATTTCAATTAGAATTACCACCAACAAACCACCATTAACCTCCCACTGTTATTTATTTCTTTTCGCAAATAAACAAATAATAAAAATAACCTGGTCTATTTATTGAAAATAAAATAGTTCTCATATGTCTTACTGTCTGGTCAATTTTCCAATTCCAATTCTGGTCAATTCTGGTGTCTGGTCACACACCAATTTTCCTCTCCCACTGTGTTTCACTCAAAATAGATTCTCACTGTTGTTATGTCTGAAATTCGTCTCATGAAAACCCATCCAAGAGTCCAGTGTAACAGACAGACAAACGCATAGACACACAGAAGACCCCAGGGTCCCATCAAGCTAGCTTGTCCCCAAATCCACAAAACAAAACATTTAACTCACTCAATGAAGCAATTGTCCTTACAATTGTCATTCCCTGTGCCGATTAGAGCACTCCGAGACATGTGCGGCCAGTGTCAACTGAACTCCCAAGACAACAACGATAAAACATCCAATCCACCTCAATGGCTCGCCAAGCAGCCCATTGTGTGAGCTGGTGTGAGCTCGCCAAGCACCCCACATTTACGATCCCAATTACTCACTCATACACTACTCCATCACCTCCTTCCCACACACTGCATCATCGAAGCTGACTACTCCCTTCTAAGACTTGCGCTTCCCAGTCACCCCTTATACTATTGCGCTCCCCCGTCATTATAATCCACCAATCTGCTACGTCCCCTACTACAGGTAACTCTTCCTCGGCGAGCTTACACTGCCATATTTCCATGACCTATAGCTTATGCTATATTTCACACATTACCTCCATGGAACAGCTGGTGGTCCTCTGAAAGGTGCATTCCGATGTTTAATACAATGACACCTGAGCACTCAATTAGCCCTCCATCGTACCACAGACTTACAATCAGACAGACAGACAGACAAATAACAGAGGTGTATCACAAGCCCCAGCCAAGGACATCACCTCTCCAGAAAGGCACAGTCTAATCCACAGTATCTATATGCCAACTTCTATCTGGAGCCTCACAAAGCCAAAGTCGGGCATGTTCACTGCATTTCACGCAATTGCAACCTCCAACCACACGAGGTGCTCCACCATGCTCCATGCTCCATGCATGCATGCTCCACCATGCAGCCCGATCTCTACTTGGTGCGCGCCCCCATAATCGGCAAGTTATAATAACCCATAATACACCTGGGCACACACCCTCTTGATACCACGACTTGGACCATGCTACTTGCATCTCCTTGCACCCTCTCAAATGTCCTCCATTTAACATGACTAACCCCAGAGCTCGATCATACATCACTGCACTCAGCACGATTAAATTAAATTCAAAGCACACTGTAACGGACGCTTCCGGTCAGCACCGGAAGTCTGTTTATTTCCTGAGTTCCCCGCAACACCTAATAAGACGTCAACCACAACGACAACAACAAATTTCAGAAATCAATATTTTCTGTTCACTAATTACATACATAATTTCAGTTTTAACCAACAATATAAAAGGTCAGACAAACTTCAAAGGTCAAACTTCAAACGAAGAAAGGTGTGGTAACAAACGTCAGACTGAGGTAACAAGCGCTTTCATCTTACAAATAATACAAGTCCGGCCAACATCTTGCCTCTGCAAGAACTCCACATCCGGACAGATAAACGACCATCATTTAGGCTCCACATTGCAAAATGCTAACACCCTATGAATCAAATAACCGCAAACAATCCGCCCAGGAACTCCCGCCAAAATCCCACAGCCTTTCTTGGGAGGCGTGCTCTACCATGCAGCACCCTCTCTACCTGGTGCACACCTTTCGCACATCCCTCCAACTGATATCAAAACCAATTATTGTTAAACCCTATAGCCGTTTTGTTTACAGACAGACGCATTTGGTGGGGATTAAACCCGCAAACTCCCACCAACACAAGCCACCGCCGACGATCTTCAATTGAGATGCGGAGCACTTGCTCTCCCCTCTAACCCAAAATGCAATCAATGACCTCCCACGTGACGTAACATCCTCCTCGAGGTGAGCTGCCTCGGGGATATACTCATACAATCCACACATACATTACACGAGTTGCCAATACACAATATAATCGTTAATCGCATAATTCCTGCAGGCAATTCAGGGAACCCTTTGTCAACCATTCACGGTCCTCCCTTCGTGCGGGGCACATCCTTTGAGAGCAGGCAGGTTATCACCGGCACTCTGAGCAAATTCCGTATCCTGAATTTTAATTCAACAAATTCCAAATTGCTGCCCGACTGCTGCTGGAAAGGCAAAGGCAGCCCATCTTGTAACCATCCCCAAGAAACCGCTTCATATCAACGTTCCTCCGAGTGCTCTCCTGACGGGACTCGCATCAGAATGCCAGGCCCCGTGCTTTCAACGTCATATCTCGCAAATGCCATCTTATATCAAATCGCTCCCAAACGCTCCCAAACAAATGAAAATCCAGACTCAAACGAACATCACCTGGTCCCTCGGATAGACGCTAAAATCGACATTCCCGGCATGGATTTCCACACGGCAAGCCAAGTTGCAAAACTTTACATCGAAAACCCATCTACTTTGCATATTTCATACAGACAAATAAATTGGCCAGATACACACGTTAAGGACACACATCCGCATTCAATAACACACACACAATGACAATGAACACAAATCCCCTTGTACAATCTTGTTCAACATCTTGTGCAACAATCCACATTCATTCATATTTAGTCTCACTCCATTCAAGGAAAAAAGGATTTTGGGATGGGTGGACAGGGTGGGTTGGGGTGGAAAGGGTGTGGCGGGGGGGGGGGGGTGTTGCCTGAAGCCCGGGGACAGAGCCCAGGTCTTAGGGGGTAGGGGTTTGGTATGGTAACTATCTCCCCTACCGCGAGGTCTTGGTCCGGATCCTGGTTGATCAGGATCCTGGTCCGGATCCTTGATCAACCGCTGATTTACTTGCTTAACTGCTTACTTAATTGTCCTCTGTCCTTGTAGCTTCAATAACTACAGCTGTAATGCTTAAATTTTCAATATTTCAAAAACCACTTCCATCCTTCCTACCTGTGGTTACCTGGCCCCTTGCTGTGAGCCTATTTATTTTCTCTTGTTCACCTGGTCCTGGTTTGTTTCTACCTGGATTTCTGCTGCTTGCTTCCTCTGTCCCTACAGTTTCAGCAACTTTCCTGCCCTCTTGTCTAGAGCTTTGTCTAGAGCTTCCTGGCTTGACCTCGTAGTTGTCACTACCTTCTTGTCAAGCCTACCTGGTACCTGCTGTCGCGGAAGTGAGGGGTGAGACTCAAGACGCCAATGGTCGGAAACAGGTTTTACAAAAGGTCATGACTTTATTTGTTAACTGGTTGTTCACTTTCATTCCAATACCAAATAACTACCGCATTATTCAATGGCTGAGATTAACTCTTTTCCATGGTCCTTTTCGTTCGGCTGATGTTCTTCCGCAGCGCCGTACTCATTCATTCCATCGTTCCGTCGGGCAGGGCTTCTGAGGACAAGTCTACTTTACTCAACGTTTGCTCTAGTTTATATCCACAAACTGGACTTAATCCTCTGTCCGCTGAAACGTTAATCCTTCTTCCGCTGATGCCCCGAGGTCATGTATTGCACCAAGTCCTGGCATCAACTCGCTCCCCTCCTGCTGTGATTTCCATTTACACAGTAGGAGGGTGCTCTAGCCTGGGGCCTTGACCAGGTGTTTCAAGGGATTATCATGTTCATGCACATTCTGCTTCGTTACCAGATTTAATCAATGAGTTACCAGGGCCAATCAATACGTTACACTGAGTTACACTTCCACAATTCCCTCATCTTTTTGTTTTTGTTTATATTAACCATTAATCTAAACATCAATATAAGTAAACAATCAATCACTACAAGTAAACATCATTACAAGTATAAGTAAATAATCAATCACTTTGGTAATCAAATTCCCTTAGGCATACACCGTCATCCTGCAAGAATCACAAAACATTTCGTTGGTCATTGACTCCTTCCATATTGTTCAATCTATTGCATTTGCATCACAAATATATTTTCAAAACAACACTTCACCATCACCAAGATACAACAATTTCACTTCATTTTCAAGTTTTGTAAAGCATCTGCACCATCTGGCAAAAAACGTTTGCCTCCACACAAATGTTGACTTTGTTTGAAAGGAAGGGCTGATCACTTGTGTTTGAATCCAGGTATGAAACATTTTCTCCTAATGTCTTCATAGCTCCTGCACTACTTCGTGTAGGATTTCGCTGTTGTGGTAACACTGCGGAGTCATAGACTGACCCTTCTCTCCATGTAGCATTCTTGCCACTTTTTTGCTGTGAACCATAATGATTCCTTGAACAAGGCCTTCACCCAGTTGTAGTCGACTTGCCTCCTCCCTCATTGTGAGTGGGCAGCAAGTATTGGTGTGACGTTGATTGGCCAGCAAGATGTGGAACAGGGATGCCGGATGCATCCACACTGATGTTGGGACCATGGTGTTCAGGTCATTCATGGTCCTTACCAGGAGCAACCAGCAGAATCGTGCACAGCTGTTGTGACAAGGGCACAGCCGTTTTTGCAGCTCCATGCTGGTTCCCCGGACGTTGGTGAAGTAATAACATATGTCCCCGCATTTCACAGAGGTTGCAGGTAAAATGTCGTTGTCCTGCAACTTCTGATGTGGTGAATGTTCGAAGTCTTCGAACAAGAGTAAGTGATCGCCTTTCTTTCATATGTTGCAGTGTGATCCAGGCAAATGGTCACATAAATTTCCTTGGTGAAGGGAAGCATTCATCTCCAAGTTACACGGGAGAATGTCTTCATCATTCTTTGAGAAAGAGGGTGTATGCCACGATTAACTTCATTTTTTAGCCACAAATTTTCTTTCTCGAACTTCTTCCCAATTCCGTTAGCAATCCCTCCAAAATGTGATCTCGTCTTATCTTTATGCTCAGTCACATCTGAATCTGCTTTCCGCACACACTGGATCAGATAGGGTGCATCTTACCATGAAATCAGCATAATCATGTATATCTTCCGACAGTTTCACATTCAACAATTTGTTGTTTTTCCTTAACACAAAAAGTTATATTCATTTATATGCGTCACACAAATAATATTCAATCAGGTATGTATTTTATTACTAAACTAAGAATAGCATCCACAATTGCTTTCAGGTTAATATAGTTCAAAAATTAACTCATGCAGGTATTTTAGCACTACTCTAAGAAAATTAATTGTATATGATTACAATCACAAACGGGAATACCTAATTCCCAACAACAATTTTCCCAAACCAACAAATTAAACATAATGTATTATTACCATAATTCCTCTCCACTTTTTCTTTTCCCTCTTTTTCCCTTAACAGTGTGGCACTCGTGGTGATATGAGTTCACTGATATTGTAATTGACACAACTCATAACATTGTCGTTATGCCATTATCTTAATTCTACTGTATTCATTTGCAACATCACTTGATTTAATCTTTTAATCTCAGTATTTATGTCGCCATAAAAGTCTTCCTTTTCTGGTTCCACATTTCTTTCCTCATTTGTCACTTCATGCGTTATCATCGTGTTGTTGGTTACCTTATTCAAACACACCGTCACTAAGGCTTTCAAGCAAGCCACCACTAAAACAATTGCCAATATAACTACTAAACCAACAAACAAGTCTGCTACTCCTTGTATATATTCATATCTATGACATAGTTATATGTCGATGACATTTAACATTATATACCAAACTAACAAGCTTCCTAAAAGGTAAATAAAGAAAATCCCTTAATATGTAACATAATCAGATTATTTGTCTTACCCTGATCCCCCTATCTCCCGGGGTTGAACTCAATCCCCTGATCATGAGTGTAGTTGTGATACATTTTTTTTTTTTTTCACTCATGCTGTATTAATATCAGCAGGTAATTGTATGTCATGTAGGCAAATAAATGTCACTATTCCAAGTAGGACTATCACATGTTGAAAATGTAATGTTTATCAATGCAAGGGGTGTTAAAATGTAATTCAAATGACTGTAAATCACGACTATCATTTATCTACCACTGAATGTTCTGCTGGGCTGCTAGGTGCAGCCTCATTTTCTGTGGGATCGTCCACCTTAGCCCCATGTGCTTGTTTGCAATGAGGGGCATGAATCCAACTTTCTATTTTGGGTCCATCTTTTTTTCTATTCTTATCAATCTCCTATGGTTTATCATTTCGTTCCAAGATACCGCAACCAAAGGTTTTAACCAAAGCTCTACCAAACTATTTCCAATTTGAACAAAAAATGCCAGTGAAACAATGATTCGAAGAATTAACTTCAAGGGGTCAATAAATTTATTCTATAGCCAGATCTAATTTTCCCATCCAATAGTTTGCCTTGCCACATGTCATATTATAACACCTTAATAAACCTTCGAAAAAATGTTTCCCATCTCAACAAATTTCCTTTTTTACAAATAGCCATGTGTAACTTACGTATTTAACTACAATTTCCTCTCAATTTGTTTGGCCTAACTGGCCGCAAAAGTGGCTGCCAGCATGCAGTACCGTTTTTTATCTACCAAGGAAGTGTTCCACACAAGACCTCTACCAAAATGTTGTTTGTAAAAAACACATCTGGGATTTCTGATTACATGGATGCACACTCTCAGGACATTTTCAGGCTGCTGTTAACAATCCACTACGATGACTTAATTCCTTTACCCACAATCAAATAATTAGTACAAATTGAGGATATTATCCCTATCACATTCTTTTATAGATTCATTATGTTGGATCTAATTTTTCCCAATAATTTTCCACTGCTGTAAGGCGGAACAATAGCTCTCATAAGTCTTAGTAATATCGTACTTAATTTGCCCAGCAGAGAATAATTTATTTACTATCCTTTCTCATCTGTTAACCAGTGACTTTGTTTAAACTCCAGAACTGAAAACCCACAATAGTTCAAACCAGCAAAATTTTCTTTACTATTTTCCCATATCATCTATGCCTAAAACACATCCATACATACAGCACAATTTATATGCTGATAAAATTCAAGTTTATATATATAAAATCCATGAGCAGAGTATTCTGGGAAGTCAGTGTAAGACCTCTCCCAAATTTGGATGATTTTGTACTTCCTCATTTCCTTTTATGAAGCTCATATCCATAAATAGATGTTATTCTCATATACATTCTATCAAAAAATGGAATCCCAAAATTACTCACAATTTTACTATTAATTAATGGCTGCTCATAACCCAGCACATCAAATTTTTATATTCCATTTCCCTTGACAAAAGAGATAATGTTCATAATCAAATTATATTTCTATTATATTTTACGGATTCTCTGGATATTCAATCCCATCCACATATCCCAATCCCATCCACATATAACTATCCATTTCCAGACAGGCACACTGTCGGTGTCAACAATCTTGTAAGATTGATACACAAAAACACACACACACATGCATTATGCATATTTGTTTGCGTTGGAACCATTATTTACAGATCAAGATGGGTGTCAATTTTATTTTAATTTCATAAAATTTGTCCTTCAATTTTATAAATGCTAATACACAAATAGACCAAAAAGTTTATTCTTAGAAAAACCCCTATAATGTCACATTGAAATTACCCTTTCAGTTCCCACCATAATTTATCCTAATTTGACTACACATCCATTTGCATGTCAGTCGACCACTGACCTATCAATCATGCGGAACACTAGTCCGAAATTCCCACCTGATCATCATGTGACTCTTGTCACTTAGTTTCAAAAATTTGCAAAGCAATTGTTCCAACTTTGTAAATTTAAAATTGTGTGCCCAACATAAAAGATCCAATTTCGGCATTTGGTCAATTATTACTAATTTGTTTATAAGCAAAAGAAAGAATGAATAATTCTTGCTCCGAAAACTTTTCAGACCCAAGAATCATCGACAGTTATTCATGTTTGTCCAGTAATCGAATCTGTTGAGGCCAATCATCATTTGGGATTTGCAGCAATGAAGGCCTAATCATTGTCTGAGGTATCGGTCAGCACTGGTACCCTTGATCTTGGTTTACCCTATTAACTTGTCTTCCTTTTGGTATACGGACATCCTCTTTTCCAATGTCCCATCCGTCCACACTTGAAACACCGGTTTCTGTCGTTGTCTGATCTGTGCACCTGTGCATTTGTATTGCTGGGCTGCATCTCTACATCCCTGAGTTGCCACTGCAATCTCTCGTTGTCTCCTGAAACACGAAAAAATTCTCTGTACCGTCCTTTTTGGGGAGACAACTGGAAATCAGATGGGACAACTGTGACTTTCATTCCTAATTTCGAGGGCAGTTGTGCATTTGTCTCCTCCACTGTATCCTGTATCCTTTTTATTTTAAGTTCTAGTTCCGTTATCCGTTCTTGCTGTTCCCGTTGTCTGGATTCACCATCCCAAAGATGGAATGCAAGCCAGTCTACCGTTAGATTCTGTCTCTTCCTGGCTTTCAATCTTTGTTCCAATCTTTCCAATCGACTTCGCTCAAATGTACCATCTCTTGGAAACTCCTCATCATGTCCCTTTGTCCACAAATACCAATTCTCGACCTGCCTTATAGCTTCTGCACCATAACGGTCGTACATATGATGTGTACAAGTACCTTTTTGTGGAATCTCTGGTTGTCCTTGTGTATTCTTGCAGGCTCCATTTCCCATTCTGCCTTTTATCAAAGTAGCGTTGGATGTGTTGTAGTTTGTTCCTCTAAAGCTTCACTCGTACCTCCAGGAAGGGTCTCTCCACCTGTTCGCACGGTGATTTCCAGAGAATCTCCCTCAGCCGTGGCTTTTGCACAATCCAATCTCACAGATCAGTATTTGCAGATGAGCCGGAGGGTCAGTATGAAATGGGTGAATCCTCAGGTGTCCGCTCTGTTGACGGGGAAATCACACAATGGTAACCGCACATATATATCTGTATATAAACTCACCACCTTGCTCAATATTCCCAGGTTGTCTCCACATTGTTAATATCACGCAAAGATATCAAAGCTTCTTTCTTGAGACCGCATTTTCATCAATCAAACAATCAATATATTCAATTCAATTTATTCAGTTAAATTTATTCTATTAAATTCAATCAATTAGATTCAATCTCAATTAATTCATCAATATTCATCAATAAATTAAATTAATCATTCTGGATGACTCCTTGCATAAGCCCTTTCCCCAATGATGTCAGGACAGGTCCATCCATTGACCGTCACCTCTGGTTCGTACCTCATGTTAATTGATGAATCACCGTCCTGTCCTAGGGTCATATCTGACATATTTCCCCATTTTGCCTGGTCTCCACAAATTTTCTTTGCAACCACTAAAGGCAACTCATCCTTCATTCGTGAGACAGCCAAAATGGATGGCAGATATTAAAGTTCATTGGGAAAAATATCTCATCATTTTTCTTTTAATAGTATCCAAAATCTCTTGGCAATATAAATTTCGTAAAACTCCTGAAATAAGACTGTAAAATTTCTTCAATCATGCTAAATTTTGAAACTCCATCGCTTGTAATACCCAATTTATCCCATAGGGCTTGAAAGTTCTTTCCCAAGTTCATGCAGCATTCTGCATTTGAACCCTATGATATCATTCATAATAATCATCATGATTTTATAGTCATGGTCCTATCATAATCATCTATTTAAAACGAACATTTCCTTTATCACCACAGCTATGTGGTATAATCAACAATAGAATAAAACTGTACATAGCAACAGGCTACCTCATGGCCACTTAGTATACCTATTGACAATAAGTCATAACAATATCGAATAATCATTGAACAATTCAAAAATCGCTTCCACTGCTCCAGCCGCAGCATTCGTCATTTTGTCTGCTCGTCCGCATGACCAAAACGAAATAAAGGGAGCTCAACCATTACACAGCGCTTTTAATGGCGCATGCCATAGAAACTCAACGCAATTTCGACTCGGCCAGAAAACGAGCAAATTTTGCAGGATGTTAACTGGAATTAGTCGTGAAAATATATCCAAAATACTCAAAAATAGACACCCACAAAAATAAACAACAAACCCAAGCAAACCCAAGGTCGACCATATTACACAATAAATTACATCATTTCAGCATCGTATTGATTGCTGAAATATTCCAGGGTTTATACACACCTCAAAAGAGGTATGCGTGGTGTTGCCCCCTCCCACGTTTATTCCAGGGTTTATACACACCTTAAAAGAGGTATGCGTGGTGTTGCCCCCTCCCACTTTTAATTCCTCATTAAATTCCTCATTAAATTACTTATTAAATTACTCATTAAATTACTCATTAAATTACTCATTAAATTACTCATTAAATTACTCATTAAATTACTTATTAAATTACTCATTAAATTACTCATTAAATTACTCATTAAATTACTCATTAAATTACTCATTAAATTACTCATTAAATTACTCATTAAATTACTCATTAAATTACTCATTAAATTACTCATTAAATTACTCATTAAATTACTTATTAAATTACTTATTAAATTACTTACATAGTTTCAGCATTGTATTGATTGCTGAAATATTCCAGGGTTTATACACACCTTAAAAGAGGTATGCGTGGTGTTGCCCCCTCCCACGTTTATTCCAGGGTTTATACACACCTTAAAAGAGGTATGCGTGGTGTTGCCCCCTCCCACTTTTAATTCCTCATTAAATCGTTTCCATTTAAAAAACATCGCTTTTACTGCTCCAGTCGCAGCATTTGTCACTTTGTTTGCTCATCCGCATGACCAAAACGAAATAAAGGGAGCTCAACCATTACACAGCGCTTTTAATGGCGCATGCCATAGAAACTCAACGCAATTTCGACTCGGCCAGCAAACGAGCAAATTGTGCAGGATGTTAACTGGAATTAGTCGTGAAAAATATATCCAAAATACACAAAAATACACATAAATACACTCCCACACAAATAAACAACATTTATTCCGTTCAACAGAACAAACATTTCCTCTATCATGACACGCATGTCTTCAAAATTATATGACCAAGAGAAAAAGTAAAATTAATTAAAACTGCGGGCAGTGATGATCCGGGGACCATACCGCTCCATCCTGATTGGACGAGTGCGTGCTAGAGTCGTTAACAACGACAGTCCAGAGCCGATTGTTCAAAATTTCAACTCAATCGATCGAAAAATGAACGCAGGGATGCATTTTAAAGGTGCAGTGGCACTAACTGAGTTGCCACGAATATGGCCATGAAATTGCCAATATGGCCATCACAAAATATTTTCCTTAATCAATTGGCTCATAGCATAACCAATCTGCAAGTATTTCATCCGAAGATGTGTCTCTGAGGACTTTTAATTAAATAAGTCATTTATAAATCAACGAGTTAATTTATTAAATGATTAATCAATAAATCAAAATTTTCCTTGACAGCCATATCACTCGGTCAGTGTCATGTCCAAATATCAGCTTCCTTACTCAAAAGGTGCCTGAGTTAATGTAATGTAATTACTGTAATAAGATTACTGCAATTACTGTAATGATTACTGTAATTACTGTAATTACCGGAACTGTAATTACTGTAATTACCTCAGGTAATTACTGTAATGTAATTACTGTAATTTAATAAGCAATGTAATTAATTAAATAAGTACTTCATTAATCGCTAATAATGAAATAATTCCTGAATTCTTATCCGATTCACTTAACATTTTGAGTGTCCCCAAAACGTTGGAGCAAAACGTTGCAACAACGAAAGTAAAACGTTGTAGCGACGTTGTGGAAACGTCAGCAAAACCCAACATTTAAATGTTCACAAAACGTTGGAGCAAAACGTTGCAACAACGAAAGTGAAACGTTGTGGCGACGTTGTGGAAACGTCAGCAAAACCCAACATTTAAATGTTCACAAAACGTTGGAGCAAAACGTTGCAACAACGAAAGTGAAACGTTGTGGCGACGTTGTGGAAACGTCAGCAAAACCCAACATTTAAATGTTCACAAAACGTTGGAGCAAAACGTTGCAACAACGAAAGTGAAACGTTGTGGCGACGTTGTGGAAACGTTAGCAAAACCCAACATTTAAATGTTCACAAAACGTTGGAGCAAAACGTTGCAACAACGAAAGTGAAACGTTGTGGCGACGTTGTGGAAACGTTAGCAAAACCCAACATTTAAATGTTCACAAAACGTTGGAGCAAAACGTTGCAACAACGAAAGTGAAACGTTGTGGCGACGTTGTGGAAACGTCAGCAAAACCCAACATTTAAATGTTCCCAAAACGTTGGAGCAAAACGTTGCAACAACGAAAGTGAAACGTTGTGGCGACGTTGTGGAAACGTTAGCAAAACCCAACATTTGAATGTTCCCAAAACGTTGGAGCAAAACGTTGCAACAACGAAAGTGAAACGTTGTGGCGACGTTGTGGAAACGTTAGCAAAACCCAACATTTAAATGTTCACAAAACGTTGGAGCAAAACGTTGCAACAACGAAAGTGAAACGTTGTGGCGACGTTGTGGAAACGTTAGCAAAACCCAACATTTGAATGTTCC
Organism: Myxine glutinosa; assembly: GCF_964187855.1. Lineage (NCBI taxonomy): Eukaryota > Metazoa > Chordata > Myxini > Myxiniformes > Myxinidae > Myxine > Myxine glutinosa. The sequence goes on from NC_136267.1 coordinate 57,539,281, forward strand.
CAAAACGTTGGAGCAAAACGTTGCAACAACGAAAGTGAAACGTTGTGGCGACGTTGTGGAAACGTTAGCAAAACCCAACATTTAAATGTTCACAAAACGTTGGAGCAAAACGTTGCAACAACGAAAGTGAAACGTTGTGGCGACGTTGTGGAAACGTTAGCAAAACCCAACATTTGAATGTTCCCAAAACGTTGGAGCAAAACGTTGCAACAACGAAAGTGAAACGTTGTGGCGACGTTGTGGAAACGTTAGCAAAACCCAACATTTGAATCCAACAACAAGTTCCAACAGCAAGTTCCAACAACAAATTCCAACAACAAGTTCCAACAACAAGTTCCAACAACAAGTTCCAACAAGTTCCAACAACAAGTTCCAACAACAAGTTCCAACAACAAGTTCCAACAACAAGTTCCAACAAGTTCCAACAACAAGTTCCAACAGCAAGTTCAACAACAAGTTCCAACAAGTTCCAACAACAAGTTCCAACAAGTTCCAACAACAAGTTCCAACAAGTTCCAACAACAAGTTCCAACAACAAGTTCCAACAAGTTCCAACAACAAGTTCCAACAACAAGTTCCAACAACAAGTTCCAATTGAGGGTTCACACAAACTGGTTAACCAAATAATACAGAATTATTATTATTATTATTATTGTTATTTTTCAAAAGCACTTGTTCACCAATTTCCCCAAATTTCAGCTTCCTAGCTCAAAGGATGGCTAAGATATCGCCCAGACGAACAAACACACAACTAGAACGACGCTCAGTAGAGAGCATATCTCCGCCTTGGTGAACAGTTTATGTTTTGTATCCCACTGATAGGCCGGATCTGGATTCGGACCTGAACCAAAATGTAATCGGCGTGTTCTTGTCACCTCCCCAACTCATCCACCAGGTTCATTCACTCATCCATTACTTTTTTTAATATATGAATAATATTAAAATAATGACATTAATAAGTATATTATGTTAAATATAATGTATATCGCTTTTCACCCGATCTCTTGATGGTGAAGAATCACTTTAAACAATTCTCGTAGCCGGATTCGAACCTGGGTCTTCACCAAAATCCAATCATTTCGTCCGTGTCACCCATGCTATCTGTCTGACAAATTTCGTCAAAAAAACAACAGCACTGGTTTTGTTTCCTGGAAGCTTCCTGCAAAACGCTTTGCTTCTCGCAAAACGTCCGCCAATGGGAACTAAAGGGAGGGAGAAGGAGCGGGAGCAAGAGACAGGTAGCCGGAATGGAAATGAGGGACAATGAGGGCCAGTGAGGGAGTGTCGGTATGCAATTTTCATCCAATCGCCATCTTTCACAATAATTCTGGACCGGTATGAGATGGGGTTGTCTGTCATGAATTTATTTGTTGATCGAACGAGTTTTAGGTGTTTTAGAAAATGGCGGGAAAACTTGTACCCACGGCTTTGGTCCTACACAATTTCGTTTTTTTTTTGTTTTTTTTTTTTTTGTTTTTTTTCCAGTGCTAAACAAATGTATCAGCCTTACAAGACTTGGAAGCAAATGGTCGCATGGTGCACTCATGCTCCGTTTGCTCCCAGGTCACAGTAAGGCCCTTAATGACCAGCGCCGACCTGGTGCATTTTATTTAGACAGCGCAAAAAATACGTATTTACAGAAATCATTTAGAAAAACACGCATAATAGCTACAATCGTTTATCGAAGTACCATTCGTGACTTCATCACGCCACCTATATCGCGGCATCGGTGCGCAAGGAAGCCCCAGACCACCTCCTCCACCATGTATGTACAAAACTATTCCCAGGTTCGGAAATCATACTGGGCAAAAACAAGACACACTTACCTTTTAAAGACTTGTTTGTGTCCAATTGATCCCAGCGGTGCCTCCATATTGTCGCGGAAGTGAGGGGTGAGACTCAAGACGCCAATGGTCGGAAACAGGTTTTACAAAAGGTCATGACTTTATTTGTTAACTGGTTGTTCACTTTCATTCCAATACCAAATAACTACCGCATTATTCAATGGCTGAGATTAACTCTTTTCCATGGTCCTTTTCGTTCGGCTGATGTTCTTCCGCAGCGCCGTACTCGTTCATTCCATCGTTCCGTCGGGCAGGGCTTCTGAGGACAAGTCTACTTTACTCAACGTTTGCTCTAGTTTATATCCACAAACTGGACTTAATCCTCTGTCCGCTGAAACGTTAATCCTTCTTCCGCTGATGCCCCGAGGTCATGTATTGCACCAAGTCCTGGCATCAACTCGCTCCCCTCCTGCTGTGATTTCCATTTACACAGTAGGAGGGTGCTCTAGCCTGGGGCCTTGACCAGGTGTTTCAAGGGATTATCATGTTCATGCACATTCTGCTTCGTTACCAGATTTAATCAATGAGTTACCAGGGCCAATCAATACGTTACACTGAGTTACACTTCCACACTGCGCATTTCCTTTTTCCTGGCCATGTTCCTTGGGTCTTCTACGTTACGTTACTCGCAGCCCATTCTTTCCCTGGCATGCAATGGCATACCCCATCTTATTGCTCTGGGCTGATCCTTCCTGGAAAGTTCTCGGCCACCGGCGCATCCTATGGCTGTCCGACCTCACTTTTCCCCCTCTCCTTGCTAACTGTAACGTTACCCTTAGCGTTACCCTCTGATAGATCTATTCTTAACGTTATCCTGGTGAATTAACAATCACTTGTCATTCTGAAGCAAAAACAGCCTTTACTTACAATTTCGTTCGAGGTGCAGGCAGGGCAGATGACGAAGTGAGCGGACAGAGCCCGCCCGAGGGAGAGAGGATCAAATTTGGAGAAATAACCCTTTGATATAAAAATTCTCACCTTAAGGCAAATCAGTGTGCCGGCCGGCCACAAGGCGACCTCCCTCCGTCGTTCAGGGTCCGCTCCTCTTGTCTTCTCCTTGCTGTCACCCCACTCCTGGTACCATTAATGTCGGGAGGGGACTCAGGTAGTCACCTGGAAACTCAGGTAGTTTGACAAGTGTTTATTAATTCACCAAGTTCACAGCTGTGGAGCAGGATCGCAATACACAGCACGTACAGACAGCGTGCCATGCCAGCCCTCCTACTGAGCGAGCGGATTCGAGTCCGGTTTATATACGAATACCTAATCAGAAAATCTCCGCTGAAACTGAGCAAGAACAAAGGAAACTGGACCAATGGTCCTCCCACCGGCATCCCCAAAATGGGCTAATTCCCCCCACCGACGTCCTTCACTGGGCCAGGTCCCCCACCGACATCCGTCCTGTTGCCTCAGGGGAGTGAAGCAAATGCTGTTATCTCGCGGCCAGATGTCTTTTCAAAACTCCAGGGTGACAAGAGGTGTAATTCACTGGAGGGAGTTTGCATTCCTGGTTCCGGTAGGGTCGTGAATGTGCAGGAGGCCGTTCGAAGAGTCCCAGACTTTGTTTTACAAAGGAACCATAAAGAATGCATGAGGAGTCCCAGGCCGTTAGATTCACCCTTTGGATCCACTTTCAGTGAGCATTCTCAATTTAGATTTAAGTCAGATCAGTAAACGTCAAACATTCTGCCACACGAAATACAATTTATGATTATAAGAATCTACCAAAGAAAAGATCTGTGTATACAAACTCATGTATCCTAGGCATAGAGATCTACATTTCATACATTGTCCGCATTTCTGCCCGCGGCTCGTAACGCAGCTTCCAAACCGAAGGAGAGGTTTACAACAGGCCCATTTGGCCTGCGAGGGGAAGCATGTATTTCTCATTTTAAAATATATAATGGCGAAGCAAAACTTCCTTTATTAACTACAACAACAGTTTATATGGTGTTTATAACAGGGTTTGTACAACAACAAACTCATCACCGACACATGCATATTGAGCAGTTTGGCAGACATGGAAGAGGACATCAACCACATCAAAAGGATGTCTGGGTCGCATTTATACATCTATCTATCAGCAGCTACTGCTATTATAGCACTCATAGATGTATCTATCTATCAGCAGCTACTGCTATTATAGCACTCATAGATGTATCTATCTATCAGCAGCTACTGCTATTATAGCACTCATAGATGTATCTATCTATCAGCAGCTACTGCTATTATAGCACTCATAGATGTATCTATCTATCAGCAGCTACTGCTATTATAGCACTCATAGATGTATCTATCTATCAGCAGCTACTGCTATTATAGCACTCATAGATGTATCTATCTATCAGCAGCTACTGCTATTATAGCACTCATCGATGTATCTATCTATCAGCAGCTACTGCTATTACAGCACTCATAGATGTATCTATCTATCAGCAGCTACTGCTATTATAGCACTCATAGATGTATCTATCTATCAGCAGCTACTGCTATTATAGCACTCATAGATGTATCTATCTATCAGCAGCTACTGCTATTATAGCACTCATCGATGTATCTATCTATCAGCAGCTACTGCTATTATAGCACTCATAGATGTATCTATCTATCAGCAGCTACTGCTATTATAGCACTCATCGATGTATCTATCTATCAGCAGCTACTGCTATTACAGCACTCATAGATGTATCTATCTATCAGCAGCTACTGCTATTATAGCACTCATAGATGTATCTATCTATCAGCAGCTACTGCTATTATAGCACTCATAGATGTATCTATCTATCAGCAGCTACTGCTATTATAGCACTCATAGATGTATCTATATATCAGCAGCTACTGCTATTATAGCACTCATACATGTATCTATCTATCAGCAGCTACTGCTATTATAGCACTCATAGATGTATCTATCTATCAGCAGCTACTGCTATTATAGCACTCATAGATGTATCTATATATCAGCAGCTACTGCTATTACAGCACTCATATATGTATCTATCTATCAGCAGCTACTGCTATTACAGCACTCATAGATGTATCTATCTATCAGCAGCTACTGCTATTATAGCACTCATAGATGTATCTATCTATCAGCAGCTACTGCTATTACAGCACTCATAGATGTATCTATATATCAGCAGCTACTGCTATTATAGCACTCATAGATGTATCTATCTATCAGCAGCTACTGCTATTATAGCACTCATAGATGTATCTATCTATCAGCAGCTACTGCTATGATAGCACTCATAGATGTATCTATATATCAGCAGCTACTGCTATGATAGCACTCATAGATGTATCTATCTATCAGCAGCTACTGCTATTATAGCACTCATAGATGTATCTATCTATCAGCAGCTACTGCTATTATAGCACTCATAGATGTATCTATCTATCAGCAGCTACTGCTATTATAGCACTCATAGATGTATCTATCTATCTATCAGCAGCTACTGCTATTATAGCACTCATAGATGTATCTATCTATCAGCAGCTACTGCTATTATAGCACTCATAGATGTATCTATCTATCAGCAGCTACTGCTATTATAGCACTCATAGATGTATCTATCTATCAGCAGCTACTGCTATTATACAACTCATAGATGTATCTATCTATCAGCAGCTACTGCTATTATACAACTCATAGATGTATCTATCTATCAGCAGCTACTGCTATTATACAACTCATAGATGTTGAGTAGAGTTCAACACCAAGAGAATGTTGGTTGCCGTTTATTCATGTATCTATCATCACCTACTAACACATGTATTGTTGCGCTCGTTTAATTTTTGACAAGAAATCCACAGCAATAATTATCACGTAAGGCTCTCCCGTTTGCCGATGATATTTGGCTTCTCCTTCAGAATGCCAACGACTTCTTGAACTTCCGAGTGGGCCTCTTCTCGGCAGTACGACTCTTACTGCAGATACTGCATATAGGATACGACTCATCTGTGGCACTCAGCTCCTCAACACAGGGAACGGATTTTACTGACTTTGCGAGCAAAAAAAAAAAGGAAGATTTTATGGGGCGGACGACTTTTATAGGGCGGGTGGCGATGATAAACAGGAATTTTTTTTTTAACCAACCTTATTTCGAATGTAAATGAATTTTCTCATAATTATTTTCTTTACGGGACTTGTTTCATCTTGGAAGGCAATCCTTTCAATGATTTAGATATACCATATGATGGCTGTTTCTCCATCTTTTATATGAATTCCAGGAGCCTTTGTAGATATTTCGATGACACTCAAGATTTTTTGTCCACTTTAAATAATTGTTGTCTGTTTACTGATTTACTGAAACTTGGTTCAGAGAATCTGCTCCTCCATATGGTTACGTTTGTCGGGGGTAGGCAGTGATTTCCTGAGTCCGGCTAGAATGCATAGGTCGTGTGCTCCGACTGTCGTGAAGAAGAAGAAACCCAATATCAAAAGTTGCAAATTTGTGTGGACCGGATGTCGGGTAAGTTTGTATATTCGTCCCCATGAGAGGGGTGGGGTGTGTTGATTAGCGAGGGATTATGGGTAAATAAATCCCCTGTTTGTAATTGCCTCTGAAACCTTTTCCAGTGTTCTTCATGGCACCACACTACGCACCACAGCCAAGCCAAGCAATCGACACCATAATTAATGACTAATTAAAAACCAACCGGAAACCAGGCATCAAACACAACCGCTGGTGCCGCAGCCGCTACATCACCACCTCAATCAGGCGGGACCGTGGAGCCACACCCCAAAGAGCAGTGATTGCTCAAGGATTTGATTGGCAGAAAGACTACTAAGAAGGGATTATTGGATTGGTGGAGAGGCACACATGACGTCAGAGCCTGGAGGATAAAGGAACGCTCGGCCCGACATTTTCTCTCTTGATTTCTGCTCTTGGTCCCCTATCTTGATTTCCGCTCTTCCCTTTCGTGGTTCTCGCTAGCCCTGGCGCCAGGGAGATTCATCACAAAGTCGGGTCCTGACGTTTGGGTTCTTCTCTCGCTTTCCTCGTGGCTTTCTCTTGTGTTGCGGTGCTCCGGAGCGAGGGACATTCATAAATAACGGGGAGATATACGGTGCACTCTTGAGCGAGGGACATTCATTGGGAGCAGTCACGATTTTGTATCTCTCGGTTGCTAGAACTGGTGGTGAACGGTCATGTTCCGACATCTTCATCGTGATCATGAGGAGGAACTGCGGACCAAGAACAGCGGTTTCCTGCGCAAGGACAACGAAGACAAGTGCGGCTGGTCAAACGAGGGTGTGCGAGGCCTAGTCCGCGCCCACGGCAGTGCAGCCTGCGGTACCCACGAAGGCCACAATGATCTGACGATTCCTGACGAGATTCAAGAGGAGCTCGGAGCTAAGTGCCCACAAATTAAAGCATTTGTTTTTTCACAATACGAAATTATTTTTCTTCAAAAAAACAATTCACAAAATTTCAAAAATGGACTCACATACAGTGCATTCAGAAAGTATTCAGACCCCTTCACTTTTTTCACATTTTGTTATGTTGCAGCCTTATGCTGAAATCGTTTAAATTCATTTTTTCCCTCATCAATCTACACTCAATACCCCATAATGACAAAGAGAAAACAGGATTTCAGAAAGTTTTGCAAATTTATGAACAAGAAAAAACTGAAATATGGACCCAAACGTTGGCCAAATCGCGCTATGCTAAATCAATGATGGAAAGGACACAACGACTGGGATAGATGAAACGACGCAAGGGGTACAGTTCTCAAGACCTCCGGAGGAGGGTATAATTACAGTGGTGGAGAAAAGGGGTAGATTACAAGGCAGTGAGGTAAAGACACAGAAGAGATGGGCACTTAATTACCGTCTTATCTTAGCCCAGACAGACCACGGACAAACGGACAAGGTAGACTTACACAGGGATTGATGGCAGGAATGGACAGGTAGGTTGATAGCACAAGGTGCACCTTGGCTCGGGGACAGGATAAAGCACGGTCCAAAAGATGCAGGGAGGTGTCACAGCGCTCGGAGAGGACGTCTTGCTTGCTCCAAGCTCAGCGCGCATCTGACGTCACCTCCCTCTCACTGCGCATGCTCAGCGGGGAGTGACACGCCCTCGGCTGGTTGGTTCCACCCCACTGGGGCCGGTCCGCCGCTTCCATTGGGTGCGGGGGTTACCGGGCTCCGCCCTTGACGAGGAGCTGACAGGGAGCCCCTATTTGGTAACCCCGTCGAGCACATGTTCGATGGCGGCTCGTTGGGAAGGCCTGGTGCCCTCCCAACACCCCCTACCAACCAAGCCGGAGTGAGGACGTGCACTCCCTGCGCTCGTTGTTGTTGTTGTTGTTGTTGAACTGTGAGGAAGAGCTGCGGGGAGGTATTGGGGAGGTCCTAACCTTCCTAACGGTGCCATACAATCACATTCTGGTGCAACGAAGGGTCAGAATTAATGGAAACGAGTCCTTAACCTCGTTAACCCTTAACCTCTCCCGTTACATCCTTTCCCCCTTCTCGGTCACTATGGTGACATAGACTAAGAATAACTAGCAAGATGTCCTATAGTTGTCTTACATGAGATGCGGTGAACCTGGGCACGACATTTAATGGGGGAAATAGGGGGAGGTCGGGTCTACAGAGTGTTGTTTACAGAAAATGGGACTAGGGAATGGGGGATTGGGGATAGTTGGGAAGTATTGAGGAAATAGGGGAATATTTACAAGCGGATATGGATGGATGCAAATCCCATATCCGCAACATTGCACCCTTCTCGACCTCGGGGCGTCCCGACCCGATAGATTTTTACCTACTTTAGTGTGGCACTCAGATGTAGTTCCCTCTACTATTAACTCAACCCTGAGTGCGACAGTTTTACAGATGTTCACAAATGAGTAAATATGTCCCCCTGCGACGTTGCACCCTTCTCCTAACAGAAACACACCCACAGGATAACCGAATCACGGAAAGCATCCTCAAACTAAACATACAGCTGGTAGGGAGCATCATTTATACAAGACTACACTGATATTTACACTACGATCCAGGACCTGTTCTTTGAGGAACACATGCAGATGTTATGCATAGGGAGAGCACGCATGCCAGCATCGATACACCAACCCACGAGTGCCCTGTGGCCCTACGGCCTTTAATAATGTGCAGAGCACCCCGTCCAAGCACCAAAAGCACCACCCCATTATGCACCATCAGCACCATCCGGTGCACCAATAAAGTGTTCATAAAAATGCACAATTAAGTGTCCATGGTCACCGGTGGTGTCGCAGCCGGCCGATGTTCTGCCGCTGGTCTTGCCTTCATGGAGTGCACTTGGCCTTCTGGCTTCTTTAGAAATAAAGAAAGGCGCCAACCGCGTCCATTTCTTAATTGTGGCCGTCAAGGGGGCCAACTAAAAGTGGTTCACCTGTATGGCATAGGTGCCACGTTGACCCAGAGGTCCATCAACGGGTGGTGCTTGACCGCAAAAGAACTGCGGTCCATTGTGGGCGGCCACAAAAATTGCGGTCCATATGGTGTATCGATCCAGGCAGCAAGCAGCGGAAGTACAGGCCCACAACTGCGGAGCCAGCACCTCTCTCTCCTCTCTCTCTGCCACAAAGCCAGATCCTCGGAGGTGGGAGACAAAAGAAGACAAGTGAGTAAGGTGGTAAGGGCGCAAAAGTGCATGCAATACAAGGTAATGCACACTGGGGGCACATGGGAACCAGGTGAGACAGGTACGTTCCTACCGTACGCCCCCCCCCCCCCCACGAGGTAACCTACATTGCCCCTCCCTTACCCCTTACTGTATCCACAAAACACAACACTACCCATAAACATCTACTTTACACATCAACAAACGTCCCTACTGTCTTCCCCGTTCCTCCCATAAACCAAATTCGTCTTCTCTCCCTCCTAACCAATTAAATTTGCCATTTCCAACTCTCATCAAAATCTGCCATCTCCAACTCAACATCAAAATTTGCCATCACCAATTCATCATCAGTCCCTCCTAAGGAGGGAGAGATGGAATCACCCCAATGTCTCATCCACGTCGTGATGCGTCTCACAAATCCAAACAGCAATTCTCATTTCCTGCAACACAAAACAAAGAAAACACAGGTGTGGAGTCATCATCATCACCTCAGGTAAGTGGCTGCGTATGGTGCGACAGGTTCATCAATCCTAACTATTTCCTAAATGACTAACAACTTTACATTACCCGGGGTCTTTCCCTGCCAATCCATTGGCCAACTTACACTATGGGTTCTAAAAACCAATTCCCATTGACCAAACTGTGGTGCTTCTCAATTTGGGGTCTCACTCCCCCGATTCATCTCCCGGTGCCCTTGCACAATTTCTGGGCTGCGACGTGTAGCTCTCCCAGCAGGTCTACCCACCTGCACACCTCCACCACTGCAGTTGCCACCCAAGCTTACCTAGCTCCTCACCCTAACCTATCAAACTGGGGAAGGCCCCTCCTGGCTCTGTCACCCCTTGGTGCCCTCTGGCACTGGGCTACCCGGGTCCATCCTCCGGATCCTCAGGCCCCATCCACAACAACTACTCCCGGCTCCCAGAGCCCACCTGCAGCCTCACCTGGCCGACATCCTCACAGTGGTGGAGTGCCCAAACCAACTACACACACTAACAGGCTACACGCCCAGCCATTTCCACAACACTAATGCACCCATCCAAATACCATTCTGTCACCCGCACCACAGATGCCAATATCCAACCACAATTTACCTTTACCCTCTACCTAACACTTACACTACCCGCCCCGGGTATTCGTAATGGGGGTCCATCCTTCCCCCATCCACACCTTCGCACCATGCACACCACTCCGTACCACTTACTCCAACTCTCTCCACACCACTCATTCTCTGCTCCATATATTCCACACACCTGTACTTGCACACCTGTGCTCTCATACTTGGTGCCGCCTGCACCCTTCTCTCCCCCAAGCGCATTCGCGCTGATCCACAACACTCACTAATCACCATGACACTCATCCGCAATGCTCTCTCATTCCTCAATTGTACCTCACACACACCTCGGAGCATTGCATCACCAATGCCTCATTTGAAGCTGCTCACCGGCACTTCCATTCATACTGCATCATCTGCTCTGTCTACTCCCTTCTAAAACTCGCGCTCCTCCGTCTTCCCTTACACTCAGCGCTCCCACGTCATTATCAAACACTAAGCTACTACGTCCCCACTACAGGTACCAGTCACTAACTAATCTTAACGTCACCTAAGGTCATCTTCTAGGTCCCTACACATTATCCAAGCCCTCCCTGGCTCGGTTGTCATAGCCACCCCATAAACTATAGCGCATTTGCCCCCAATTTGTGAGGGATGACAGAGTTGCCATCCCACCACATCGGGCATCTCCCACTACCAATTTTGCACATCAAATTTCAACAAATCAAAAATTTGCCAATCACTACCCATCATCTGCCAATCATTACTGCCAATCAAAAAATTTTGCCTTTTTCTAATTTTGGGTCCAAAACACTAACCTCATCACCGGTCTACTTATTAGATCCTCTCGGTGCGCCAATTCACGTCGACAGCCCGGCTTCGTACAGCCGAGCAATGAATGCGGGTTGTTTGGTGCCGGCGGCCGGATGCGTCCGACTCTCGGTGCAGGGAAGGAGGTTTACCCGGGCCGAGATCCCACGCACCACCTCGGCGTGGAGCCATCCAATTGCCCGATCTCGACTTGCCGGAACGCCTTAACAAAAAGGGGTCGCCATGACGACCCTTCCTATCGGGCTGCCCACTCCGCCTAGTGGAGCACGGACGCGGCCGTTCAAAGCGAGGCCCAGCGTGGGTCGTGTACGGCGGTCCTTTCAAACCCGCCATGGCTCGGATCCCCGCTGGTTCTCGCATCCCCGCTGGTTCTCGCGGCACGCGAAACTGCCCGACGCGCACCGAGGGCCTGATTCGGCTATAAGTCGCTCTAACCGCTAACCCGGTTACCGTCGATGCCTCACCTGCATGCTCACACGCATACGCTACCCCTTTCTTGCTCATACATCCAGCCGTCTCCCTGCTCTTGGTCGTACCTTCTCTAACACACCCAGGTACACTCATTCCGCCCACAGACTTGGTCACACACCTGACCACCGAACACCTTGGCATGCACTCGTCGCTCGCACACCTCACCAACACACCTCTTGACGCCCCCTTCTCGGTCACCTCCTCTGTGACAATCACAGGTGTGCTCTCACTCGCACACCCAACCACGTGCCTCACTACCAACTCAAGTGTGCATTCCCACACACGCTCTACCATTCCAGGTGTGCATCCTTCCATTCCAGGTGTACATCCTCTCTCACCTGCCACAACCAACTCACGCTCCGTGTCACTCTCACCTCCACTCTTGACAACGCACTCACCCTCACTCTCGACAGCGCACTCTTTCCTCATGCACCTGTCCGTTACACACCTTTCTCGCACACACTCTCCCGTTACATCCTCTGTAACACTCACCACAGGTGTGCATTCTTCCTTACTCTTGACAGCGCACTCTTTCCCCATGCACCTGTCCATTACACACCTTTCCCGCGCATCCTCTTGCACACACTCTTTCGCACACTCTCCCGTTACATCCTCTGTAACACTCACCACACCGCGCTTCCATGTGCTCCCTTGCACACGCGCTACGACCGACTCACTCTCGACAGCACACTCACTGGTCGGCGCGCACTTTTTCCTCACACACCCCAGAGTCGGACTTTCTCGCACACCTCCTTTTTCGCACACCAGACCTGTCGCACACTTCACCAACGGCCTCTCACGAACACCCGGGTCCATCTCGACCCCCAAGCTCATTAAATCACCTGGCGCATCATACGCACGACCATATTGGTCACCACTTACACTGGGTCCTCTTTCTCTTCGCTTCTCCTCCATCACCTGCGAATCCCTCATCCGGTTAATGAGCACATCATCACGATCCGAACACAGACTTTGGACCAATTCTTTTACTTCCTCTTTTATCTCTTTCTTATCCCCTTTCCGTCGCTTCTTAATTTCGCTCACCCCTTCTTCCACTTCTTCTAATTTCTGCTTCACCTCTTTTATTTCCCGGTGCGTCTCCTCAAGTTCGTCCTCTAAGGCTACCTTGACCGTTTCTATGTGCATCCTCACCTGCCGGTCCTTCGTCTCCATTACCTCCGTCACCTCGTCCAACCTCATTGTCAGTCCCTCACGTACCATCTGACATTGCCTCTGTGTCGCTATCAAGTCATTTTTATGTCGTTTGTGTCGCTTTTAACCCTCCTAATACCGCAGTGTTCCTTTGAACCTGCTCCGTTAGTTCTTTTTGTCCCTCCGTCAGCTGTTCCACTCCCAGCGTCAACTCCTCTATACCACCTTGCAATTTTACAGTCCCCTTTCTCACCTCCTTCTCCATGCGCTCCTTACAGTGCCTCACCTCCTCGCGCACTCCTCCGACCTCCTCACTCACACCTCTTCTGATCTCCTCTCCCATCACCTGCATCTCCTGCCCAGATGCCACCCTCATCTGCTCCATTTCCTCCCTGTGAGCATCCAATTTAGTTTCTACCCCCATTCTGACCCCCTCTATCTGCTGCCCCATTTGTTTAACTTCCCTTTCCGCTTGGTCCCTCATGTCCCTCAATTTGCCTTCCATCCTGTTTTCTAACCCCTTTTTCATCCCTTCCATTTGATTCTCTTGAGCGGCCATTCTGTTTTCTACCCCCATTAACCCATGTTTCACCCCTTCTATCCCATTGTCTAACCCCTCAAATTTCTTGTCTAATCCCTCAAATTTCTTGTCTAAACCCTCACCGGTACCCCTCGCTTCGTCCCTCATTACCCCCAATTGCTCACTCTGAGCCCTCATTTGCTCGGTATTAGCCCTCGCTCCGTCCCTCATTACTCCCATCATTCTGCTTTCCATTTCTTCGCAGTCTCTTGTGGAGGCGTGGGTTCGAATCCCACTCCTGACACCAATTGTTACGGACGCGGTTAAGATGTTATTTACCGAGCGGTGGTATTGCCGCGACCTAACAGTTCCCCCGATTCTTCCCCAACTCACCCGATTCACCCAAACGTTGGCCAAATCGCGCTATGCTAAATCAATGATGGAAAGGACACAACGACTGGGATAGATGAAACGACGCAAGGGGTACAGTTCTCAAGACCCCCGGAGGAGGGTATAATTACAGTGGTGGAGAAAAGGGGTAGATTACAAGGCAGTGAGGTAAAGACACAGAAGAGATGGGCACTTAATTACCGTGTTATCTTAGCCCAGACAGACCACGGACAAACGGACAAGGTAGACTTACACAGGGATTGATGGCAGGAATGGACAGGTAGGTTGATAGCACAAGGTGCACCTTGGCTCGGGGACAGGATAAAGCACAGTCCAAAAGATGCAGGGAGGTGTCACAGCGCTCGGAGGGGACATCTTGCTTGCTCCAAGCTCAGCGCGCATCTGACGTCACCTCCCTCTCACTGCGCATGCTCAGCGGGGAGTGACACGCCCTCGGCTGGTTGGTTCCGCCCCACTGGGGCCGGTCCGCCGCTTCCATTGGGTGCGGGGGTTACCGGGCTCCGCCCTTGATGAGGAGCTGACAGGGAGCCCCTATTTGGTAACCCCGTCGAGCACATGTTCGATGGCGGCTCGTTGGGAAGGCCTGGTGCCCTCCCAACACCCCCTACCAACCAAGCCGGAGTGAGGACGCGCACTCCCTGCGCTCGTTGTTGTTGTTGTTGTTGTTGTTGAACTGTGAGGAAGAGCTGCGGGGAGGTATTGGGGAGGTCCTAACCTTCCTAACGGTGCCATACAATCACATTCTGGTGCAACGAAGGGTCAGAATTAATGGAAACGAGTCCTTAACTGACATAGACTAAGAATAACTAGCAAGATGTCCTATAGTTGTCTTACATGAGATGCGGTGAACCTGGGCACGACATTTAATGGGGGAAATAGGGGGAGGTCGGGTCTACAGAGTGTTGTTTACAGAAAATGGGACTAGGGAATGGGGGATTGGGGATAGTTGGGAAGTATTGAGGAAATAGGGGAATATTTACAAGCGGATATGGATGGATGCAAATCCCATATCCGCAACAATATATATATCTATATATATATATATATATATATATATATATATATTGTTGCGAATATGGAATTTGGCCTCCATATCCGCTTGTAAATATTCCCCTATTTTCCCCAATACTCCCCAACTATCCCCAATCCCCCATTCCCTAGTCCCATTGTCTGTAAACAACACTCTGTAGACCCGACCTTCCCCTTTTTCCCCCATTAAATGTCGTGCCCAGGTCCACCGCACCACACGTAGACAACTTTCGGACATCTTGCTAGTTATTCTTAGTCTATGTCAGTTAAGGCCTCGTTTCCATTAATTATGACTCTTCGTTGCACCAGAATGTGATTATATGGCACCAGTAGTGAGTTTAGGACCTTTCCCATACCTCCTCCCATCTTCTTCCCCGTCTACAACAACAGAGGGGCACGGCGCTGCGCGGGGGGGAGTGTGCGTCCTCCCACCGGCTCGGTTAGCCGCCATCAACAACAATTACAACAACAACGACGCTCCGGACCATGCGCTCCACGGGGTTACCACGAAGGGGCTCCTTGTCAGCTCCTCGTCAGGGGCGGAGCCGGTAACCCCCCGCACGCACCCAATGAGAAGCAACGTGCCGATTCCACGAGGCGGAGCTAACGAGCCGAGGGCGTGTCATTCCCCGCCAGATATACGCGGCCCCGCGCCGGATGTGAAGTGAGATGCGCCCCGAGCTTGAGCTTTGAGAAGCCAAGAGAGCCACCTCCGAGCGCCGAGAGACCTCCTGCATCTTTTGGACCGAGTCGATCCTGCCCTGAGCCCAGGTGCACCTGGAGCCATCGATACCCGCTTTCCTGCCATCAATCCCCGTGTGAGTCAGCCTTGTCCCGTTTACCTGTCGTCTGTTGGGGTTAATATAAGGTTGTGTCTAAGTGCCTATCTTCCTTTGCTGTCCCTCTCGTCCCTGTAATCTGACCTTCCATAACGAATATAATCTCCTCCGGAGGTCTTGAGAACTGAACCCTGGTGTGTCATTTTAATCCCAGCCGTGTGTCTGTTCCTTCATTGACCTAGCATAGCGTGACTAGTCAACTTCGAGTATAATCGGTAACTTGTGCAGACGTGGTCATACCAAAACCGCTCGGTAAATAACATCTAAGCCACGTCTGTAACAATTGGTGTCGAGGAGTGGAATTCGAACCCGGGACTAAATTTATTAGGCCCAAATTTGTAACAAGTAGAATCGATTCGGAGCGCGTTTCCCGCGCGTTATTAGGCCCAAATTTGTAACAAGTAGAATCGATTCGGAGCGCGTTTCCCGCGCGAAATTATAACGGCGAAATTTGAATTTGTTTTACGAAAATAAAAAAAAACCGAATTTTGAAAGTCGCGCTATGGCGGATCAAGACAGCTGGGGTCCGGTAAAGGAGAGTGAGGTAGGGTCGATCCAGGACCAAATTGAGGGACAAGAGGAGAGCGAAGCAGTGAGGGCGGCAGGTTCGCAAAATAGCGCCGTCACGCACGAAGTAGCGGGCGCGCAAAATGGCGCCTCGCAAGAGCGCGTGGTAGCCGAGCCCGCTGTATCAACGGGCTTTAACATGCAGCCGATTGACATGCAGGCCCTCATTGCGCAGTTACAGGCAGCTGTACAGATGAGTATGGAGAGCCAAATTGAGCGATTGGGTGAGCAAATGGGAAACCGGATGGATGCTCAGAGTGAGCAATTGGGGGTAATGGGGAACCGGATGGATGCTCAGGGTGAGCGATTGGAGGGCAAAATAGGGGTAATGAGGGACGAAGCGAGGGGTACCAGTGAGGGATTAGACAATAATTTTAAGGGATTAGACATGAAATTTGGGAAATTAGACGATAGATTAGGGGAAATACAGGAGGGGTTAACGGGGGTAGAAAACAGAATGGCCGCTCAAGAGAATCAAATGGAAGGGATGCAAAAAGGGTTAACGGGGGTAGAAAATAGAATGGCTGCCCAGGAGAATCAGATAGAGGGAGTGAAAAATGGGTTAGAGGGGTTAGAAAACACCATGGAAGGCAAATTGAGGGACATGAGGGACCAAGCGGAAAGGGAAGTTAACCAAATGGGGCAGCAGATAGAGGGGGTCAGAATGGGGGTAGAAACCAAACTGGATGCTCACAGGGAGGAGATGGAGCAGATGAGGGTGGCATCTGGGCAGGAGATGCAAGTGATGAGTGAGGAGGTCGGAGGAGTGCGCGAGGAGGTGAGGCACTGTAAGGAGCACATGGAGAAGGAGGTGAGAAAGGGGACTGTAAAGTTACAAGGGGGCATAGAGGTCCTGACGCAGGAGGTGGAGCAGCTGACGGTGGGACAGACGGAGTTAGTGGAGCAGGTTCAAAGGAACACTGCGGTATTAGGAGGTTTAAAAGCGACACAGAGAGAACTAAAAGATGACTTGGTGGCGACGAAGAGGGAATGTCAGATGGTACGTGAGGGACTGACAACGAGGTTGGACGAGGTGGTAGAGGTAATGGAGACGAAGGACCGGCAGGTGAGGACGCACATGGAAACGGTCAAGGTAGCCTTGGAGGACGAGCTTGAGGAGACATACCGGGGAATAAAAGAGGTGAAGCACAAATTAGAAGAAGTGGAAGAAGGGATGAGTGAAATTAAGAAGCGACGGAGAGGGGATAAGAAAGAGATAAAAGAGGAGATAAAAGAATTGGTCCAAAGTCTGTGTTCGGATCGTGATGATGTGCTCATTAACCGGATGAGGGATTCGCAGGTGATGGAGGAGAAGCGAAGAGAAAGAGGACCCGGTGTAAGTGGTGACCAATATGGTCGTGCGTATGATGCGCCAGGGGATTTAAGAAGCTTGGGGGTCGAGATAGACCCGGGTGTTCGTGAGAGGCCGTGGGTGAAGTGTGCGACAGGTCTGGTGTGCGAAAAAGGAGGTGTGCAAGAAAGTCCGACTCTGGGGTGTGTGAGGAAAAAGTGTGTGCCAAGGAGTGAGGGTGCTGGCGAGAATGAGTCGGTCGTAGCGTGTGTGCGAGGGAGCACATGGAAGCGCGGTGTGGTAAGTGTTACAGAGGGTGTGACGGGAGAGTGTGCGCAGGAGTGTGCGCGAGAAAGGTGTGTGACGGACAGGTGCATGGGGAAAGAGTGCGCTGTCAAAGGCAAGGAAGAATGCATGCCTGTGGTGAGTGTTACAGAGGGTGTAACGGGAGAGTGTGCGCGAGAAAGGTGTGTAACGGACAGGTGCATGAGGAAAGAGTGCGCTGTCAAGAGTAAGGGTGAGTGCGCTGTCAGGAATGGAGGTGAAAGTAGTGAGAGTGACATGGAGCGTGAGTTAGTTGTGACAGGTGAGCGAGGATGTACACCTGGGATGGAAGGATGCACACCTGGAATGGTAGAGCGTGAGTGGGAATGCACGCTGGAGTTGGTGGTGAGGCACGTGGTTGGGTGTGCGAATGAGGGCACACCTGTGATTGTCACAGAGGAGGTGACCGAGGAGGGGGCGCGAAGAGGTGTTTTGGTGAGGTGTGCGACCAACGAATGTGTGCCAAAGTGTTCGGTGGTCAGGTGTGTGACCAAGGCTGTGAGTGGAATGGGTGTACCTGGGTGTGTAAGGAAAGGTACGAGGAGCATGGGCATGGCTGGATGTGTGAGCAAGGAACGGGCTGCGGGGTGTAAGCATGCAGGTGAGGCATCGAAGGTAACCGGGGTAGAGTTTAGAACGACTTATAGCCGAATCGGGCCCTCGGTGCGTGCTGGGCCTCGCTTTGAACGGCCGCGTCCGTGCTCCACTAGGCGGAGCGGGCAGCCCGATAGGAAGGGTCGTTATGGCGACCACGTTTTGTTGAGACGTGCCGGCAGGTCGAGATCGGGACATTGGATGGCTCCACGCCGAGGTGATGCGTGGGATCTCGGCCCGGGTAAGCCCCCGTCCCTGCACCGAGTGCCGGACGCATCCAGCCGCTGGCACAAAACAACCAGCATCCATTGCTTGGCTTTACGAAGCCGGGCTTTGGACAGGGATTGGCGCACCGAGAGGTATTAGTGAGTCGACTGGGTGATGAGGTTAGTGTTTTGGACCCAAAATTAGAGAAAAACAAAATTTGATGATTGGCAAGGGATTGGCAGTAGTGATTGGCAGATGATGGGCAGTGATTGGCAAATTTTTAATTTGTGGAAATTTGATGTGCAAAATTGGTAGTGAGAGACCCCCGATGTGGTGGGATGGCAAATCCACCATCCTTCCCATATGGGGGGGCAAAGGAGCAATAGCTTATGGGGTGTATGGCAGTGAAAACTAGCCCGGGTGGGTTAGGATATTGTGTGAAGGGATCTAGCGAAGATGACAGTAGGTGACGTTAAGTTTAGTTAGTGACTGATACCTGTAGTGGGGACGCAGGTAGATTAGTGTGGATGATAATGACGAGGGAGCGCAATAGTTTAAAGGGACGACTGGGAAGCGCAAGTTTCAGAAGGGAGTAGTTAGCTGAGATGATGCCGTGTGTGTGAGAATTGAACAGGTGTGATTGCACAGGTGTGCAACTGGACAGGTGTGTGGAGCAGTGTATGAGTAGTAAGTGTTGTGGATCAGCGCGAATGCGCTTGGGGAGAGAAGGGTGCAGGTGGCACCAGGTGTGAGAGCACAGGTGTGCAAGTACAGGTGTGTGGAGAGAGTTGGAGTGAGTGGTACGGAGTGGTGTGCATGGTGCGAAGGTGTGAGTGGGGGAAGAGTGGACCCCCATCACGGATACCCGGGGCGGGTAGTGTAAGTGTTAGGTAGAGGGTACAGGTAAATTGTGGTTGGATATTGGCATCTGTGGTGCGGGTGACAGAATGGTACTTGGATGGGTGCATTAGTGTTGTGGAAATGGCTGGGCGTGTAGCCTGTTAGTGTGTGTAGTTGGTTGGGCACTCCACCACTGTGAGGATGTCGGCCAGGTGAGGCCGCAGGTGGGCTCTGGGAGCCGGTAGAGTTGTGGATGGGGCCCGAGGATCCGGAGGATGGACCCGGGTAGCCCAGTGCCAGAGAGGGCACCGAGTGGGGAGAGTGCCAGAGGGCCTTCCCCAGGTAGTTAGGTTAGGGTAAGGAGCAGGTAAGCTCGGAGGCAACTGCAGTGGTGGAGGTGTGCAGGTGGGTAGACCCACTGGGAGAGGTACACGTCGCAGCCCAGAAATTGTACGAGGGCACCGGGAGATGAATCGGGGGAGTGAGACCCCAAATTGAAGAGCACCACAGTTTGGCCAATGGGAATTGGTTTTTAGAACCCATAGTGTAAGAGGGCCAATGGTTTGGCCGGAGAAAGACCCCGGGTAGTGTAAAGTTGTTAAAGTCATTTAGGAAATAGCTAGGATTGATGAACCTGTCGCACCATACGCAGCCACTTACCTGTGGTGATGATGAGGACTCCACACCTGTGTTTTCTTGGTTTTGTTGCAGGAAATGAGATTGCGTTGGATTTGTGAGACGCATCACGACGTGGATGAGACATTGGGGTGATTCCATCTCTCCCTCCCTAGGAGGGACTGATGATGAATTGGTAATGGCAAATTTTGATGTTGAGTTGAAAATGGCAAATTTTGATGAGAGTTGAAAATGGCAAATTTGATTGGTTAGGAGGGAGAGAAGACGAATTTGGTTTATGGGAGGAACGGGGAAGACAGTAGGGATGTTTGTTGATCTGTAAAGTAGATGTTTATGGGTAGTGTTGTGTTTTGTGGATGCAGTAAGGGGTAAGGGAGGGGCCATGTAGGTTACCTGGTGGGGGGGGGGGGCGTACGATAGGAACGTACCTGTCTCACCTGGTTCCCATGTGCCCCCAGTGTGCATCATCTTATATTGCGTGCACTTTTGCGCCCTTACCACCTTACTCACTTGTCTTCTTCTTTTGTCTCCCACCTCCGAGGATCTGGCTTTGGGGTAGAGAGAGAGGAAAGAGGTGCTGGCTACGCAGTTGTGGGCCTGCACTTTCGCTGCTTGCTGCTTGGATCGATACACCATATGGACCGCAATGTTTGTGGCCACCCACAATGGACCGCAGTTCTTTTGCGGCCAAGCACCACCCGTGGAAGGACTTATGGGTCAACGTGGCACCTATGCCAAACAGGTGAACCACTTTTAGTTGGCCCCTGACGGCCACAATACAGAAATGGACGCGGTTGGCGCCTTTCTTGATTTTTTAAAGAAGTAAGAAGGCCAAGTGCACCACACGAAGGCAAGACCAGCGGCAGAACATCGGCCGGCTGCGACACCACACCGTGATTTATAGACACTTTATTGGTGCACCGGATGGTGCTCACTGTGTGATGGGGTGGTGCTTGATGCTGGAAGGGGTGCTCTGCACATTATTAAAGGCCGTAGGCCACAGAGCACTCGTGGGTTGGTGTATCGATGCTTGCATGCGTGCTCTCTCTATGCATAACATCTGCATGTGTTCCTCCAAAAACAGGTCCTGGATCGTAGTGTAAATATCAGCGTAGTCTTGTAAATAATGCTCCCTACCGGCTGTATGTTTAGTTTGAGAATTCTTTCCGGATTCGGTTATCCTGTGGGTGTGTTTCTGTGAGGAGAAGGGTGCAACGTCGCAGGGGGACATATTTACTCATTTGTGAATATCTGTAAAACTGTCGCACTCAGGGTAGAGTTAATAGTAGAGGGAACTACATTGCATGCCACACTAAAGTAGGTAAAAATTTATCGGGTCGGGACGCCCCGAGGGTAGAGAAGGGTGCAATGTTGCGAATATGGAATTTGGCCTCCATATCCGCTTGTAAATATTCCCCTATTTTCCCCAATACTCCCCAACTATCCCCAATCCCCCATTCCCTAGTCCCATTGTCTGTAAACAACACTCTGTAGACCCGACCTCCCCCTTTTTCCCCCATTAAATGTCGTGCCCAGGTCCACCGCACCACACGTAGACAACTTTCGGACATCTTGCTAGTTATTCTTAGTCTATGTCAGTTAAGGCCTCGTTTCCATTAATTATGACTCTTCGTTGCACCAGAATGTGATTATATGGCACCAGTAGTGAGTTTAGGACCTTTCCCATACCTCCTCCCATCTTCTTCCCCGTCTACAACAACAGAGGGGCACGGCGCTGCGCGGGGGGGAGTGTGCGTCCTCCCACCGGCTCGGTTAGCCGCCATCAACAACAATTACAACAACAACGACGCTCCGGACCATGCGCTCCACGGGGTTACCACGAAGGGGCTCCTTGTCAGCTCCTCGTCAGGGGCGGAGCCGGTAACCCCCCGCACGCACCCAATGAGAAGCAACGTGCCGATTCCACGAGGCGGAGCTAACGAGCCGAGGGCGTGTCATTCCCCGCCGGATATACGCGGCCCCGCGCCGGATGTGAAGTGAGATGCGCCCCGAGCTTGAGCTTTGAGAAGCCAAGAGAGCCACCTCCGAGCGCCGAGAGACCTCCTGCATCTTTTGGACCGAGTCGATCCTGCCCTGAGCCCAGGTGCACCTGGAGCCATCGATACCCGCTTTCCTGCCATCAATCCCCGTGTGAGTCAGCCTTGTCCCGTTTACCTGTCGTCTGTTGGGGTTAATATAAGGTTGTGTCTAAGTGCCTATCTTCCTTTGCTGTCCCTCTCGTCCCTGTAATCTGACCTTCCATAACGAATATAATCTCCTCCGGAGGTCTTGAGAACTGAACCCTGGTGTGTCATTTTAATCCCAGCCGTGTGTCTGTTCCTTCATTGACCTAGCATAGCGCGACTAGTCAACTTCGAGTATAATCGGTAACTTGTGCAGACGTGGTCATACCAAAACCGCTCGGTAAATAACATCTAAGCCACGTCTGTAACAATATATATATATATATATATATATATATATATATATATATACACATACATACATACATACATATATATATATATATATATATATATATATATATATATATATATATATATATATATATATATATATATATATATATATATATATATATGTATATATATATATATATATATATATATATATATATATATATATATATATATATATATATATATATATATATACATACATACATACATACATACATATATATATATATATATATACATACATACATACATATATATATATATATATATATATATATATATATATATATATATATATATATATATATATATATACATACATACATACATACATACATATATATATATATATATATATATATATATATATATATATATATATATACGTATATATATATATATATATATATATATATATATATATATATATATATATATATATATATATATATATATATACAGTGAAACCTTGACTTACGAGTTTAATTCGTTCTGTGACCGAGCTCGTAACTCAATTTGCTCGTTTCTCAAATTAAATTTCCCCATTAAAATGAATTGAAATGCTATTAATCCGTTCCAGCCCCCCAAAAACCACACCAATTTTTTTTGTTACGTGTTTTTAAATAAGAAAAATGTACTTTATAAATAACAAATAATGTATAAACAAGCACGACCTCGTATATACTGTACATAATAAAAGAGAATGTAAAGAAATAAACTGGTTTTATTAAGTGTATTTACTCACACTCCTCACTGTATTTACTCACTGTATTTACTGACACTGTCAACCACACAAACAACAACTTCTCCATCTCTTCATGGACAGAGCTCCGGAGCTTTGAAATAATCTTAACGCCCTTGGCTGGCGTTATAGCCTTTATCGACTCCTTCTGCTTCAAAATCGTACATATCGTAGAAGTACTACGATCGTACTGCCTCGCCAAGTCGACAACACGCACACCTTGCTCATGTTTTTCGATGATTACGTGTTTTATATCCAAGCACATCAGCCTTTTCTTCTTCTCAGCACTGCCCTTGGCACTCAATTTCTTAAGACCCATAGTTAAAACTAAGAAATTTTCGAAAATAAACAAAATGCGAAAACAAAGCAACAGCGATACGGCAGAGATGCTTGCACGGCAAGATAACCACGTGAACTGAACGCTCGCTGGGCCACCTAGTGGCGGGTGGCGTAAGCTCGCTCGCTCGTAACTCAGATCTCGGCTCGCATAACAAAGCAAAAAATCGACCGAGCGACGGCTCGTATCTCGGAAAACTCGTAAGTTGGTGCACTCGTAAGTCAAGGTTTCACTGTATATATATATATATATATATATATATATATATATATATATATATATATATATATATATATATATTTACGGAAATGGGGACGGCGCTCCCCCTTAGCAAGGGGGGGGGGGTTAATCCCCCTTCTACTTGCACTGGCCGTCTCTGATCCTGGAGCTACCCCGCTCCCCTTTGGGGTGGGATTGACCGAAGTGATTGGTCAAGGGATTCCCATACACCTCTGCCAATCCCTCCACAGGACAGGTGGGTACCTCCGCTCGAAACCGCGGACAAGATGGTATTTTGCCGAGCGGTTTTAGCAGCCCGCGGTTCGAGCCGTTTTTCAAGGGACTAAACCCGATTCATATGCGTTGGCCGAAATCGCACCATAGGTACTCAATGGGAGAAATCTCTAAAGCGACCGAATGTGAAGAAGCAAAAGGGGTAAAGAAAGAACACAGGTATTTATTAATTATTTACACACAACCAAAGCAAGAGAAGAAAAGAAATGGAATTTACAGGGAAATATTGAAGACACAGTGCAATCCTTATAACAAGCTTAACTTATATCCCAGACAACACAGAGGACAGACGACGATCAGACTCACACGAATGGGTTAGATGGATGCCAGGGATCGATGGCATGGGGTTCGTTCAACTGGCGAGGTTCCGTTCCGACGCACGACGCTTTCTCCCTCTCTGTCGGTAACACTGGGATTTTCCTCTCCAGATCCTCTTCCTCCTCGTACCTCGAACCCAGCTCCAGCCTTGAACCAACTCAGCAGCACGTACCCAGCTCTCGTACCAGCTCTGAACCAAAAACCCAGCTCTTGAACCAACTCTGATATGAAATCTTTCCTCTTCTCCAATGGCTTGATCTCTGATCATCAATTTGGTTTCAGACCAGGTCACTCTACTCTGGACATGCTGCTTCTGCTGTCTCAACAATGGATGGAGGTCCTCAATGCCAAACAGGAAATTAGAGCTGTCTCCCTCGACATATCACGTGCCTTCGACACGGTCTGGCACCCCGCTCTGCTCACCAAACTCTCCTCCTTTGGTATCCATGGAAATCTCCACGCATGGCTGGCGGACTTCCTCTCTAGTCGTCGTCAACGTGTGGCCCTGAATGGGTTTCTCTCATCTCCTCTTCCTGTTCAGGCTGGAGTTCCCCAAGGCAGTGTTCTGGGCCCCGTGCTTTTTCTGGTCTTCATCAATGATCTCTCTGACTCTCTCGAAAATCCTCTCTATCTCTTTGCTGATGACTCCACTCTCTGCCGCTCCATTCCTCTTCCCTCAGATCGGCAGTCTGCTGCCTCCTCACTCTCTGAAGACTGGACAAAATCACAGACTGGTCAAACAAGTGGAACATGTCTTTCAATCCTGACAAATCTCACACTCTTACTATGTCTCTCCGAAAAGATCGACTGGACAACCCTCCCATCTACTTTCTCAACAATCCTCTCCAAGAAGTTCTGTCGCTCAAGATTTTGGGTCTCACTATCTGCCATGATCTTTCTTGGGAAAACCACATTTCCAAGCTGGCCTCCAAAGCCAGTCGCCGACTGGGCATCCTCCGTCGTGCGAAGTCCTTCCTCGGCACACCTGAGCTCCTCACCACATACAAGGCTTTCATCCGCAGCTCAATGGAATACTGTTCTCCCCTATGGGCCGGTGCTCCTGCCTCACACCTAGCTCGGCTTCACGCTGTTGAAACCAAAGCTTTCAGAATTATTGGAATCTCCCGCGATGAAGCTATCTCTGAGGGCCTTTCACTCACTCACCGCAGGCAGGTAGGTGGTCTTTCTGTCTTCTACCGACTCCTCTCCGGCCTTGCACCCCCAGCTCTCTCTGTGCTCTGTCCCCCAAATATTCCTACAGGTCGCACAAGATCTGCCAGCAACCCTCTGATGGTTAAACTGCCGAAATCTCGGCTCTCCGCTCACCTTCACTCTTTCATACCTCTTTTCTCCCGCCTCTGGAACAAACTCCCTCACTCCCTTCAATCCCACTCCTCCCTCCAGGTCTTTAAAACAGCTGTTCACCACCATCTCTTATCTTCCCCCATCCAAAACCTTGATCTTTTCTACCCCCGCTAATTCACCCCAGATCCACCTTGTTTGAAATTCCAACTTCTTTCCTGGAAATCCTGGCAGTGTCCATATGTTTTATACCTCTCCCACTGCCCCCTTCCCACGCCCCCCCCCCCCCAAAGCCCTCGCCCTCTCTCAGATCTCTCGATGTCTCCATGTCTCTCGGTCCCTGCTCTCAAATGTTGTGTTTGTGTCCTTCCCCCTCTCTCCCCATCTTGTCTACCGCTCCCTATGTTATATGTTTTATGTGTCGGTTTGTCTTTCTGTGTGATTAATGTTCGCTCTTTCACGAGCCTCGATCTTGTATACAAAAAAAAAAAAAAAAAAAAAAAAAAAAAACTCAGCAGCACGTACCGCACGTCCCGCACGCTCTCATACCAGCTATGAACCAAAAACCCAGCTCTTGAACCAACTCAGCAGTACGTACCAACTCTTTGCGCGATCGTCGCATGCACATATCAAGCGGGGTCGTGACACGCCCTCGGCCGTTTGGGTCCCGCCCCCGTGCTCTGTTTTGTGGCCTTATATGGCAATGCCACGATCTTGTAACCTTATTTGGGCATAGAGCTGAACAGCCCCACCCGCCGTGGCGAGCCACGGGCTTGTAGCCTTATTTGGGCATAGAGCTGAACAGCCCCACCCCCGTGGCGAGCCACGGGCTTGTCTCTTCTCGGCGACCCCACCCTTCTTGTCCAAACAGAGCACGGAGCACATGTTCACAATGGCGGCGAACGCCGCTTTCAAACCAGGGCCAGTTGAGAGGGCGCACACCCCACGCTTGTCAAGCAGTCTTGCACAGAGAGAAAGAGTTTTGCTGGGAAATGAAATCCTTGAAGGGGACCTATCTTATTTGATTTGGTGCAGTGCAATGAACTAGTGGAAAAAACAGAGCCTTATACTGACATAGAATAAAGAGATAACTATTGAGGGAAGCCTATGATTTGCTATGTGATGCGATGGACTAACTAAGGTGCGTTCAATTAACAGCCAATTAAGGGGAAATGTACACAGGAAATTTAATACTGAATTTACAAAGTGAAGGTTCTAAAAACCGTAACACAGCACCCTCATTCCTCACAGCACGTCTCTGGCAGACAAAACTTTACTTAATGTGGCACGTAGGTGTAATTCCCTCTACAATTAATCTGACCCTGAGTGTGACAATTTTAAAACACAAATAAGTATGTCCTGCTGTTGCATTGCACACTGCCTAACAGATTCACACCCACAATTAACCGAATTGCAGAATTAATTCTCAAACTATACATTTACGGTGGGGAGCATTATTTACAAGTTACACTATTTGTATTTACACTGCAACCCAGGACCTGTGATTTCGTTTTGAGGGAAACAAAAAGAGAAAAACCTGTGGGGAGGGAGGAGACAGCATGCACTGCATCGACGCACCAGCACCAATCAACACCAAAGCACCATAAAGCACCATAAAGCACCGAAGTGCACAGTCACCACAGTTCAATAAAAACAAACACACTGATGGTCTGGCTCTTCTGCTCCCTCTGCTGGCCGATGTTCTTGATGTTGTCATTCTTCATGTTGTTCTTTGCTTGCGGCCTATTTGGTGGAAATAATAAAACAAAAAGAATTTTTTTTTTTTTTTTTTTTTTTGTATACTGAATCGAGGCTCGTGAAAGAGCTAACATTTATTTCACAAACAAATCAACCAGACAAACAAAATATACAAAAGAGGGAGCGGAAGCCAAGATGGGGAGAGAAGGGGAAGCACACAACCACAACATTTGAGAGCAGGGAGAAGTGTGGGAGGGAGAGGGCTTGGGGGCAGGAGGCATGGGAAGGGGAGGGGGGTGGGGGGGGGGGGGGAGAGGTATAAAACACATGGGGACCGAAATTAGCGGGGGTAGAAAAGATCAAGGTTTTGGATGGGGGAGGATAAGAGATGGTGGTGAACAGCTGTTTTAAAGACCTGGAGGGTAGAGTGGGATTGAAGAGAGTGAGGGAGTTTGTTCCAGAGGTGGGAGAAAAGAGGAATGAAGGAGTGAAGGTGAGCAGAAAGTCTTGATTTTGGCAGTTTAACCATAAGAGGGTTGCAGGCAGATCTTGTGCGACCTGTAGGAATATTTGGGGGACAGAGCCCAGAGAGGGCTGGGGGGGCAAGGCCAGAGAGGAGTCGGTAGAAGACGGAAAGACCACCAACCTGCCTGCGGTGAGTGAGTGAAAAGCCCTTGGAGTTAGCTTCATCGCGGGAGATTCCAATGATTCTGAATGCTTTGGTTTCAACAGCGTGAAGACGGGCTAGGTGTGAGGCAGGAGCACCAGACCAGAGGGGAGAGCAGTATTCCATAGAGCTGCGGATGAAAGCCTTGTATGTGGTGAGGAGCTCAGGGGTGCCAAGGAAGGACTTCACACGACGGAGGATGCCCAGTCGGCGACTGGCTTTGAAGGCCAGATTTGAAATGTGGTTTTCCCAGGAAAGATCATGGCAAATAGTGAAACCCAAAAGCTTGAGTGACAGAACTTCTTGGAGAGGATTATTCAGAAAGTGGATGGGAGGGTTTTCCAGTC
>NC_136267.1:57568113-57718113 GCF_964187855.1 Myxine glutinosa
ACACTTCTGATATGAAATCTTTCCTCTTCTCCAATGGCTTGATCTCTGATCATCAATTTGGTTTCAGACCAGGTCACTCTACTCTGGACATGCTGCTTCTGCTGTCTCAACAATGGATGGAGGTCCTCAATGCCAAACAGGAAATTAGAGCTGTCTCCCTCGACATATCACGTGCCTTCGACACGGTCTGGCACCCCGCTCTGCTCACCAAACTCTCCTCCTTTGGTATCCATGGAAATCTCCACGCATGGCTGGCGGACTTCCTCTCTAGTCGTCGTCAACGTGTGGCCCTGAATGGGTTTCTCTCATCTCCTCTTCCTGTTCAGGCTGGAGTTCCCCAAGGCAGTGTTCTGGGCCCCGTGCTTTTTCTGGTCTTCATCAATGATCTCTCTGACTCTCTCGAAAATCCTCTCTATCTCTTTGCTGATGACTCCACTCTCTGCCGCTCCATTCCTCTTCCCTCAGATCGGCAGTCTGCTGCCTCCTCACTCTCTGAAGACCTGGACAAAATCACAGACTGGTCAAACAAGTGGAACATGTCTTTCAATCCTGACAAATCTCACACTCTTACTATGTCTCTCCGAAAAGATCGACTGGACAACCCTCCCATCTACTTTCTCAACAATCCTCTCCAAGAAGTTCTGTCGCTCAAGATTTTGGGTCTCACTATCTGCCATGATCTTTCTTGGGAAAACCACATTTCCAAGCTGGCCTCCAAAGCCAGTCGCCGACTGGGCATCCTCCGTCGTGCGAAGTCCTTCCTCGGCACACCTGAGCTCCTCACCACATACAAGGCTTTCATCCGCAGCTCAATGGAATACTGTTCTCCCCTATGGGCCGGTGCTCCTGCCTCACACCTAGCTCGGCTTCACGCTGTTGAAACCAAAGCTTTCAGAATTATTGGAATCTCCCGCGATGAAGCTATCTCTGAGGGCCTTTCACTCACTCACCGCAGGCAGGTAGGTGGTCTTTCTGTCTTCTACCGACTCCTCTCCGGCCTTGCACCCCCAGCTCTCTCTGTGCTCTGTCCCCCAAATATTCCTACAGGTCGCACAAGATCTGCCAGCAACCCTCTGATGGTTAAACTGCCGAAATCTCGGCTCTCCGCTCACCTTCACTCTTTCATACCTCTTTTCTCCCGCCTCTGGAACAAACTCCCTCACTCCCTTCAATCCCACTCCTCCCTCCAGGTCTTTAAAACAGCTGTTCACCACCATCTCTTATCTTCCCCCATCCAAAACCTTGATCTTTTCTACCCCCGCTAATTCACCCCAGATCCACCTTGTTTGAAATTCCAACTTCTTTCCTGGAAATCCTGGCAGTGTCCATATGTTTTATACCTCTCCCACTGCCCCCTTCCCACGCCCCCCCCCCCCCAAAGCCCTCGCCCTCTCTCAGATCTCTCGATGTCTCCATGTCTCTCGGTCCCTGCTCTCAAATGTTGTGTTTGTGTCCTTCCCCCTCTCTCCCCATCTTGTCTACCGCTCCCTATGTTATATGTTTTATGTGTCGGTTTGTCTTTCTGTGTGATTAATGTTCGCTCTTTCACGAGCCTCGATCTTGTATACAAAAAAAAAAAAAAAAAAAAAAAAAAAAACTCAGCAGCACGTACCGCACGTCCCGCACGCTCTCATACCAGCTATGAACCAAAAACCCAGCTCTTGAACCAACTCAGCAGTATGTACCAACTCTTTGCGCGATCGTCGCATGCACATATCAAGCGGGGTCGTGACACGCCCTCGGCCGTTTGGGTCCCGCCCCCGTGCTCTGTTTTGTGGCCTTATATGGCAATGCCACGATCTTGTAACCTTATTTGGGCATAGAGCTGAACAGCCCCACCCGCCGTGGCGAGCCACGGGCTTGTAGCCTTATTTGGGCATAGAGCTGAACAGCCCCACCCCCGTGGCGAGCCACGGGCTTGTCTCTTCTCGGCGACCCCACCCTTCTTGTCCAAACAGAGCACGGAGCACATGTTCACAATGGCGGCGAACGCCGCTTTCAAACCAGGGCCAGTTGAGAGGGCGCACACCCCACGCTTGTCAAGCAGTCTTGCACAGAGAGAAAGAGTTTTGCTGGGAAATGAAATCCTTGAAGGGGACCTATCTTATTTGATTTGGTGCAGTGCAATGAACTAGTGGAAAAAACAGAGCCTTATACTGACATAGAATAAAGAGATAACTATTGAGGGAAGCCTATGATTTGCTATGTGATGCGATGGACTAACTAAGGTGCGTTCAATTAACAGCCAATTAAGGGGAAATGTACACAGGAAATTTAATACTGAATTTACAAAGTGAAGGTTCTAAAAACCGTAACACAGCACCCTCATTCCTCACAGCACGTCTCGGGCAGACAAAACTTTACTTAATGTGGCACGTAGGTGTAATTCCCTCTACAATTAATCTGACCCTGAGTGTGACAATTTTAAAACACAAATAAGTATGTCCTGCTGTTGCATTGCACACTGCCTAACAGATTCACACCCACAATTAACCGAATTGCAGAATTAATTCTCAAACTATACATTTACGGTGGGGAGCATTATTTACAAGTTACACTATTTGTATTTACACTGCAACCCAGGACCTGTGATTTCGTTTTGAGGGAAACAAAAAGAGAAAAACCTGTGGGGAGGGAGGAGACAGCATGCACTGCATCGACGCACCAGCACCAATCAACACCAAAGCACCATAAAGCACCATAAAGCACCGAAGTGCACAGTCACCACAGTTCAATAAAAACAAACACACTGATGGTCTGGCTCTTCTGCTCCCTCTGCTGGCCGATGTTCTTGATGTTGTCATTCTTCATGTTGTTCTTTGCTTGCGGCCTATTTGGTGGAAATAATAAAACAAAAAGAATTTTTTTTTTTTTTTTTTTTTTTTGTCTACTGAATCGAGGCTCGTGAAAGAGCTAACATTTATTTCACAAACAAATCAACCAGACAAACAAAATATACAAAAGAGGGAGCGGAAGCCAAGATGGGGAGAGAAGGGGAAGCACACAACCACAACATTTGAGAGCAGGGAGAAGTGTGGGAGGGAGAGGGCTTGGGGGCAGGAGGCATGGGAAGGGGGAGGGGGGGGGGGGGGAGAGGTATAAAACACATGGGGACCGAAATTAGCGGGGGTAGAAAAGATCAAGGTTTTGGATGGGGGAGGATAAGAGATGGTGGTGAACAGCTGTTTTAAAGACCTGGAGGGTAGAGTGGGATTGAAGAGAGTGAGGGAGTTTGTTCCAGAGGTGGGAGAAAAGAGGAATGAAGGAGTGAAGGTGAGCAGAAAGTCTTGATTTTGGCAGTTTAACCATAAGAGGGTTGCAGGCAGATCTTGTGCGACTGTAGGAATATTTGGGGGACAGAGCCCAGAGAGGGCTGGGGGGGCAAGGCCAGAGAGGAGTCGGTAGAAGACGGAAAGACCACCAACCTGCCTGCGGTGAGTGAGTGAAAAGCCCTTGGAGTTAGCTTCATCGCGGGAGATTCCAATGATTCTGAATGCTTTGGTTTCAACAGCGTGAAGACGGGCTAGGTGTGAGGCAGGAGCACCAGACCAGAGGGGAGAGCAGTATTCCATAGAGCTGCGGATGAAAGCCTTGTATGTGGTGAGGAGCTCAGGGGTGCCAAGGAAGGACTTCACACGACGGAGGATGCCCAGTCGGCGACTGGCTTTGAAGGCCAGATTTGAAATGTGGTTTTCCCAGGAAAGATCATGGCAAATAGTGAAACCCAAAAGCTTGAGTGACAGAACTTCTTGGAGAGGATTATTCAGAAAGTGGATGGGAGGGTTTTCCAGTCGGTCTTTTCGGAGAGACATCGTAAGAGTGTGAGATTTATCAGGATTGAAAGACATGTTCCATTTGTTTGCCCAGTCTGTGATTTTGTCCAGGTCTGCAGAGAGTGAGGAGGCTGCAGACTGCCAATCTGAGGGATGAGGAATGGAGCGACAGAGAGTAGAGTCGTCAGCAAAGAGATAGAGAGGATTTTCAAGAGAGTCAGAGAGATTATTGATGAAGACCAGAAAAAGCACAGGGCCCAGAACACTACCTTGGGGAACTCCAGCCTGAACAGGAAGAGGAGATGAGAGAATCCCATTCAGGGCCACACGTTGACTACGACCAGAGAGGAAGTCCGCCAGCCATGCGTGGAGATTTCCATGGATACCAAAGGAGGAGAGTTTGGTGAGCAGAGCAGGGTGCCAGACCGTATCGAAGGCACGTGAAATGTCAAGGGAGACAGCCCTAATTTCCTGTTTGGCGTTGAGGACCTCCATCCATTGTTGAGAAAGCAGAAGCAGCATGTCCAGAGTAGAGTGACCAGGTCTGAAACCAAATTGATGATCAGAGATCAAGCCATTGGAGAAGAGGAAAGATTTCATATCTGAAGCAATGATGGATTCCATGACTTTGCTGATAATTGGGAGAAGGCTGATTGGTCTGTAGTTGCTGGGATCTGTTTTTGCACCTTTTTTGAGCAAAGCGGTGATGTTGGCTGATTTCCAAGCAGATGGCAGATGACCTTGAGCAAAAGAGACGGTGAAGAGAACAGAAAGAGGGAGTGAAAGAGCGGAAGAACATGATTTTAGGACCCGTGGGCTGATGCCGTCAAAATTGCACAAAACGTGTCCATTTTTTTTAATTTATGGCCAACAGGGACTGACTATGGGTGGTTCACCTGTATGGCTTGGTGCCACCTCACCGAGGTCCGCAAACAACATCTCCCTTGGGCCATCATGGCAGGTCCCAGCAGAGGGGCTGGGCCCCAACACGTGGGGTCCATCAGTGGTGCTCGGCCACAACAACGTGGTCCATAAAGTGGTGCTTGGCCAGAACAACGTGGTCCATAAGTGGTGCGTGGATGCAGGCAGCTAGTTGCGGAGATTCGGGCACACAGACGCGGCCTCCCGCACGCTCCACCTCAGTGCCCAGAGAGCACGATCCATGGGTCGGGGAAGGAAGACAGAGATGGCAGCGTTAGCGAGGGCAAGGGCACAAGGGTACACATCAACAAGGCAATGCAGAACGAGGTGCGCACGGAGAGCGAAGTGAGAAAGCTCGTCCCTACCATACGTCACCCCCCCCCCCCCCCCCGTCACCTACTCCACCCTTGCCCTAACCCATATTTACAAAACCTCCACATTTACAAATTCGTCACTACCGTCACGTCTTCCCCATATCTCCCCTAATACCAAATTCGTCACAATCCCTCTAACCAAATTTGCCATCACCAATTCATCATCAATCCTCATAAGGAGGGAGAGATGGAACAACCAGTACAATGTCTCACCCACGTCATGATGCGTCTCACAATCCAAAACATTTGCACAAAATATAAAATAACAAAACATGGCAGGGTGTGGCGTTCTGTTGCCTCAGGTGAGTGGATGTAGATGGTGCGAGGAGATTCTTCATCCTAACTACTTCCTAAATGACATTAACACACTTTACACTACCCGGGGTCTTTCCCGGCCAAACCATTGGCCATCTTACCCTATGGGTTCTACAAACCAATTCCCATTGACCATCCTGTGATGCCATTCAATTTGGGGTCACACTCTCCCAAGTTTTCACTACTGTGCCTTCGCACAATTTCGGAGCTGGGTCGTGTGGCTCTACCAGCAGGTCTACCTACCTGCACACCTCCGCCACTGAAGTCGCCACCCGAGCTTACTATGCTCCTTACCACTACCCTAAATCGGGGAAGACCCCTCCTGGCTCTCTCACCCCTCTGATGCCCTCTCTGGCATTGGGCTACCCGGGTCCTTCTCCTGGATCCTCGGGCCCCGCTGAACACTACTCTGACTGGCTCCCAGAGCCTACCTGTGGCCTCACCTGGCCGACAAACTACCAGTGGCGGAGTGCCCGAGTAACCATACATACCAATTAAGCCCACACACCCAGCCATTTCCACAGACTCGTGCACCCATCTAAGCACTTCCTTGCCACTACTTGCACCACAGCTGCCAATATCCAACCACAATTTACCTATACTCTCTACCTAACTCTTAAACTACCCTCCCTGGGTATTCGTGATAGGGGTCCATCCTCCCCATACACTCCCTTCGCACCAACCACTCCACTCCACATTTTCCACCATACTCACTCCACACCATCCATTCCATACTCCATGTCATACTAGTTATGTCATTCAATCATTTTCCATACAACACACAACTGTGGAGGCATATATAATTATTTATATTCCCCCCTCTTGTTAAAATGTGTTTTCTCTTGAAATGAAGCTTGGAACATTCTTGTTTCAAAGGGGTCAGGAAGGAGTGACCTATGGGAACAGAAAAAGGTGCTCCATCATTTAAACAGATAACAACTGTCTAGGAAGGCTCTTAGAGCTCTCCATGATAGAAACCAGAGTGTCTCACTATCTGAGCCGTGCGGAGTCTTGAATTTCATGTCCTTATAAGGAACTAGGCATTTGATGATTTGAGGATATAAGAAAGAGGGACTTCGGAGAGCTGCGCTGGCCAAGAGCGAAGGAGAAGATCTGCAGAGGAGAAGACTGTGCCATGCCACGACCGACCGAACGGGGCTTCGTTAAAGTTTAATTAGTTCATTAGTTAGTCAATATCTTGAATTAGTAGGTTGTGCCCTACCCCTTCTAGAGTTTAATAAACCGAACAAAAGTGGAGTCTTCCTTTATCTTAGATAAGAGGAACTATTCCACAATTGGTGGCCCGACGAGGATATCATCTTCCGATCGACAAGACGACAAGGATCAAAAGTGAGTGTGCCTCTTGTTGATTTTTACAGAACGATATATGAACCTATGAAAAAAAAATTGTTCGGGTTGTGTGCAGATTTTCGTTTTTCTGTGTAAATTATGATGATTCCTTTTTTTTCCCTAAATTTTTTTTGTCTCAAATTGTACATATCTCACGATGGTCGCTTACATATCTCACGATGGTCGCTGACATCCACGGAATTTGTGAAAGCACAACTTTTTTTCGATAAATAACGACTTTTCCCACTATATTTAGCGAATTTTGTCAATATATACAAATTTGATCGACAACTGCGTGGCTTTTTATAACGACTTCTTGGTGTATGTTTAAATGCGAACCTCTCCCTCACTCCCATCGCATCCCTTATTTCACTCATCCCTCATACACCCTAACAATCACCCCACCACCACCACCACCCTCCACAACCACCGCACTACCACCACCACCCCCCACCACCACCATTCACCAAAGGTTGATGGAGGTTATGTTTCCACCCCTGTTTGTTTGTCCGTTTGTGAACAAAATATCTCAAAGTTGTGGACAGATTCGGACGAGATTTGGCAGAGATGTAGCGTCTGTGACAAGGACAAAATGATTCGATTTTGGTGAAGTTCTGAATAAGAATGGGACAGCATGCTTTTGGGATCGTAATAGGATCGTAAATCCCAAAAGCACGAGTGCAGCATGTCACCCCATCTCCCTCCCGCCTTTTTGGGTCTCTCAGTTGCCTCTCTCCCCTCACTCTCGGTCTTGTTCTGTTCCCTCATTATTTTATTCATGTTTGGATTTTGATTCATGTTGGAGATAGCATTCACAAACGCGACGCGTAAGTGTTACCACATTTAAGTGGCGACACGTAAACGATGCCAACACACACACACACACACACACACACACACACACACACACACACACACACACACCCGCTACAGTGAGGAGGGAGTTTCCCCCCCCCGAACCCCCCCTCCCCCCTCAC
Organism: Myxine glutinosa; assembly: GCF_964187855.1. Lineage (NCBI taxonomy): Eukaryota > Metazoa > Chordata > Myxini > Myxiniformes > Myxinidae > Myxine > Myxine glutinosa. The sequence goes on from NC_136267.1 coordinate 57,575,824, forward strand.
CGTGTCTCTACCCTCACCACATTCTGATCTCTGCGCACCGCACCCCCCAACCTTAACTTACCCCTACCTCACCCTTCTCACACCTCCTCCGTCCCTGATTGTTAAATATGACCTCGGCACGCCAGTTTGCGTGCACGCATCGTGATGCACAAGCGAGTCACTGAAGACGCGTTTACTGCGCATGAGCGAGGAGCGTGTGGGTGAGATCGCCGGCAACCTGAACAAATTACAATTTCCTGCTCCGAGGCTACAGGGGGCACTGGATTGATGCACACAGAGCCGTGAACGTTGAGCGTGCGAGGCACAGCATACGGTTCATGCAGCCATTTGACGTTTTCATGCAGCCGCAGTCCGTTTGACGTGCGCACGAAAGGCTCTCGATAGCTATCTTTTATTGGTTATAGTGTTCCAGCTTCGAAGTGGGCGACATGAAATTTGTAAAACGTGTTTCAAAGTTCCGTGCTGTGCAGGTACGGAGACAGATGGTGAGTTGGCGAATGTCGACTATTTACGTACGCGCTGTGATAGACAGCCAATGAACGCACAGCGCTCGGAATGCTCGCGATGCAAAATACACGGTTCATGTGCACAGTACACATGGGTGGGGAGTGCACAGCATATTACATCGTTTTGCTGATTGATACGTATGCGAGCACAATATATATATTTCAAATATCGATCCAAATATCGAGAAATGGTGCTAGATTTGCCCTTTGAGTGATCGTCTCGTGATAAAACGAAATTTGTGATTATCGTTGCGAAATGTGCATTCATAACAACGTATTTGTAGTGTGAATGTACTGATATGGTTTTGACATCTTTTTGATAAGATGAAAAGCGTGAAATACCACGACATCACTAGAGCGGTGTATAAATTTAAAAAATAAAAATAAAAATAAACCCGGAAGTGGCGATCGCATTTGTGCGCATGCGTGCAGATGGACATGAACATCGCATGCGTGTGACGTCCCATAACAGTGAGGGTGTCTCTGACAGATAAAGGATGGCGTAATCTTTCAGATGAAATGCTCCTAAACCTCGTGCACAGGGTGCATTCACCTGACAGGAGTAAATTCCCTGTCAGAGGATCAAGGGGTCTTACTCCTATTGAGAGGAGTGGTCCCAAGTGAATGACCATGCATTGTGGCCCCTCGGGGGCATGATGCATGCGTTTGAATGACCATGCGCTTCCCTCTTGGGGTTGAGGCGCATGTGTATTGTTATTGGGACAGCCTTGTTGACGTTGTGCCTTGGCCATGGGGTCAAGGTGCACGTCCGAGGCTGTTCAAATGTTTGGACTTTTTACCTTTTTTCACACGTAAAAAAGGCAGGCCTTCAGACGGGCCCTAAACGCCTGACAGGAGTAAATTCCCTGTCAGAGGATCAAGGGGTCTTACTCCTATTGAGAGGAGTGGTCCCAAGTGAATGACCATGCATTGTGGCCCCTCGGGGGCATGATGCATGCGTTTGAATGACCATGCGCTTCCCTCTTGGGGTTGAGGCGCATGTGTATTGTTATTGGGACAGCCTTGTTGACGTTGTGCCTTGACCATGGGGTCAAGGGGCACGTCCAAGGCTGTTCAAATGTTTGACTTTTTACCTTTTTTCATTGTAAAAAAGGCAGGCCTTCAGACGGGCCCTAAACGCCTGACAGGAGTAAATTCCCTGTCAGAGGATCAAGGGGTCTTACTCCTATTGAGAGGAGTGGTCCCAAGTGAATGACCATGCATTGTGGCCCCTAGGGGGCATGATGCATGCGTTTGAATGACCATGCGCTTCCCTCTTGGGGTTGAGGCGCATGTGTATTGTTATTGGGACAGCCTTGTTGACGTTGTGCCTTGGCCATGGGGTCAAGGTGCACGTCCGAGGCTGTTCAAATGTTTGGACTTTTTACCTTTTTTCACACGTAAAAAAGGCAGGCCTTCAGACGGGCCCTAAACGCCTGACAGGAGTAAATTCCCTGTCAGAGAATCAAGGGGTCTTACTCCTATTGAGAGGAGTGGTCCCAAGTGAATGACCATGCATTGTGGCCCCTCGGGGGCATGATGCATGCGTTTGAATGACCATGCGCTTCCCTCTTGGGGTTGAGGCGCATGTGTATTGTTATTGGGACAGCCTTGTTGACGTTGTGCCTTGGCCATGGGGTCAAGGTGCACGTCCGAGGCTGTTCAAATGTTTGGACTTTTTACCTTTTTTCACACGTAAAAAAGGCAGGCCTTCAGACGGGCCCTAAACGCCTGACAGGAGTAAATTCCCTGTCAGAGGATCAAGGGGTCTTACTCCTATTGAGAGGAGTGGTCCCAAGTGAATGACCATGCATTGTGGCCCCTCGGGGGCATGATGCATGCGTTTGAATGACCATGCGCTTCCCTCTTGGGGTTGAGGCGCATGTGTATTGTTATTGGGACAGCCTTGTTGACGTTGTGCCTTGACCATGGGGTCAAGGTGCACGTCCAAGGCTGTTCAAATGTTTGACTTTTTACCTTTTTTCATTGTAAAAAAGGCAGGCCTTCAGACAGGCCCTAAACGCCTGACAGGAGTAAATTCCCTGTCAGAGGATCAAGGGGTCTTACTCCTATTGAGAGGAGTGGTCCCAAGTGAATGACCATGCATTGTGGCCCCTAGGGGGCATGATGCATGCGTTTGAATGACCATGCGCTTCCCTCTTGGGGTTGAGGCGCATGTGTATTGTTATTGGGACAGCCTTGTTGACGTTGTGCCTTGGCCATGGGGTCAAGGTGCACGTCCGAGGCTGTTCAAATGTTTGGACTTTTTACCTTTTTTCACACGTAAAAAAGGCAGGCCTTCAGACGGGCCCTAAACGCCTGACAGGAGTAATTTCCCTGTCAGAGGATCAAGGGGTCTTACTCCTATTGAGAGGAGTGGTCCCAAGTGAATGACCATGCATTGTGGCCCCTCGGGGGCATGATGCATGCGTTTGAATGACCATGCGCTTCCCTCTTGGGGTTGAGGCGCATGTGTATTGTTATTGGGACAGCCTTGTTGACGTTGTGCCTTGACCATGGGGTCAAGGTGCACGTCCGTGGCTGTTCAAATGTTTGGACTTTTTACCTTTTTTCATATGCAAAAAAGGCAGGCCTTGACTGGGGCCCTAAAACAGTCTTTAAATGAGTATGCATTGTGTCCTTTTGAAGTGAGTTATTCGAGGAAGCAAAGGCTTCCATGGAGCAAATAATCGTTGTTGGTGTTATATTTCTTCTTCTTCTTCCAATTTATTTGTATTGCAGCTTGTCCCAGCTTGTCTCTGCCTTGTCGTTGTACCTTCATCCACCCCTTATTCTTCCCACCCTGTCTTCTGCCCCCCTCCCCTCATTCCTCTGTGCCCACCCCTCACTCCTTCCCTCCATTCATTCCTTTGTGTTCCTGCCTTCCCCCTCCCTTCTTCCGTCTCCCCCAACCACCATCCCCCTCCCTTTCACCACCTTCCCGCTCTGAAATATGATGTTTTCACCTATCATTCTTTCTATATTTAAATCCTGATCAGGAGAATATACATTTTTCAGGATTTTCATTTTTTTCAGCCGCCATCTTGGATGACAGCTCAGATTCTTAAATAAGGTAAAAAATGATGAGAGGCGATCCCATTTCACTGGGATGTAGAATTTATAAGAAAAAATCATTGAAGATGCATTTGAAATTTTTATTTGGATTCGAATTATGATAAGACACAGAAATCAGGATTGTGTAGTTTTTTGCCAGGATTTTTTCTCAGTAATTTTACGATGGCTGTGTTAAAACACACCGACATGATTAAGATTTTATATACTTGCACAGGTGGTATTGCACCTGTGACGGCAGTTTTTTGTTATTCATATCAACAAAGGTAGAGCAAACCAAAATTGTTCTGTGCAGACAGACAATCATATGAGTTTAAATGTAATATCCTCTTTTGATGGAGGTCACAGGATGAGTGGGAAGCATTTCGCTTCTTGGAGGGCCACCAATAAGCGGATTTGTGTTTCCCACTTGTAAAATGGGGAATCAGGCTGTATTGAGCTGAATGGTGCTTTTTTGAATTTTATTTGGATTAAAATTGGCAGATTTTCCATTGGATAGGAAAACGGATTAGAATGGACAAATATTTTTTATCGGTTAAACCTTTTGGCTGACCTTTTGAGTTAATTTTCAAAATTGAAGTTGGACCAAATTGGGAAAAGGGATTATGCTTGTTTGTCTTTTAATTGGTTTAAAGTGAATTCTTAAAAAGGGAGCATTGACGTCCTTAAATTGAAATCAGAAGATTGTGATGATTTTTGAGGGAGATGATTGTGATTTTGTTCATCTTATTTTTTCATTTTTCTTTTTCTTTTAATTTTCATTTTTTTTCATTTTTAATTTTCTTTTTTTTCTTCTTTTTTTTCATTTTATGATTTGAATGAAAGTCCTCACTTCCTCACTCCTCAGTCCTTTATCCTCACTTCTCTTTTCTTTTGCTCCCTCTCCCTCAAACCATGGCCCCATTGTGCTAAAGTAATGAGTGCGATGATACGACACAGTTTAAATGGTTAAATGTCACTTTATGAGTGTAACAGTTCGCACAGATAGACCAAGGCAGGGGACAGCATGAACACAAAAATCTCTGAAAGCCTTGTAAGGGAAAAAGATATAAAACATTAAAGTAATGAGTGCGACCAATAATACACAGTTATCTTTAGGATAATAAAATGAGTGTCGTATTTCGCACAGTCTTAATACCCCTAATTGTGGCTTGGTCCTATATCAAGCTCTCATTTAATTGCTTCTTCTTCTTCTTCTTTATTTTTCAATAAAGGATTGATTTTTGATTTTGATTTGGAAATGAGTGCTTCTTCTTTTTGTTTTGAAATGCTTATACAGGAAATGTTTGTTCTGTTGAACGGAAGAAATGTTTATTGTATTAATTAAGTGTGGTCGGTGGGCGAAATCCACAAAGCATGTAAAGATGCACAAATCCCTGTATTGGTGGAATTAAGTGTGGTCGGTGGGCGAAATCCACAAAGCATGTAAAGATGCACAAAGCCCTGTATTGGTGTACTACCAATGTATACGCATTTTTCAGCAAGGGTGCCGTGAAATAGTCACAAAGAACCACTAAGAATTTTTTTTCTTAGCAAGGGTGCTGGGCTGGAAGGGTGGAAGGGTGCTGGGAAGAAGTTTCGGGAACTGAGTGGCGTGCTGATGAGGAGGAGAGTGTCGCTGAAGCTGAAGGGAAAGGTGTATGCTGCATGTGTGAGAAGTGTTATGATTTATGGGAGCGAGACATGGGTAATGAACGTAGAGCAGCAACGAAGGCTGGAAAGGGTGGAAATGCGAATGGTTCGATGGATGTGCGGAGTATCGTTGAGAGAGAGGAAGACAAATGATGAATTGCGAAAGATGATGGGAATATTGCCTGTGATTGATGCTGTGAAGGGGAACAGGTTGAGATGGTTTGGTCATGTATTGAGGAAGGATGAAAGTGACTGGTTGAGAAGAGTGATGGAAGTTAATGTAGAAGGAAGTAGAGGACGGGGAAGACCGAGAAAGACTTGGCTAAAGATGGTGGAAGAAGAAATGCGGGCAAGGGGGTTAACAAGGAGAGATGCAGAAAATAGGGCAAAATGGAGAAGATTGTCATGGGGACCGCAAGGCTAACCCCCGCTCTAGCAGGGAACATGGCCTTAAAATGCATGTTGTGTTGTGTGTTGTGGTGCTGGGCTTTCACGAAAAACCACTGATATGGTATATTTTTATGATTTTATTTTTGTTTACACATTTTTCAGCAAGGGTGCCGTGAAATAGTCACAAAGAACCACTAAGAGTTTTTTTTTCCTTAGCAAGGGTGCTGGGCTTTCACGAAGAACCACTGATATGGTGTACTGCCGTATAATTATTTTACGATTTTGGTACGACAAAGCGGCAGGCGAATTAGACGTGATTTTAATCTTTTAAATTTTTAACGATTATTCGATATTACTATGACCTCTTGTCAATAGGTATATTAAGTGGTCAGAAGATGGCCTTTTGCTATGAGCAGTTTTATTTTTTGTTGATTATACCACATGGATGTGGTGATGCAGGAAATGTTTGTTTTTCAAATACATGATTATGATATGACCATGATTAGAATAGTGATGATAATTATGATGATGATTTTAAAATCATGATGTTATGATTGACAGGAATACGATCATGAGGTTTTCGGTGTATAATGATTGCACGGGCTTAAAGAACAACTTTTGCGCCCTGTAGGATTGAGATGCATGACAAGTGATAGGGTTAAATTAAGTGTCCAAATTTCAGCATGCTCGGATTACAATTGGCAAATAGTGTGAATTAATTGTCATTTATTGGTAGAACACTTTAGGACTTTTACGAAATTTTAATTGTCAAGAAGTTAGGGTACCATTTAAATTGGGACATTTTTTCAGTGACCTGTCTCATACCTCTTTGATTGATCTTGGCTGACTATTTCACAAATGGAGGGTTGGGTTACCTTCAGTGGTTGCTAAACTTGAATTTGTGATATAATGACCAGACAAGATTGAAAAATATGTCAGATATGATCCAGAGGCAGAACGGTGATTTGTCAATTGACAAAAGGTATAGGTCAAAGGTGACGACCAATGATCATATATATCCATCAGTGGATGGAACTGTTCTGGCAACATTGGGAAACGGCTTAGGTATAGAGTTATCTGATTGGTTAATGTGATTTATTGATGAAGATTGATGAATTGATTTAATTGAATTGATTGATTGATTGATGAAGATGAAGTCTCAACAAAGGAGTTTTGAGATATTTGTGAGACATTAATGTGAAGACAACCTTGGAAAGGAGCAAGGTGGTGAGTAGATATATTATATATATGTGGTTACTATTCTGTGTGATTTCCCCTCCAACAGCACAGGATATCTGCGGAGTCACCCATTTTTACTGATCCATCTGACCCAACTACATCACCGATCAGTGTGATTGGGGTGTGGACAAGCCACAGGACAGGGAGACTCTCTGGCAATCACTTGAAGTCATCAATTGCAAAGGTGGAGAGATACTTCCTGGGAGACTACGGAGTCGAGCTTATAGGAAATAGGCTAGGAAATCGTGCATTCAACGTTACTCTGTATAAGGTGGAACAAATTTCGGCTTTTTTTTTACAGTACACATCGTCAATAAAGGGTACAGGCGTAATCCGAAGTGTAGTCTTGATAGTTATCTGGTACATTGAGTGCATATAGAGTGTTACTCACACACAGGTGTAATGGGGAGTGGAGTCAGCAAGGAGAAGCAAGGTCAATTGGACTTGTCCCAAAGAGGTGTTTGTATCAATTATATGTACGACCGATATGGTGAAGAGGCTATTAGAGAGGTTGAAAATTGGTATTTGTGGACAAAGGGACATGCTAAGGAGTTTCCAAAAGATGGTACATTTGAGCGAAGTCGATTGGAGAGATTAGGACAAGAATTGAAAGCCAGGAAGCAACAGAATTTCACAGTAGACTGGCTTGCAGTCCATTATTGGGATGTTGAATCCAGGAAATGGGAACAGCAAGAACGGATGACGGACCTAGAATTTAAACTAAAAAGAATACGGGATACAGTGGAGGAGATAAATGCACAACTGCTCTCAAAAATAGGAATAAAAGTGACAGTTGTCCCATCTGATTCCCATTTGTCTCCCCAAAAAGAACAGTACAGAGAATTTTTTCATGTTTCAGGAGATAACCAGAGATTGCAGTGGCAACTCAGGGATGTAGAGATGCAACCCAGCAATACAAGTGCACAGGTGCACAGCCCAGGCAACGACAGAAACCGGTGTTTCAAGTGTGGAGAGATGGGACATTGGAGAAGAAGATGTCCGTATGCCAACAGGAAGACAAGTTCATAGGGCAAACCAAGATTAAGGGTACCAGAGTTTACCGGTACCTCAGATAATGATTAGGCCTTCATTGTTGCAGATCCCAAATGACGACTGGCCTCAACAGATTAAATCACTAGACCAATATGAATAACTGTTGACGCTTCTTGTGTCTGAAAAGTTTTCGGAGCAAGGATGATTTTTACTTTTTGGCTTGTTAGCAAATTAATAATTAATTGATCAACTGCCAAAACTGAATATTTTTGGAACATGACTTAAAAGATCCAGAATTAGAGTTCATTCTGGAAGCCTCATATTTGTAAATTATAAATGTGGTTTTAGGGAGCATTTTGGGCAAAACAATTTTTTATAAAAGTGTGGAATATTGCTTTGCAAATTTTTGGGCAACCAAGTGACAAGCATCACATGATCATCAGGTGGGAATTTTGGATTATTCTTTTGCATGATTGATAGGTCAGTGGTCAACTGACATGTAAGTGGATGTATTGTTAAATATGGATAAATGATTGTGGGAACCAAAAAGGGTAATTTCAATGTGACAGTTATAGGGGTTTTCTGAAAATAAACTTTTGTCTATTTGTGTATTAGCGTTTTTAAAATTGAAGGATAAATTTTACGAAATTGAAATAAAATTGACACCCATCTTGATCTGTTAATAATGGTTCCAACGTAAACAAATATACATAATGCTTGGGTTTGTGTATGTTTGAGTGTCAATGTTTGTGTTTTTGGTTTTATGTGTCAATCTTACAAGATTGTTGAAACCAACAATGTGCTTGTCTGGAAATGGATAGTTTCATGTGAATGGGATCGCATATCCAGAAAATTCGTAAAATTCAAATAGAAATATAATTTGATTATGAAAATTATCTCCTTTGTTAAGGGAAATGGAATATGACGATTTGATGTGCTGGGTTATGAGCAGCCATTAATTAATAGTACAATTGTGAGGAGTTTTGGGATTCCGTTGTTAATATAATTTATATGAGAAAAAAGCTATTTATGGATATGAGCTTCGTAACAAAATGAGAGAGTACAAAATTGGCCAAATTTGGAAGAGGTCTTATACTGACTTCCCAGAGTACTCTGCTCATGGATTGTGACATATATAGACTGGACTTTTATCAGCATATAAATTGTGCTGTATGTATGGATATGTCTTAGGCATAGATGATATGGGCACATGGTAAAGAAAATTTTGCTGAATTAAAATATTGTAAGTTTTACAATGGAATGCATTGTGCATTGTCAAACCAAGGGGCAGACATGAACGCGCTGTTACGTTATTTACACTCAGAACGCGATGTTACGTGTACCTGCAACATATTTGTTAATCTGGCACACCTATATTGGCATACAGGTGTTAGTAGTATTCACTAGCTGCATAGAAATGGATGAGCAACAGTTAAGGGGGCGTAAAACCACTTATTTGGATATTTTCTACAAAACTAGGGGTTTCAATAAGTGGTAGCTGTACACATGGGATTCACCAAATTAAGTTATGAAGTTTAAACAAAGTTACTGGTAAACAGAAGGGAAAAGGATAGTGAATAAATTCTTCAATGCTGGGTAAATTAAATGAGATATTACAAAGACTTATAAGAGCTATTGTTCTTCCTTGTCGCAGTAGGGGAGCAAATTAGATCTGTTTATAAAATGAATTTGTTGACCCTTTGAAGTTAATTCTTTGAATTGATTGTTTTACTAGTATTTTGAGTTCACATTGGAAATAGTTTGGTCGAGCTTTGGTCAAAACCTTTGGTTGCAGTGTTTTGGAATGGATTGACAGACCATAGGAAGTTGATAAGAATAAAAACAAATATGGACCCCGGGAGATAGGGGGAGCAGGGTAAGGCAAGTAATCAGATTTATGTTACATATTAAGGGATATTTCTTTACCTTTTAGGAAGCTTGTTAGTTTGGTATATAATGTTGAATGTCATTGACATATAATTATGTTATAGGTATGAACATATACAAGGGGTTTTACAGATGGATACAGGTGGGACAAAGGGAAAGACCTTATCAAGACAAGCCGACAAATCAGGGGAAAACAGAGACTTCTACTTCGGATACTCCTTGAAAATGGTGATATTTATCCTAGGAATGAGTTCTCTAGTAGTGGGGACTCTGTGTTGCATGCATTATTTCGGGCTAATGAGAGCACAAAACGCAACATTGGTGGCTGACATTCAAATATATGATTCTGCGGTACGACATAAGCAAAGGAGAAGTTTGATGGAAGATAGGGACACACCTTTAGAACCCGATTGATTACATGGGATTAATACTTTTTTACATTTAGCCCACACAAGGGCTGATATAGCAAATGAAAGTAATTGTTGGATATGCACACAAATGCCACATTCTAGTGAGAACGGAGTACCATTGGAGGCAGTTCCTTTTGGTTGGGATGAATTATGTAGTCGCTTCCCAAAGAGGTTGGTAGCAACAATACCTTATTTACCAATGGCGATGATGCTAGGGAATGTTGGTTGGGAAAAAGGGGGATATAAATGTGAGGAATTTGCAGACAGTTATAGGCCTAAATATGACAATGCAGTTATGCCCCCCTCCGTAACTATTCAACAACAAATGAAAGGGCTCCTATGTTTCATCCGACATCGAACCAAAGAGAATAATAAGTTTATGGGAAACTCCACCTGCCACCGTTATAGCTACGAGTTGGGCGATATAAGATTGCTTGTCCCAGTAAGGGACACTAGCTTAAAGATGATATCTTTGTATTGGGAAGGAACTTGGATGACAGATACTACATGGACCTATAATAATACATATTTTATATGTGGACACAAGGTGTATGCGTATCTCCCACTGACATGGTCAGGATCATGCTTTCTTGGTTTTGTACTTCCACACATGCGCTTGTTAACAAAGTCACCAATGCGCATCCTGCATTATAGGCAGAAAAGAACTGTTAGTATGGGAGAATGGGTTGGAATGGTAGTATTTCCATTTTATGGAACCTGGAAGGCAGGCCATGAGCTATGGCAAATGGCATTGGCTATACTATAGAAATATTGGCAAATAAAACAGCTAGTGGATTGACAAACCTTACAAGTGAGCTGGCAGCAACAAGAACCATGGCATTACAAAATCGTATGGCATTAGATATGCTGTTAGCAGAAAAAGGAGGTACATGCGCAGTGATTGGTACAGATTGTTGTACATATATACCTGATAATTCGGGAGACGTTTATAACATAGCCGACACAATACGACAAGAGGGAGCAAGATATCACGATTATGTGAAAGGGGGTGCCTTTGCATGGTTGGAAAACACATTTGGAGGAGTGGCAGCTAAGATACTCCAATACTTGTTTGTTGGATTAGTTGTTATATTGGCAATAGTTTTAGTGATGGCTTGCTTGAAAGCCTTAGTGACGGTGGGTTTGAATAAGATAACAAATAACACTATGATAGTGCATGAAGCACCACGTGCAGAAATAAATGAAGCAACAAATGAGGAAATACATGTGGAACCACAAGAGGAAGACTTTTATGGCAACATGAATGTTGAGATTAAAAGATTGAATCAAGTAATGTTGCAAATGAATACAGTAGAGTTAAGATAAGGGCATAACAAACAATTGTGCATTGTGTCCGTTTTACAAGTCAGTGAACTCATATCACCATAAGTTACACTATTAAAAAGAAAAAGTGGGAGGACTATGCTAATAATACATTATGCATAGTTTGCTGTTTGCAAGATTTGTTGGGAATTAGATATTCCTGTTTGTGATTTTACTTATATACACTCAACTAATAATGCATTTATTTTCTTTGAGTAGTGTTAAAATAACTGCATGAGTTTAATTTTTGAATTATATTAACCTGAAAGCAATTGTGGATGTTATTCTTAGTTTAGTAGTACAAAACACATACCCGATTTGAATATTATTCATGTGAAGCTGTTATAAGATATACATGAATAGGTAAAATATAGTGATTTCATGTTACAATGTACCCCATCTGATTCAATCTGTGTGGCGAGCAGATATAAATGTGGCTGAGTAAAGGAAAGACCAGGTCCCATTTCAAATGGAGTGATAACGAAATCTGGAAAGAAGTTCGGAAAAAGAAAATTTGTGGTTAAAAATGAAGTTAATAGGCCATGGGCTACCTAGACCCCTGGTGCACCTCCCCCCCCCCCCCCCCCACCAACCTACCACCCAAGGTTTTTTTTAAGCCTTGGGGTGTCCTGAACACGAAATTGAATATTAACAGTGAAAATATAGGGACGAACTTTCCTGCGTCAAACACCATGGTGACTATCCGTTAACACCTGTTAACCTTCACACAAAATTTTTCCAATTTTTGAAAAATTTGGTAATGTTGGAAAAATTTCCAAATTTGGGAATTCTGGGAATGTTAGGGAATTCTTTACCGGACGAAATTTAGGGAATTTAATCCACAGTACAAGATTTATGGAATTTAATCAGCAAAGCCGAGCCCCCAATACAACATATGGAATTTAAGGCCGCCAACGCGATTCATGGAATTCATGTTTTCTCCAACACTCTTTATGATTATTCGCCATACAGTTTTTGTTTTCAGTTATATCTCCTGTTGTACATGTGAAAATATAGTTAAGTTCTACCCAGGCAATTCTGAAAGGACTTCGTCACAGGTTAGTTAAGTTTTTACTAATACATGTCGTGTGACATGGCTATGAAAATTCACAACAATTGTAGTTAAGTTTCAATTTCCAGTGTACCATTCAACCAAGTGAATATATATGTCTCCTGATTCTCTTACCTTGGTTTTACACATAAATACTAAATATTACACATATATTTGATTGTCTTCTGTTTCTAAATATGACTTTAAACGCGTCTTTTCAGGTCCAGTGTGAATGCACCAAATGACGCAGCCTGATCATGTCTGATCCTACTGACCCCTCCACGCCGATGGAGACTGGTCCACCTCCCCAGAAAAAAACACGACACGATAGTGGTTCTACAAGTAATGAAGAAACACAGACACAGAAACATATACCCGAATGCATTGTCCATGTTCCAGGATTAAAGTATGGACCACTTCAGCTTCTTTCGAGCACCAGTACCGCCGAGAACAAATTGTCGAAGTTGCAGGACATCAGACAAAGACGGCTTTCCCAACCAGTGGATTCTACACACAGGATGAAAGGATCATGTGATCTAATACCCAGTACCCTGTCAGACCATCATGGTTATCACCGACAATGTTACCAACGCTTCACTATGAATCTGGATCGCCTGCAACCATCTGAACCATCTGACCCACTTGAAACAGGTACTGCCCCCAGAACAAGTCGGTCGTCCAAAGGTGATCGCGTCCTCTTCAACCCCGACTGTTTATTTTGTAAGTCTGAAGGGAGGAAGAAGATCAAATCAAGTGGATCGTGGACATCAGAAGGTTTGTCAATGTTTGAATTTGACGGAGGGAAAAATGTTGTCGCGTCAGCTGAGGAGCAAAGTGATGAGAGCTTGCTACGTCGGATCAGAGGGCATGATCTGTTCGCATGCGAGGCCAAATATCACAAGTCCTGTCGGGCCAAATATGTACAGAAGCCGCAAAAGTGGAGAAGCACTGACGATGAACAGCGGAAGAGGCAAGCCGACATGGAGAAGGCACACGGAGAAGCATTCAAGGCTGTCTGTAGCATACTGGACACAGATGTCCTCGAAAAGAAACAAATTCTGAAACTAACGGATTTACGCAACATTTACATATCATCCCTGCAGGATTCGCAATACCCTAATCCAGAATACAGGAGCGCCACTGCATCCCTGGGAATGGCCCAGCGAACCGTGGCATCGCCTGCATCTCGATTATGCCGGGCCTATTAACGGCAGCGTGATTCTAATAATTACGGACGTGCACACAAAATGGATTGATGCCTTGGTGACGCGTGGTACTGCTCCACTATCGACACGGATACAGCTGTGAAGCATGCCTACGAGCTTGGATCCGCTGATCCAAGCTCGTATCACTGACGATGAACAGCGGAAGAGGCAAGCCGACATGGAGAAGGCACACGGAGTTGTGTGAAGGTTAACAGGTGTTAACGGATAGTCACCATGGTGTTTGATGCAGGAAAGTTCGTCCCTATATTTTCACTGTTAACATTCAATTTCGTGTTCAGGACACCCCAAGGCTTAAAAAAAACCTTGGGTGGTAGGTTGGTGGGGGGGTGGGGGGGGTGCACCAGGGGTCTAGGTAGCCCATGGCCTATAATCTTGGCATACACCCTCCTTCTCAAAGAATGATGAAGACATTCTCCTTTGTAACTTGGAGATGAATGCTTACCTTCACCAAGGGAGATTTATGTGACCATTGGCCTGGATCACACTGCAGCATATGAAAGAAGGGCGATCACCTACTTTTGTTCGAATGCCTCGAACATTCAACACGTCAGGACGACGACATTTTACCTGCAACTCCCACGGGATGCGGTGACGTGTGTTATTACTTCACCAACTTCCGGGGAGTCAGCATGGAGCTACAAGCAAACGGCTGTGCCTTTTCTTCACAACAGCTGTGCACGGTTCTGCTGGATGCTCCTTGTATGGTCCATGGACAACTTGAGTACCATGGTCCCAACATCATCATTGCGGATGCATCCGGCATCCCTGTTCCACATCTTGCTGGCCAATCAACATCACATCAACACTTGCTCCATATTCATGATGAGTGAGGAAGCAAGTCGACGACAATTGGATGAAGGCCTTGTTCAAATCTACTATGGCTCACAGCAAGAGTGGCAAGAATGTTACATGTAAAGCAGGGTCAGTTTGTGACTCTGCCCAGCTATCACAACAGCAGAGAATCCTACGCAATAGTGTAGGTGCCATGAATACATCAGAAGAAAATGTTTCATACTTGGATTTCAAAACCGGGTGATCAGCCCCTTCTTTTCAACAAAAAAGAGTCAACATTTGTGTCAAAACAAACGTATTTCCAAATGTTGCAGATGTTTTATTATTTTAATGGTGAACTGAAATTATTGTGTTTTGGTAAAGATGAAGTGTTGTATGCTTGATGCAAATGAAGTGAATTGAATTATTTATATGGAAAGAGAAATGTTTTGTGATCATATTCTTCCAAAATGACGGTGTATGCCTTAATGAATGGGAAAATTGGATTACCAAATTTGTGGGTCGAATATTAAATAGGTTGATGTTTAGATTAATGATTAATATAAACAAAAAGAAAAAATGAGGAATTGTGGAGGCATATATAATTATTTATATTCTCCCCTCTTGTTAAAATGTGTTTTCTCTTGAAATGAAGCTTGGAACATTCTTGTTTCAAAGGGGTCAGGAAGGAGTGACCTATGGGAACAGAAAAAGGTGCTCCATCATTTAAACAGACTAGGGCATGCCCGTACTATATATATATCTAAAAGTATATCCCCCCCCCCCCTCTATTTACATGCAATGGTTTGGTCCAAAGCTAACGGCTTGCGAGTACGGTGACAATCCCCCCCCTCTATTTACATGAAATGGTTTGGTCCAAAGCTAACGGCTAGCGGAGTTTGGTAAAGAAATCGCCATAGCGTGCACAAATGCGCAGGAAAGCGAAAGAATCGCAAATTAGTTTTAATTAGTTTTAAAACATAGTTTAACGCCAACATAGCGGCAACATAGTTTGCCAACGTGAAATAAATGAATACGCTCTCAAATGTGCCAAAAAAAAAAAAAAACGCTACCCGTACGCTCTACCCCGCCCGTACGCCCGTAAACAAAAAAAACAACGCTCTTCGCTTCCGCCCTTCGCTCTGACTGAATTGGGAGAAATAATGCGCATAAGAAATCGAGAAATTATTATTTTCTCCGGAAGAAATCGAATTACGTACCGTAATGGCGCACGCGCTGGGCTCAGCATCAGCTCGCTCTCACATCGGCCACGCCTACGCAATAACGCGTTCTGTGATTGGATGCCGGAAGTGCAGTCCTCACTGTCCGGAAGGTCGTATATCGCAGTTACGATGAATCGCAAATTAGTTTTTATTAGTTTTAAAACATAGTTTAACGGCAACATAGTTTGCAAACGTGAAATAAATGAATACGCTCTCAAATGTGCCATCCGAGGCAGAGTGTGTCCGCCACGTTCGGCACACGCGATAGCTCGCTGCTCTCTGATTGGTTGAATCGTTTTTTGGACATAGCTCGGTAAGTAATTGTCCGATTAATATGAAACCTTGAAAAGGCACATCCTCGGGTCCCCAGCAATATACCTGGCAAGTTTCAAGTATATCGGACCGGTAGTTGTCGAGAAACAGCGGTCACAGACATACAAACAAACAAACAAACGTACAAACAAACATACACACAGAGATTACTGGAATTATAGATAGATAACAACTGTCTAGGAAGGCTCTTAGAGCTCTCCATGATAGAAACCAGAGTGTCTCACTATCTGAGCCGTGCGGAGTCTTGAATTTCATGTCCTTATAAGGAACTAGGCATTTGATGATTTGAGGATATAAGAAAGAGGAACTTCGGAGAGCTGTGCTGGCCAAGAGCGAAGGAGAAGATCTGCAGAGGAGAAGACTGTGCCATGCCACGACCGGCCGAACGGGGCTTCGTTAAAGTTTAATTAGTTCATTAGTTAGTCAATATCTTGAATTAGTACGTTGTGCCCTACCCCTTCTAGAGTTTAATAAACTGAACAAAAGTGGAGCCTTCCTTTATCTTAGATAAGAGGAACTATTCCACACAACCATTCTCCATACACCTGTTCACTTGCACACCTGTGCAATCACACCTGGTGCCACCTGAACCCTCCTTCCTCCCAGGCTTCTTCATTCAATACAATGCACTCACCCACACTCACAATACTCTGCTCAATACTCTTTTACACACACACACACACACACACACACACACATCTTCCCCGAGCATTGCCCCTGAATTCCTCATTTGCTCAACATGCTCACCCGCAAAGATTCTCCCACACACGGCATCATCTGATCTACCTGGTGCCCTTTTAAAACTCGCGCTTCCCAGTCGCCCCTTATATTATTGCGCTCCCTCGTCGTTATGATCCATCTAATCTATTCTACGTCCCCTACTACAGGTATCATGTCGCTACTTAACCCTACAGTTACCTATTGTCAATTCTCTAGATCCCTAATCCATTATCCTAACCCTCCCTCGGCGACCTTACACTGCCAAAAACCCCATAACTAGTGCTCATGTGCCCCGGGGTGTGAGGGATGGTGGAGTTGCCATCCCACCACCTCGGGCATCTTCCATTATCAATTTTGCCAATCGAATTTTCTGCAAATCAAAATTTGCCAATCATTTGCCAATCAAATTTTGCTCATCAATGTTGCCAATCACAAATTCCCTATCCTTACCAAAGGTCCATTAACTTGAGCCTCGGGGCATCTTTACATGCTCAAAGCTCGGCTTTGCCAAGCCGAGCGATGAACGCGGGTGGTTCGTTTCCTGCAGTTGGATCCGTCTGGCACTCGGTTCAGGGAAGGAGGTTTACTCGGGCCGAGATTCCAATGTCCACCTCGGCGTGGAGCCTTTCGGTCTTCCGCTCGATGGCCCAATCTCGCCCGGCCGGAACGCCGCAACCAGAACGGGTCGCCGTCCCGACCCTTCTTACCTTCCCTCGCACCGGGCCGCCCGCTCCGCTTAGCCGAGCGCGGACGCGACCGTTCAGGGTGAGGCCCGGCGCGGACCGCGCACGGCGGTTCTTTTGAAACCGCCGTGATTACGACCCCCGCCGGTTCCTGCAGCCAACAAAGCCCGCCGCGCACTGAGTGCTCGCGTCGGCTATCCGTCGCCCTAAACGCTGCCCCGGTTAACGTCGATGCTTCACTTGCATGCTCACACCACGCGTTCCGTTCGTTGCTCATACATCCCCCACGTTTTGTCAATTCCACCACCGTACTCGCTCGTGCGTTCTCTTTCACTCCATACTCCGGTCTACTCATAACGCTCACAGACTTCGTAACACACCTGACCACCGAACACCTTGGCACACACTCGTCGTTCGCACACGTCATCAACACACCTCCTCGCGCCCACTCCCTGGTCATGTCCTCTGTGACAACCATGGGTGTGCTCTCTTCTGCACACCCGATCACGCGCTTCAATGTGCCCTCTCGCACCCGCGCCACTACCCACTCAGGTGTACAGTCCCACACACGCTCGACCATTCCAGGTGTGCATTCTTCCATTCCAGGTGTACATTCTTTCTCACCTGCCACAACCAACTCGTACTCCGTGTCACTCTTACCACTACACTCCGTCGTGCATTCCTTTCCACTCTCGACAGCACACTCACTCCTCGGCACGCACTTTTTCCTCACACACACCTCCGTTCCACACCTTTCTCGCGCACCTTCTTGCGCACTCTCTCCCGGCACATACTCCGTACCACTCATGGGGGTGCACTCTTGCACACACCCTGGCTCACAAATACCTTCTGCACTTCCCATAGTCAGACATTCTTGCACACATCTTCTTTCCACACACTCTGCACCTGTCGCACACCTCACCAGCGGCCTCCCACGAACGCCCGGGTCCAAACCAACACACAAGCCCACTGAATCTCCCCTCACACCATATACATTTCCGAGTATATCGCCACTCACCTCGGCACCTCGTCTTCGCTCCTCCTCCGCCACCTGCAAACTCTTTATTTGGTCAGTAAGCACATCATCACAATTTGAGCACAGACCTTGTACATAATCCATCACTTCCTCCTTTATCTCCCTCTGAGTTTCCCTCTGTCTCTTTTTAATTTCACTTACCCCTTCTTCCACATCCTCAAATTTTTGCTTTACCTCTTTTATTTCCCGGTGCGCCTCCTCAATTTCTTCTTCTAATGCCACCTTGGTCGTTTCTATGTGCGTTCTTACTTCCCGTTCTTTTGTCTCCATTGGTTCTGTCACCTCGTCCAACCTCTTCGTCAGTCCCTCATGTACCGTCTGACACTCCTTCTTTAGGACTGCTACGTCCTTCTTTATTTCCTTCTGGGTCGCCTTCAACCCCTCGATCATGGCCGTATTCTTTTTCACCTGTTCCTTCAACTCCATTTGCCCCACTGTCAGCTGCCCCACCCCCTGCATCAACTCCTCTATGCCACCTTGTAACTTTGCCGTCCCATTTCTCACCTCTTTCTCCATACGCTTCTCACCCCGCTTCACCTCCTCGCGTACCCCCGCGACCTCTTTGCCTACTCCACGCCTTATCTCCTCCCCCATCTCTCCCATCTCTTTGGTAGATGCCGCCCTCATCTGTTCCAAATCATTTCTCTGGGCATCCAATTTACCTTCCAACCCGATTTTCACCTCCTCTATCTGATTCCCCATCTATTTAATTTCCCGGGCGGATTGCTCCCCTATTTCCCTCAATTTGCCTTCCATGGTGTTTTCTAACCCCCCTAACCCATTCTTCACCCCTTCCATCTGGTTCTCCTGGGCAGCCATTCTGTTTTCCAACCCCCGTTAACCCCTCCTTCATTTCCCCAATTTGATTACCCATGTCCTCCAATTGGCCCCCTAATTTACCTTCTAGTCCTTCCAACCTGTTGTCTAACCCCTCAAATTTATTGTCTAAACTCTAAACCCTCAAATTTATTGTCTAAACTCTCAAATTTGGCTTCTAGCCCCCCGATTTGATTTCCCAAGTCATTCCTCAATTCCCCAATTTGATTTTCCATATTACTTAACCCGTCTCTCAATCCCCCGATTTGATTGCCCAACCGTTCACTGGTACCCCTCGCTTCATCCCTCATTGCTCCCATTTGGCCTCCCATTGCTCCAATTTGGCCTCCCAATCGCTCAATTTGGCTTCCCATACTCATCAATCGCTCCCACTTGCGCCGCGGGCGTGGCTACCGCGGCGCCGCCATTTTGTGCGCCTGAAACCTCCGCAACCCAATGCGTATTGCGCTCCTCCATTATTACTCCCACTGCCTCCCCGGGATCCTGGGTCGATTCTAACACCTCTTCTTCTACCCCCACCGGCATCCGATCACCTTGATCATCCATGGCACGATTTAATTTAGAATGTTAAAATAAAATTTTGGCCACTCGTAATTTTGAGTGCGTTAAGCGCACTTTGGGTCCGAATGTCACTCCCAGACACCAATTGTTACGGAAACGGGGACGGCGCTCCCCCTTAGCAAGGGGGGGGGGGGGTTAATCCACCTATTTGCACTGGCTGTCTCCGATCCTGGAGCTACCCCGCTCCCCTGTGGGGCGGGGTTGCCCGAAGTGATTGGTCAAGGGATTCCCATACACCTCTGCCAATCCCTCCACAGGACAGGTGGGTAACTCCGCTCGAAACCGCGGACAAGATGGTATTTTGCCGAGCGGTTTTAGCAGCAGGTTTTAGCAGTTTTAGTTCGAGCCGTTTTTCAAGGGACTAAACCGGATTCATTTGCGTTGGCCGAAATCGCACCACAGGTACTCAATGGGGGAAATCTCTAAAGCGACCGAATGTGAAGAAGCAAAAGGGGTAAAGAAAGAACACAGGTATTTATTAATTATTTACACACAACCAAAGCAAGCGAAGAAAAGAAATGGAATTTACCGGGAAAAATAGAAGGCACAGTGCAATCCTTATAACAAGCTTAACTTATACCCCAGACAACACAGAGGACAGATGACGATCAGACTCACACGAATGGGTTAGATGGATGCCAGGGATCGATGGCATGGGGTTCGTTCAACTGGCGAGGTTCCGTTCCGACGCATGACGCTTTCTCCCTCTCTGTCGGTAACACTGGGATTTTCCTCTCCAGATCCTCTTCCTCCTCATACCTCGAACCCAGCTCCAGCCTTGAACCAACTCAGCAGCACGTACCCAGCTCTCGTACCAGCTCTGAACCAAAAACCCAGCTCTTGAACCAACTCAGCAGCACGTACCCAGCTCTCGTACCAGCTCTGAACCAAAAACCCAGCTCTTGAACCAACTCAGCAGCACGCCCTAACTCTTTGCGCGATCATCGCACGCACATATCAAGCGGGGTCGTGACACGCCCTCGGCCGTTTGGGTCCCGCCCCGTGCTCTGTTTTGTGGCCTTATATGGCAATGCCACGATCTTGTAACCTTATTTGGGCATGGAGCTGAACAATATATATATTGTTGTGGATATGAGAATGTTTTTTTTTTTTTTGTTGTGGTAAAATGTTGTTGTAAAAGGTTGTTGTAAAATATCACCCCTCCTCCCTCCGTTTGTGGTTGTATAAAGGTCAAAGGGCGTTCCCGTAGTTAGTCCATAAAACATACATGCAGGACACGATACATCTTTTTTGACAGTTATATCCTTATTATGTGTATTAGTGTAAGGCTGTGTCGGTCAGTCACACTCAGTCAGTCAGTCAGTCAGTGCAGTGCAGTCAGTGTGTCGGTCAGTCAGTGCAGGAAACCACTTTTGCACTTGTATTAGTGTGGAAAAAACACTTTTCGCACTTGTGTTAGTGTTGAAAACCCACTTTTCGCACATGTGTTAGTGAAGGAAACCACTTTTCGCACTTGTGTTGGTGCAGGAAACCACTTTTGCACTTGTATTAGTGTGGAAAAAACACTTTTTGCCTAAAGGTGATTAGTGTAAGGCTGTGTCTTCCATTAATTGAAATACTCCATTGCACCAAGTGAAATAAGATAGATTCCCTTTCATTCCCATTCCCAAAACCTCCATTTCCAACTGCGTCATTGCCATTCGCATTGCCAACTACAATTGCCGCCATTAAGCGTGGTCAGCTCGGGGAAGAAGGGCGTGCCCGCCCATCGTCATAGAGGGGAGGAGTGAGCCAGCCCCGAACAACCAACGAATACAAGGGGTTTGGCTTGAGAGGGCGGAGAGAGAACGCTCGGGGAGGTTCGTGAAGGTTCGAGGGTGTGGCCCTATATAACCCGCGGCCCCGACGCCCCCAAGAGAGTTGGGTTGACGAGAGTTGAGTAAGGGATCCCTGAAAGAGCAGCTTCAGCCACCGCAGGTTCAGCCACAGCAGTTTCAGCCACCGCAGCTTCAGCCACAGCAGCTTCAGCCCCAGCAGCTTCGGGGCCTTGACGGCAGTTTTGAGCGGGGCCGCGAAGGAACGGCGGCTGCTAAACGCGCCGATCGAGAGAGGGCGGCGGCTGCTCATCCCCGACCCGACCATGCTGCGGTTCCAGCTGGATCTTCCTCCCCCTCCAGCCATCCACCTCCTGCCATTCCTGTCATCATTCCCCGCGTGAGTCTGTCTTTTGTTTGTTCTGTCCCAGGGTATTAATTAAGACTGTAGGTAAGCTAGCATTGCACTGTGTCTCTGATTTCTTCTGTATATTATTTTATTATCTTTCCTTCTCCTTGGTTTTTTTGATCCTGTAAATAGTAAATAAATTATATTTGTATTCCTTACCCTTTGTCTTTCTTCTTCTTCACATCCTTCGCTTTAGTCTTTTCCCCATTGAATATCTGTGGCGCGATTCGGCCAACGTTCAGGAATCGGGTTAGTCGGGGTAACTGTTAGGGCCGCGGCACCATCCGCTCAGCAAATCAACATCTTATCCGCGGTCCGTAACAATTGGTGTCGGGAGCGGGATTGGACCCGAAGCGCGCTTAACGCGCTCAAAATTACGAGCTGCCGAAATTTGTTTTGTTTTCGAAAAAAAACCCCGAACTTTGAAATCGCGCCATGGCTAGTCAAGGCGATCGGATGCCAGTGGGGGAACTAGAAGAGGGGTTAGGGGTAACCCAGGATCAGAGGGAAGAAATGGAGGAGAGCAATGAGGAGGTGGTTGAGGAGGTGTCAGGCGCGCAAAATGGCGTCCTCGCGCACGTGGATGCAGCGGCACCAAATTTAGCGGCGCCCGTGACCGTAGCAGCACCGCCGATGGATTGGGGCCTATTCGTGCTACAAATCCAGGCCCTCATGGAAGAGAACAAGGGGCTGGGAGACCAAATTGGGGCAATGAGGGACGAAGCGAGGGGTACTAGTGAGCAATTAAGAGCCGGGTTAAACAATATGGGAAATAAATTTGAGGGTTTAGACGATACATTTGCGGGGTTAGACAATAAATTAGAGGGGTTAGACAATGGGATAGAAGGGGTGAAACATGGGTTAACGGGGGTGGAAAATAGAATGGCTGCCCAGGAGAATCAGATAGAGGGGGTGAAAAATGGGTTAAGGGGGTTAGAAAACACAATGGACGACAAATTGCGGGAAGTAGGGGAGCAATCCGCCCGGGAAATCAAACGGATGGGGAACCAGATAGAGGAGGTGAAAATCGGGTTAGAAGGTAAATTGGATGCTCAGAGGGATGAATTGGGACAGATGAGGGTGGCATCTACAAAAGAGATGGAGGAGATGAAGGAGGAGATACGAGGAGGTGTAAGCGAGGAGGTCTCGGGGGTACGTGGGGAGGTAAAGCGAGGTGAGAAGCGTATGGAGAAAGAGGTGAGGAATAATATGGCTAGGTTACAGGGGGGCATAGAGGGTCTGATGAGGGGAGTAGAACAGCTGACAGTGGGACAAAAGGAGCTCGTGGACCAAGTGGAAAAGAACACTGCAATAATCGGGGGGTTAAAAGCGACACAAAAAGACATTAAAAATGAATTAATAGCGACACAGAAGGAATGTCAGATGGTACATGAGGGGTTGACGAAGAGGTTGAACGAGGTGACAGAAGTAATGGAGACGAAGGACCGGGAGGTGAGGACGCACATAGAAACGGTTAAGGTGGCGTTAGAGGAAGAGATAGAGGGGGCGCACCGGGAAATGAAGGAGGCAAAGGAAAAATTAGAGGAGGTGGAAGAGGGGGTGAGTGAAATTAAGAAGAGATGGAGGGAAACTGAGAAAGAGATAAAGGAGAAGTAATGGAATTGGTACAAGGTCTGTGCTCGAATCATGATGGTGTGCTTGCTAACCAAATAAAGAGTTTGCAGGTGGCAGAGGAGGTGCGGAGACGAGGTGCCAAGGTGAGTGGCGATATATTCGGAAATGTATATGGTGTGAGGGAAGCTTCAGTCGGCTTGGGGGTTGATTTGGATCCGGGTGTTCGTGAGAGGCCGTTGGTGAAGTGTGTGACAGGTACGGTGTGTGAAAGAGGAGGTGTGCGAGAATGTCCGACTCTGGGGCGTGTGAGGAAAAAGTGCGCGCCGAGGCGTGAGTGTGCTGTCGAGAGTGAGTTGGTCGTAGCGCGTGTGTGAGGAGGCACAGGGAAGCGCGGAGTGGGGAGTGTTACAGAGGATGTAACGAGAGAGTGTACACCTGTGGTGAGTGTTACGGAGGGAGTAACGAGAGAGTGTGCGCAAGAGGATGCGCGAGAAAGGTGTGGAACGGACGGGTGCATGAGGAAAGAGTGCGCTGTCAAAAGTAAGGGTGAGTGCGCGACCGAGTGTGGAGGTGAGAGTAGTGAGAGTGACACGGAGCGTGAGTTGGTTGTGGCAGGTGAGAGAGGATGCACACCTGGAATGGTAGAGCGTGTGTGGGAATGCACACTTGAGTTAGTAGTGAGGCACGTGGTTGGGTGTGCAAGTGAGAGCACACCTGTAGTTGTCACAGAGGAGGTGACCGAGGAGGGGGCGCGAAGAGGTGTGTTGGTGAGGTGTGCGAACGACGAGTGTGTGCAAAGGTGTGCGGTGGTCAGGTGTGTGACCAAGTCTGTAAGCGGTATGAGTGTACCTGGGTGTGTCAGGGAAGGTGCAATGACAAAGGACATGGAGACGGCTGGATGTATGAGCAAGGAACGGGCTGCGGGGTGTGAGCATGCGAATGGAGCATCGACGCTAACCGGGTTAGCGGTTAGAGCGACGTATAGCCGAATCGGGCCTTCGGTGCGAACCGGGCAGCTTTGCGTGCCGTGGGGATCCGCGGCGGTTTCGAAAGAACCGCCGTGCGAAATCCACGCCGGGCCACGCTTTGAACGGCCGCGTCCGTGCTCCACTAAGCGGAGCGGGTGGCCCTGTAGGAAGGGTCGTCACGACAACCCTTTGCGGTCGAGGCGTTCCGGCAGGTCAAAATCGGGCCATTGGACGGCTCTGTGCCGAGATGATGCGTGGGACCTCGGCCCGGGTAAACCTCCTTCCCTTCACCGAGTGTCGGACGCATCCAGCCGCCGGCACCAAGCAAACCGCATTCATTGCTCGGCTTTACGAAGCCGAGCTTTAGAGATGAATTGGCGCACCGAGAGGCACTAGTGAGTAGACTGTGATGACGAGGATAGTGTTTTGGCCCCGAAATTAGAAAAACAAAATTTGATGATTGGCAAAGGATTGGCAGAGTGATGATTGGTAATGGTAGAGTGATTGGCAGATGATTGGCAAATTTTTGATTGGCTGAAATTTGGTGTGCAAAATTGGTAGTGAGAGATACCCGATGTGATGGGATGGCAACTCTGCCATCTCTCACGGCGGGGGCAAAGGAGCACTAGATTTATGGGGTTTATGGCAGTGAAAACTAGCCCGGGAGGGTTAGGATATAGTGTGTAGGGACCTAGAAGATGACAATAGGTAACGTTAAGATTAGGTAGTGACAATGATACCGGTAGTGGGGATGCAGGTAGATTAGTGTGGATGATAATGACGTGGTATGTGCTTAGTTTAAAGGGAAGACGGGGAGCACTAAGTTAGCAGGGCACCAGGTAGTTCAGATGATGCCGTGTGAGTGTTGGAGGTGTATTCCAGTGTATTGAGCAGTGTATGAGTAAATGATTGTGAGTTGTAGTGTGATTGCACAGGTGTGCAACTGGACAGGTGTATGGAGCAGTGTTTGAGTGAGTGATAGTGATGTGTATTGTGCTGACCAAATGGTCCAGGAAGGAAGGAGGGTGCAGGTGGCACCAGGTAAGATTGCACAGGTGTGCAACAACAGGTGTATGGAGAATGGTTGTGTGAAATACATGGAGTGTGGAATAAATGGTCTGGTATATGGAGTATTGGAATGGATGGTCGTGGAGTGAGTATGGTGGAAACTGTGGAGTGGAGTGGATGGTGCGAAGGTGTGGATGGGGGAAAGGAGGATGGACCCCCATCACGAATACCCGGGGAGGGTAGTGTAAGTGTTAGGTAGAGGGTACAGGTAAATTGTGGTTGGATATTGGCATCTGTGGTGCGAGGTGAAAGAATGGTATTTGGATGGGTGCATTAGTGTTGTGGAAATGGCTGGGCGTGTAGCCTGTTAGTGTGTGTAGTTGGTTGACACTCCGCCACTGTCAGGATGTCGGCCAGGTGAGGCCGCAGGTGGGCTCTGGGAGCCGGTAGAGTTGTGTGGATGGGGCCCGAGGATCCGGAGGACGGACCCGGGTAGCCCAGTGCCAGAGGGCACCGAGTGGGGTGACAGAGCCAGGAGGGGCCTTCCCCAGGTAGATAGGTTAGGGTAAGGAGCAGGTAAGCTCGGAGGCAACTGCAGTGGTGGAGGTGTGCAGGTGGGTAGACCTGCTGGGAGAGCTACACGACCCAGTCCAGAAATTGTGCAAGGGCACAGGGAGTTGCATCGGGGGAGTGAGACCCCAAATTGAGAAGCACCACAGTTTGGTCAATGGGAATTTGGTTTTTAAATCCACATCGAGTAAGATTGCCAATGGTTTGGCAGGGAAGACCCCGGGTAGTGTAAAGTGTGTTAAAGTCATTTAGAGGATAGTTAGGATTGAAGTCTCCTCGCACCATCTGCATCCACTCACCTGAGATGACGTACCTCCACACCATGCCAGGTTTTATTATTTTTATGATGCAAATGTTTGGAATGTGAGACGCATCATGACGTGGGTGTGACATTGTGTTGATGTTCCATCTCTCCCTCCTTATGAGGATTGATGATGAATTGGGTGATCGCAAATTTTGGTTAGAGGGATTGTGGAGACGAATTTGGTACAGGGGAAATAGGGGGAAGATGTGACGGTAGCGACGGATTTGTAAATGTGTAGATTTTGTAAATATGGGGTAAGGGCAAGGGTAGAGTAGGTGACAGGGGGGGTGACGTACGGTACAGACGAGCTTTCTCACTTCGCTCTCCGTACGCACTTCGCCTTGCATTGCCTTATTGATGTGTACCCTTGTGACCTTACCCCTCGCTCATCTGTCTTTTCCCCCTTTTGTCTCCCACATGAGGACCTGTGCGCCACTGGGCACCGAGGGGAGCGTGCGTGAGTCCGCCATTGTGCGCCCGGAACTCCCAGAACCAGCTGTCTGCATCGATGCACCAAATTATGGACCACATGTCTGTGGCCGAGCACCACTTATGGACCCCATGGGTTGGGGCAAGGCCCCTCTGCTGGAACCGGCCCTGAAGGCCCGAAATCTTGCTGGCGGACCTTGGCCACAGGGCACCGATGCCCCACAGGTGAACCATAGTCGGCCCCTGTGGGCCATAAATAAATAAAAATGGACACGTTGGGTGCATTTTATTATTGCAAATAGGCCGCCAGCAAAGAAGATGACAACACCTGGAAGAGAGCATTAGCCAGCAGAGGGAGCCGAAGAGCAAGACACCACCAAGGGTTTGTTGTTTTTATTTTTATGAACAGTGATGACTGTGCACCGATTGGTGCTTGAGGGTGTATTGGTGCGTTTTGGGTGCTTTCATGGTGTGTCGATGCAGAGCAAACTGTCCCCCCCCCCCCCCCCCCCCCAGAAAGAACAATCACAGGTCCTGGGTTAGTTTTGTAAATAAAGTAAAGTCATTGTAAATAATGCTCCCCACCGTCAATGTATAGTTTGAAGACAATTCCGCAATTCGGTTAGCTGTGGGCGTGAGTCTGTTAGGTAGGGTGCAATGGAGCAGCGGGACATATTTATTGGTGTTGTAAAACTGTCACACTCAGGGTCAGGTTAAAAGTAGAGGGAACTACACCTCCGTGCCACACTAAGGTAAAAGTTAAAGGCCCGGGACGTGCCTAAGGGGAGGAGAGTGCAGTGTTGTGGATATGAGAATGTTTTTTAAAATATTGTTGTGGTAAAATGTTGTTGTAAAAGGTTGTTGTAAAATATCACCCCTCCTCCCTCCGTTTGTGGTTGTATAAAGGTCAAAGGGCGTTCCCGTAGTTAGTCCATAAAACATACATGCAGGACACGATATATCTTTTTTGACAGTTATATCCTTATTATGTGTATTAGTGTAAGGCTGTGTCTTCCATTAATTGAAATACTCCATTGCACCAAGTGAAATAAGATAGATTCCCTTTCATTCCCATTCCCAAAACCTCCATTTCCAACTGCGTCATTGCCATTCGCATTGCCAACTACAATTGCCGCCATTAAGCGTGGTCAGCTCGGGGAAGAAGGGCGTGCCCGCCCATCGTCATAGAGGGGAGGAGTGAGCCAGCCCCCAACAACCAACCAAGTACAAGGGGTTTGGCTTGAGAGGGCGGAGAGAGAACGCTCAGGGAGGTTCGCGAAGGTTCGAGGGTGTGGCCCTATATAACCCGCGGCCCCGACGCCCCCAAGAGAGTTGAGTTGACGAGAGTTGAGTCAGGGATCCCTGAAAGAGCAACTTCAGCCACCACAGCTTCAGCCACAGCCGTTTCAGCCACCGCAGCTTCAGCCACAGCAGTTTCAGCCACAGCAGCTTCAGCCCCAGCAGCTTCGGGGCCTTGACGGCAGTTTTGAGCGGGGCCGCGAAGGAACGGCGGCTGCTAAACGCGCCGATAGAGAGAGGGCGGCGGCTGATCATCCCCAACCCGACCGTGCTGCGGTTCCAGCTGGACCTTCCTCCCCCTCCAGCCATCCACCTCCTGCCATTCCTGTCATCATTCCCCGCGTGAGTCTGTCTTTTGTTTGTTCTGTCCCAGGGTATTAATTAAGACTGTAGGTAAGCTAGCATTGCACTGTGTCTCTGATTTATTCTGTATATTATTTTATTATCTTTCCTTCTCCTTGGTTTTTTTGATCCTGTAAATAGTAAATAAATTATATTTGTATTCCTTACCCGTTGTCTTTCTTCTTCTTCACATCCTTCGCTTTAGTCTTTTCCCCATTGAATATCTGTGGCGCGATTCGGCCAACGTTCAGGAATCGGGTTAGTCGTGGTAACTGTTAGGGCCGCGGCGTCATCCGCTCGGCAAATCAACATCTTATCTGCGGTCCGTAACAATATATATATATATATATATATTGTTACGGACACGACTTAGATGTTATGATGGGCCGAGCGGAATGGCCGCCGTGTTCGCACAGTTTACCCGATTACACTCGAACGTTGGCCGAATCGCGCTACGCTAGATCAATGAAGGAAAGGACACAACGGCTGGGATTAAGGCAACGACACAAGGGGTACAGTTCTCAAGACCTCCGGAGGAGGATATAATATTGGTTATGCAGAACGGTTAGATTACACGGCAAGAGGTAAAGCACAGCAAGATGGGCACTTAGACACAGTCTTATCTTATTCCCGACAGACCACAGACAAACGGGACAAGACTGACTCACACAGGGATTGATGGCAGGGAAGGGCAGGCAGTCGATAGCTCAAGGTGCACCTTGGCTCAGGGGCAGAATCGACCCGGTCCGGTCTAGAGATGCGGGGAGGTATCGTCGCGCTGGAGGTGGCGTCCTTTTCTCTCCAAGCTGAGGCGCATCTGACGTCACCTCCCTCTTCCTGCGCATGTCCAGCGGGGAGTGACACGCCCTCGGCTCGTTAGCTCCGCCCCAGATGGAATCGGTCCGCCGCCTCCATTGGGTGCGGGGGGGTTACCGGGCTCCGCCCTTGACGAGGAGCTGACAGCGAGCCCCTGCGTGGTAACCCCGTCGGAGCACATGTTCAATGGCGGCTAACCAAGCCGGAGTGAGGACGCGCACTCCCCGCGCCGCCGCCGCGCCGCCGCTGTTGTTGTTGTTGGTGTTGTTGTTCCATGAGGAAGAGATGCGGGGAGGTATTGGGAGGTCCTAAACTTACTAATGGTGCCATACAATCACATTCTGGTGCAACGAAGAGTCAGAATTAATGGAAACGAGTCCTTAACTGACATAGACTAAGAATAACTAGCAAGATGTCCTATAGTTGTCTACGTGAGATGCGGTGAACCTGGGCACGACATTTAATGGGGGAAAAAGGGGAAGGTCGAGGCTACAGAGTGTTGTTTACAGACAATGGGACTAGGGAATGGGGGATTGGGGATAGTTAGGGAGTATTGGGGAAATAGGGGAATATTTACAAGCGGATATGGATGGAGGCCAAATCCCATATCCGCAACATTGCACCCTTCTCTACCTCGGGGCGTCCCGACCCGATAAATTTTTACCTACGTTAGTGTGGCACTCAGATGTAGTTCCCTCTACTATTAACTCAACCCTGAGTGCGACAGTTTTACAGATGTTCACAAATGAGTAAATATGTCCCCCTGCGACGTTGCACCCTTCTCCTCACCGAAACACACCCACAGGATAACCGAATCGCGGAAAGAATCCTCAAACTAAACATACAGCCGGTAGGGAACATTATTTACACAAGACTACACTGATATTTACACTACGATCCAGGACCTGTTTTTGGAGGAACACATGCAGATGTTATGCATAGAGAGAGCACGCATGCCAGCATCGATACACCAACCCACGAGTGCTCTGTGGCCTTACGGCCTTTAATAATGTGCAGAGCACCCCATCCAAGCACCAAAAGCACCACCCCATCACACAGTCAGCACCATCCGGTGCACCAATAAAATGTTCAACGTCACCGGTGGTGTCGCAGCCGGCCGATGTTCTGCCGCTGGTCTTGCCTTCTTGAAGCACTTGGCCTTCTAGCTTCCTTAAAAAATAAAGAAAGGCGCCAACCGCGTCCATTTCTGAATTGTGGCCGTCAGGGGGCCAACTAAAAGTGGTTCACCTGTATGGCATAGGTGCCACGTTGACCCATAGGTCCATCAACGGGTGGTGCTTGCCCGCAAGAGAACTGCGGTCCATGGTGGGCGGCCACAAAAATTGCGGTCCATATGGTGTATCGATCCAGGCAGCAAGCAGTGAAAGTACAGGCCCACAACTGCGGAGCCAGCACCTCTCTCTCCTCTCTCTCTGCCCCAAAGCCAGAACCTCGGAGGTGGGAGACAAAAGAAGAAGACAAGTGAGTAAGGTGGTAAGGGCGCAAAAGTGCACGCAATACAAGATGATGCACACTGGGGGCACATGGGAACCAGGTGAGACAGGTACGTTCCTACCGTACGCCCCCCCCCCCCCCAACCAGGTAACCTACATTGCCCCTCCCTTACCCCTTACTGTATCCACAAAACACAACACTACCCATAAACATCTACTTTACACATCAACAAACGTCCCTACTGTCTTCCCCGTTCCTCCCATAAACCAAATTCGTCTTCTCTCCCTCCTAACCAATCAAATTTGCTATTTCCAACTCTCATCAAAATTTGCCATCTCCAACTCAACATCAAAATTTGCCATCACCAATTCATCATCAGTCCCTCCTAAGGAGGGAGAGATGGAATCACCCCAATGTCTTATCCACGTCGTGATGCGTCTCACAAATCCAACAGCAATTCTCATTTCCTGCAACACAGAACAACGAACACAGGTGTGGAGTCATCATCATCCCCTCAGGTAAGTGGCTGCGTATGGTGCGACAGGTTCATCAATCCTAACTATTTCCTAAATGACTTTAACAACTTTACATTACCCGGGGTCTTTCCCTGCCAATCCATTGGCCAACTTACACTATGGGTTCTAAAAACCAATTCCCATTGACCAAACTGTGGTGCTTCTCAATTTGGGGTCTCACTCCCCCGATTCATCTCCCGGTGCCTCGCACAATTTCTGGGCTGTGACGTGTAGCTCTCCCAGCAGGTCTACCCACCTGCACACCTCCACCACTGCAGTTGCCACCCGAGCTTACCTAGCTCCTCACCCTAACCTAACTAACTGGGGAAGGCCCTCTCCTGGCTCTGTCACCCCCTGGTGCCCTCTGGCACTGGGCTACCCGGGTCCGTCCTCCGGATCCTTGGGCCCCACTGACACTAACGGCTCCCAGAGCCCACCTGCGGCCTCACCTGGCCGACATCCTCACAGTGGTGGAGTGCCCAACCAACTACACACACTAACAGGCTACACGCCCAGCCATTTCCACAACACTAATGCACCCATCCACAATACCATTCTGCAACCGCACCACAAATGCCAATATCCAACCACAATTTACCTATACCCTCTACCTAACACTTACACTACCCGCCCCGGGTACTCGTGAAAGGGGTCCACTCTTCCCCCATCCACACCTTCGCACCATGCACACCACTCCGTACCACTTACTCCAACTCTCTCCACACCACTCATTCCAATACTCCATGTATTCCACACACCTGTACTTGCACACCTGTGCTCTCACACCTGGTGCCACCTGCACCCTTCTCTCCCCAAGCGCATTCGCGCTGATCCACAACACTCACTACTCATACACTGCTCCACACTGCTCCACACACCTGTTCAGTTCTCAAACACACGGCATCATCTCAGCTAACTACTCCCCTCTGAAACTTGCGCTTCCCAGTCGTCCCTTTAAACTATTGCGCTCCCACGTCATTATCATCCACACTAAACTACCTGCGTCCCCACTACAGGTATCAGTCACTAACTAATCTTAGCGTTACCTAATGTCATCTTCTAGGGCCCTATCAATATCCTAACCCACCCGGGCTAGTTTTCACTGCCATCAACCCCATAAACTATAGCGCATTTGCCCCACCATGGGAAGGGTGGCAGGGATGCCATCCCACCACATCGGGCATCTCCCACTACCAATTTTGCACATCAAATTTCAACAAATCAAAAATTTGCCAATCACTACTCATCATCTGCCAATCATTACTGCCAATCCCTTGCCAATCATCAAATTTTTGTTTTTTTTCTAATTTTGGGTCCAAAACACTAACCTCATCACACAGTCTACTTACTAATGCCTCTCGGTGCGCCAATTCCTGTCCAAAGCCCGGCTTCGTAAAGCCGAGCAATGAATGCGGGTTGTTTTGTGCCAGCGGCTGGATACGTCCCGCATTCGTGGCAGGGACGGGGGCTTACCCGGGCCGAGATCCCACGCACCACCTCGGCGTGGAGCCATCCAATGTCCCGATCTCGACCTGCCGGCACGTCTCAATAGAAAGTGGTCGCCATGACGACCCTTCCTATCGGGCTGCCCGCTCCGCCCAGTGGAGCACGGACGCGGCCGTTCCAAGCCAAGCACAGCGTGGCTCGCGTACGGCGGCTCTTTCGAAACCGCCGTGGTTCGGATCCCCGCTGGTCCTCGCGGCACGCGAAGCTGCCCGACGCGCACCGAGGGCCCGATTCGGCTATAAGTCGTTCTAAACTCTACCCCGGTTACCGTCGATGCTTCACCTGCATGGTTACAAGCATACACTACCCCTTTCTTGCTCATACCTCCAGCCGTTTCCATGCTCCTCGTCGTACCTTCTCTAACACACCCAGGTACACTCATTCCACTCCCAGCCTTGGTCACACACCTGACCACCGAACACTTTGGCACACATTCGTTGGTCGCACACCTCACCAACACACCTCTTCGCGCCCCCTCCTCGGTCACCTCCTCTGTGACAATCACAGGTGTGCCCTCACTCGCACACCCAACCACGTGCCTCACTACCAATTCCAGCGTGGATTCCCACTCACGCTCTACCATTCCAGGTGTGCATCCTTCCATTCCAGGTGTACATCCTCGCTCACCTGTCACAACCAACTCACGCTCCTTGTCACTCTCACTACTCTCACCACCACTCTTGACAACGCACTCACCCTTACTCCCGACAGCGCACTCTTTCCTCATGCACCTGTCCGTTACACACCTTTCTCGCGCACACTCTCCCGTTACACCCTCTGTAACACTCACCACAGGTGTACACTCTTCCTTACTTTTGACAGCGCACTCTTTCCCCATGCACCTGTCCATCACACATCTTTCTCGCACACCCTCTCCCGTTACATCCTCTGTAACACTCACCACAGGCGTGCATTCTCCCTTTACACCCTCCGTAACACTCCTCACTACGCGCTTCCATGTGCTCCCTCGCACACGCGCTACGACCGACTCACTCTCGCCAGCACCCTCACTCCTTGGCACACACTTTTTCCTCACACACCCCAGAGTCGGACTTTCTCGCACACCTCCTTTTTCGCACACCAGACCTGTCGCACACTTCACCAACGGCCTCTCACGAACACCCGGGTCTATCTCGACCCCCAAGCTTATTAAATCACCTGGCGCATCATACGCACGACCATATTGGTCACCACTTACACCGGGTCCTCTTTCTCTTCGCTTCTCCTCCATCACCTGCGAACCCCTCATCCGGTTAATGAGCACATCATCACGATCCGAACACAGACTTTGGACCAATTATTTTACCTCCTCTTTTATCTCTTTCTTATCCTCTCTCCGTCGCTTCTTAATTTCGCTCACCCCTTCTTCCACTTCTTCTAATTTCTGTTTCACCTCCTTCATCTCCTCGTGCGCCCCTTTAAGTTCTTCCTCTAACTCCACTTTATTTTTTTCTATGTGCTCCCGCACCTCCTGCTCTTCAACCTCCATCACCTCTACCACCTTGTTCATTTTCCTCGTCAGGTCCTCGTGTACCGTCTGACACTCTTTTTTAATTACCCCTACGTCCTTTTTCATCTCCTTCTGTGTCGATTTTAAACCCTCTATTACTGCTGTGTTCTTCTTTACCTGATCCCCCAACTCCTTTTGTCCCACTGTCAGTTGTTCTACTCCCAGCGTCAACTCCTCTATACCACCTTGCAATTTTACAGTCCCCTTTCTCACCTCCTTCTCCATGCGCTCTTTACAGTGCCTCACCTCCTCGCGCACTCCTCCGACCTCCTCACTCACACCTCTTCTGATCTCTTCTCCCATCACTTGCATCTCCTGCCCAGATGCCACCCTCATCTGCTCCATTTCCTCCCTGTGAGCATCCAGTTTGGTTTCTACCCCCATTCTGACCCCCTCTATCTGCTGCCCCATTTGTTTAACTTCCCTTTCCGCTTGGTCCCTCATGTCCCTCAATTTGCCTTCCATACTGTTTTCTAACCCCTCTAACCCCTTTTGCATCCCTTCCATTTGATTCTCTTGAGCGGCCATTCTGTTTTCTACCCCCATTAACCCATTTTTCACCTCTTTTATCCCGTTGTCTAACCCCTCAAATTTGTCGTCTAACTTCCCAAATTTCTTGTCTAATCCCTTAAAATTATTGTCTAACCCCTCACCGGTACCCCTCGCTTCGTCCCTCATTACCCCCATTTGGCCCTCCAATCGCTCACCCTGAGCTACCATCCGGTTCCCCATTACCCCCATTTGGCCCTCCAATCGCTCACTCTGAGCATCCATCCGGTTCCCCATTACCCCCATCATTCTGCTTTCCATTTCTTCGCTATTCTTGTCCATAAGGGCCTTCATTTGTATAAAAAAAAAGGTTCAAATCTACCAGCGGTGCTACTACGGTCGCGGGCGCGGTCGCCGTGGCCATGTGCGAGGCGCCATTTTGCGCGCCCGTAACCTCGTGCGCGACGACGCTATTTTGCAAGCCTGCCACCCTCACTGCTTCGCTCTCCTCTTGTCCCTCAATTTGGTCCTGGATCGAACCTGCCTCACTCTCCTCTACCGGAACCCAGCCGTCTTGATCTGCCATAGCGCGACTTTCAAAATTCGGGTTTTTATTTTTGTAAAACACAATCAAATTTCGCCGTTATAATTTCGAGCGCGTGAAGCGCGCTTCGAGTCCAATCCCACTTCCCGACACCAATTGTTACAGTACTAACACAATTGGTGTCCAAAATTTGGGCCTAACAAATTTAGTCCCAGGTCCGAATCCAACTCCTGACAACCAATTGTTACCGACACGACTTAGATGATATGATGGGCCGAGCGGAATGGCCGCCGTGTTCGCAGTTTACCCGATTACACTCGAACGTTGGCCGAATCGCGCTACGCTAGATCAATGAAGGAAAGGACACAACGGCTGGGATTAAGGCAACGACACAAGGGGTACAGTTCTCAAGACCTCCGGAGGAGGATATAATATTGGTTATGCAGAACGGTTAGATTACACGGAAAGAGGTAAAGCACAGCAAGATGGGCACTTAGACACAGTCTTATCTTATTCCCGACAGACCACAGACAAACGGGACAAGACTGACTCACACAGGGATTGATGGCAGGGAAGGGCAGGCAGTCGATAGCTCAAGGTGCACCTTGGCTCAGGGGCAGAATCGACCCGGTCCGGTCTAGAGATGCGGGGAGGTATCGTCGCGCTGGAGGTGGCGTCCTTTTCTCTCCAAGCTGAGGCGCATCTGACATCACCTCCCTCTTCCTGCGCATGTCCAGCGGGGAGTGACACGCCCTCGGCTCGTTAGCTCCGCCCCAGATGGAATCGGTCCGCCGCCTCCATTGGGTGCGGGGGGTTACCGGGCTCCGCCCTTGACGAGGAGCTGACAGCGAGCCCCTGCGTGGTAACCCCGTCGGAGCACATGTTCAATGGCGGCTAACCAAGCCGGAGTGAGGACGCGCACTCCCCGCGCCGCCGCCGCGCCGCCGCCGCCGTTGTTGTTGTTGGTGTTGTTGTTCCATGAGGAAGAGATGCGGGGAGGTATTGGGAGGTCCTAAACTTACTAATGGTGCCATACAATCACATTCTGGTGCAAGGAAGAGTCAGAATTAATGGAAACGAGTCCTTAACTGACATAGACTAAGAATAACTAGCAAGATGTCCTATAGTTGTCTACGTGAGATGCGGTGAACCTGGGCACGACATTTAATGGGGGAAAAAGGGGAAGGTCGGGGCTACAGAGTGTTGTTTACAGACAATGGGACTAGGGAATGGGGGATTGGGGATAGTTGGGGAGTATTGGGTAAATAGGGGAATATTTACAAGCGGATATGGATGGAGGCCAAATCCCATATCCGCAACAATATATATATATATATATATATATATATATATATATATATATATATATATATATATATATTGCGGATTCGGGGTCGGCACTCCCGTTACCAAGGGGAGGGGGGGGGGGTTAATCCCCTTGTCCTTTAAGCTGGCCGTCCCCCGATCCTGGAAACTACAACGCTCCTCCCGGTGTGTACCCCGGTTTAGAATAGGTACACCGTTTAGAATAGGTACAATAGGTACACATATATATATATATTTGTAAATATACAGTCATGTGAAAAAGTAAGTACACCCCATGTAAAGTTTTTACTTTTTCAACATGCAGCTATTTGATCTTCATTTCAACAATATTGATAGATAAAGGTGATACAATATAACAAATATCATGATACATTTACATTTTGTATTCCATTGTATAATTTAAATAAACATAAATGCAAATTTCGCATGTGGATTAAATAAGTACACCCTTGGCTCCAATAGGTGGTATTGTCCCCTTTGGCAGAAACAACCTCAAGTCGGCGTATCTTATAACTGTCTTCCAGTCTCTGACATCGACTGGGAGAAATTTTTGCCCACTCCTCCATGCAGAAATCTTTCAGCTGTGCGATGTTTGAGGGGTTTCTTGCATGCACAGCTCGTTTCAAATCCCCCCACAACATCTCGATGGGATTTAGACCCGGGCTTTGATTTGGCCATTCCAGAACCCTCCATTTCTTCCTTTTCAGCCATTCCTTGGTGGATTTACTGGTATGTTTAGGGTCATTGTCATGTTGCAAGGTCAACCTTCGGTTGAGCTTCAACCTTTCCGACAGATGGCCTCACATTATCAAGCACCCTCTGGTACAATGAAGAACTCATAGTGGATTCCATGATGGTGAGCTGCCCAGGTCCTGATGCAGCAAAGCTACACCAAACCATAATATTTCACCATGCTTTGCAGTTGGTATCAGGTTCTTGTGGTCAAATGCTGTCTTTGGTTTTCGCCAAACATGTCTTCTGGTACTGTGGCCAAATAGCTCTACATTTTACTCATCTGTCCAGAGCACATTGTTCCAGAAGTGCTGGTCTTTGCCTAGGTGTTCATTGGCAAACTTTAGTCTTGCCCTGATGTTCTTTCTGGACAGCTAAGGTTTCCTCCTGGCACACCTCCCATGTAGATCAAATTTGTGCAGCCTCTTTCTCATGGTAGACTCGTGCACTTTGACATCAACAGTGGCAAGGGCTACCTGTAGGTCCTGTGATGACATTCTGGGGTTCTTAGAGACTTCATTCAGCATCTTGCGGTGTGCTCTTGGACTGAACTTGCTGGGGCGGCCTGGCCTGAACAAGTTGGCAGTTGTTTGGAATCTTCTTCACTTGTAGATGATCTTCCGGACAGTTGAATGATTGATTTCAAATTGTTTGGAGATCTTCTTAAATCCCTTCCCAGACTCGTAAGCATCTATAACCTTCTTTCTGAAGGCCTCAGAGAGCTCTTTTGATCTACGCATGGTGACGCCACACACTTCAACAACAAAGAGCAAACCAAACTAAATGTCTGAGGTTTAAATAAGACAGGTTCCTCTAAGGTCCTCTCTGACGATGTTCTAATCATTTGCACCCCAGCTGGTGCACCTGATTCTAATTTTAGGTATTTGAAGGAGGAGTGCTAAATGTGGGGGTGTACTTACTTTTTCCACATGCGAAATTTGCATTTATGTTTATTTAAATTATACAGTGGACTACAAAATGTAAATGTTTCATGATATTTGTTATATTATATCACCTTTATCTATCAATATTGTTGAAATGAAGATCAAATAGCTGTATGTTGAAATGTTAAAAAAGTCAAAACTTTACATGGGGTGTACTTACTTTTTCACATGACTGTATACATATATATATACATATATCTGGGACGCAGGTTACAGATCTGGGACGACGGCTCTCCCGTTAGCAAGGGGGGTTAACCCCTTGTCCGTTATACTGGCCGTCGCCGATCCTGGGGGTCTGTGACGTCACTGGTGGTCAGCCACGACCAGGGTAATCGGGCCAGAGGCCCAAAAGAAAGACCCCCCGAATACCTGCTTACCGTGACCTCCCAACCAGCGAGGAGCCAGCCCCGCCCGAGTAGCGACGGTAGTGGACACGCCGAGCGAAGCGAGTCACGACCCAGGCCGTTAACAATGACTAACCCGATTATAGCGGTTTTAATCGTGCCACGTAAACCAATGGACAGAAAAGAGTAAAGCAACTGGAGGAAGACGAAACCAAAGCTTGGAGAAAGAGCACACATTTATTGTTACAAACACCAGAGGAAAAGAAAGATCAAAGCTGTACAAAGGTAGAAGGATGTAAAAAGAACACAGGGCAGCCTTATCTATGCAATCTTACTTATACCCAGGACAGAACAAACAAAGACAGACTCACACGGGGATGATGACAGGAATGGCAGGAGAAGGTCCATTCAGCTGGCAAAGGCGGACGGTTCAGCTCGTTTAGCCGTCGAGGTTCCGTTCCGACTTTGCGCTGTTGGTTTGGAGCGAACCCGACAACTGCTGGAACCAACGTGGTTGCGTCGACGCCACGACCCTCTCTCTCTCTGGGGATAATACTGGGATTTCCCCTTGCAGGTAAGGCACGATCTTTCTGCTGCGCGCTCGTCACCTCTGCTGGTCGCAACGGCTCGTCTCCTCCCTACTCCTCATGCGCGATCCTCGAGCGCATATATTAAGCGGGGTCGTGACACGCCCTCGGCCGTTTGGGTCCCACCCCCGTGCTCTTTATGCAGCCTTATTTGATAACGGAGCTGAACAGCTCCGCCCTTGTGGCGAGCCACGGCCACGCCTCTTCTCGGCGACCCCGCCCTTCTTGTCCAATACAGAGCACCAAGGGCAGTTGAGAGGGCGAGCACCCCATGCTTGTTGAGCCACTTTGCAGAGAGATAGAGAGTTTGCTGGGGTATGGCGTTATGGAAGGGGAGCTATCCTTATTTGTTAATGCAACGTGGTGTCAATCTAGTGGATACAGAGCCTTAATTAAACATAGAATAGGAAATAATTTGCAAGACGATTCTAAGATTGGCTGCGTGTTGCGATGGCCTAGGGTGCGATATTTAATAATTCATAAAAGGGGATTATATTACAATGGGGGATATTTACAAGTGAAGGGGGGGTTCCCAAATCTGTAACACCGCACCCTTCTCTTTTGCAGGGCCGTCCCTGGCCCGACAACTTTACTTTTAGTGTGGCACTTAGATGTAAAACCCTCTGATATTACACTGACCCTGCGTGCGACAGTTTTAACAGGGAATTAAATATGTCCCCCTGCCACGTTGCATTCTGTCTAACAGACTTACACCCACAAACTAACCGAATTGCGGAATGAATTTCAAACTACACATTTACGGTGGGGAGCATATTTACAAGAGACTACACTATTTGGTATTTACAACACTAACCCAGGACCTGTTCTTTTGGGAAACAAAATGCAGATGTTGTTTTTGAAAAGGAGAGGAAAGGCATGCATTGCACTGCACCGATACACCAACCCACGGGTGCTCTGAGGCACGCAATGATATGCAGCGCAACCTCAGAGCACCGATAAAAGCACCAATAAAGCACCACACCCAAAATACAGCCATGCAGTTCGCACCATCCAGTGCACAGTTATTTCAAACAAAGTTCAAATGTCACTGGTGGTGTCAGCACGGCCGATGGTCCGCCGTGCTCCGATGGTCTGCCGATGGCGATCTTCTGTCTTCTTACTTGGCTGGACTTCCTGGTGTGCGGCCTATTTAGGACTAAGGGGGGAAAGCACAGAAAGGGCACAAAAGTGTCCACCTTTTTTATTTATGGCCAACAGGGGCCGACTACAGGGTGGTCCACCTGTTAGGCTTTGGTGCCCCCTCCCGAGGTCCGCAAGCCAGCATGCTGGCAGCAAAGCTGTCCCAGCAGAGATGCCAGGCCCCATCCCGTGGGGTCCATAAGTGGGTGGTGCTTGGCCACAAAACCCGTGGTCAATACGTGGGTGGCCACACAGATCGTGTGGTCCATAGGTGTACCGGTCCAGGCAGCAGGCAGCGGAAGTGCGGGCACACAAATGCAGCACCGGCACATCCTCCCCCCCAGTGCCCAGAGAGCACGGTCCTCGGGTGGGAGACAGGGAGACAGAAGACAGGTGAGTAATGGGTCAGGGCGCAAGGGTACACATCAAAACAAGGCAATGCAGAATGAGGGGCGCATGGGAGCGAGCTGAGAAAGGTTCGTCCCTACGTACGCCCCCCACATGTGACCTACACTGCCCCCCTTGCCCCTCCCCGTATTTACAAAAACCTACACATTTACAAATCCGTCACTACGTCTCGTCTTCCCCATATTTCCCCTATACCAAATTCGTCACAATCCCACTAATCCAAATTATCGATGAGTGGGTTCCTCATAAGGAGGGAGAGATGGAACATCAGCACAATGTCACACCCACGTCATGATGCGTCTCACAATCCAAACATTTGCACAGAAAAATAACAACAACAAACCATGGCATGGTGTGGAGCACCGTCGTCACCTCAGGTGAGTGGATGTAGATGGTGCAAGGAGATTTCAATCCTAACTATCCTCTAAATGATTTTAATACACTTTACACTACCCAGGGTCTTTCCCTGCCAATCCATTGGCAATCTTACTGTATGCGGTTTTAAGAACCAAATTCCCATTGACCAAACTGTGGTGCTTCATCAATTTGGGGTCTCACTCCCCCGATTCAACTCCCTCTGCCTTTGCACAATTTCCGGACTGGGTCGTGTGGCTCTCCCAGCAGGTCTACCCACCTGCACACCTCCACCACTGCAGTTGCCTCTGAGCTTACCTGCTCCTTACCCTAACCTTGAGGTGAGGCACTGGGCTACCTGGGTCCGTCCTCCGGATCCTCGGGCCCCATCCACAACTCTAACGGCTCCCAGAGCCCACCTGCGGCCTCACCTGGCCGACATCCTCACAGTGGCGGAGTGCCCATTTAACTACACACACTAACAGGCCACACGCCCAGCCATTTCCACGTCACTAATGCACCCATCCAAACACCATTCTTCCACCACGTACCACAGATGCCAATATCCAACCACAATTTACCTACTCCCTCTACCTAACTCTTAAACTACCCTCCCCGGGTATTCGTGATGGGGTCCATCCTCCCCATACACACCTTCGCACCATCCACTTCACTCCACAGTTTCCACCATACTCACTCCACACCATCCATTCCATACTCCATGTATTCCATACTCCATGTATTCCACACAACCATTCTCCATACACCTGTATTTGCACACCTGTACCATCACACCTGGTGCTTCCTGCACCCTCCTTCCTCCCAGGACCATTTGCTCAACACAACACTCAATCACTATTACTCACTCATACACTGCTCCATACACCTGTTCACTTGCACACCTGTGCAATCACACCTGGTGCTTCCTGCACCCTCCTTCCTCCCAGGCTTCTTCAATCACTCAATACACTCACCCACAATTGTTCCTCATACACTGCTCCATACACTTCCATGCTCAATACAATCCACAATCACAATTATTCCTCATACGCTGCTTCATACACTTCCACGCTCAATACAACTCACAATCACCTCACACTTTTCACAATACACGTCCGAATACACTTTCAATTCTCAAACACACGGCATCATCTGACCTACCTGGTGCCCTGCTAAAACTCGCGCTTCCCCGTCGCCCCTTACATTATTGCGCTCCCTCGTCATTATCATCCATTCTAACCTCTCTATGTCCCCGACTACCTGTCCAATGTCGCTACTTACCTCTACCGTTACCTATGGTCAATCTTCTCCAGATCCCTATACATTATCCTAACCCTCCCGGGCTAGTTTTCACTGCCATAAC
Organism: Myxine glutinosa; assembly: GCF_964187855.1. Classification (NCBI taxonomy): domain Eukaryota; kingdom Metazoa; phylum Chordata; class Myxini; order Myxiniformes; family Myxinidae; genus Myxine; species Myxine glutinosa. Next base: position 57,618,429 of record NC_136267.1, read on the forward strand.
CCCATAGCTAGCGCTCATGTGCCCCCTGGTGAGGGACGGTGGATTTGCCATCCCATCACATCGGGTATCTCCCACTATCAATTTGGCTTATCCAATTCCAACCAATCACAAATTCCAATCACTGCCAATCCTTCTCACTATTCCAAATTTCGGATCAAAACACTATCACCATCATCACAGTCCGCTTTATCTGAGCCTCGGTGCGTCGTCACATCATTAAAACTCGGCTTCGCAAAGCCGAGCAATGAATTCGGGTGGTTTGGTCGCCTGCAGGTTGAATCCGTCCGGCATTCGGTTCAAGGAAGGCGGTTTGGTCGGGCCGAGATTCCACGCACCATCTCGGCGTGGAACCTTGCGGCCTCCGGCCCGATGGCTCAATCTCGCCCGGCCGGGACCCCGCCCCCATGAGGGGGCACCGTTCCGCTTCCTCTTACCCGCCCTTGAACCGGACCGGTCGCCTTGCCCGGCTAGGCCTGGACTCGACCGGGCTGGGCGGAGCCAGGCCCGAATCGGCAACGACGCTTCCAAGAGAATCGATGCGGCACTGACCCGCGCCGGGCCTCGCATCCAACAAAGCGCACCGCGCACGCTATCCGTCGCCCTAAACGCTAACCCGGTTAACGTCGATGCTTCACTTGCATGCTCACACCACGCGACCCTTTTCACACTCACCAAATGCGGCGTCTCGGCGCCTCCAGTGCATCCCACACACTCCGTCCATTCCACCACCGCACTCCCTGTTACACACCTTTCTCGTGCATCCTCTTGTGCACACTCTCCGTTCCCACACTTCCTTAACACACCTCACGCACCGTCTTGCGCACTCTCCCCGTTCGCACACTTCCTTAACACACCTCGCACACCGTCTTGCGCACTCTCCCTCGGTACGTACTCCGTACCACTCATGGGGGTGCACTCTTGCATCCACCCACTCCCGCGCTCCGATGTGCCCTGCCGCACACGCGCCACAACCAACTCAGGTGTACACTCTCGCACACGTTCCACCACCACCTTACTCTCCGTGTCACACTCCGTACACTCTGTTTCACACAGACCCTCCGACGTGCATTTCCACTCGCACTCGGTTTCACACTCGCGCTTTGTAACACGCTCATTCCCCGATGCACACTTTTTTTCCACAAGCGCGCCATTTCCACTCACAGGGGACCCTTCACCAACGCCCGGATGCTTCCTCGATCCCAAGCGCGCGAATATTCTTTCTGCGCCAAACATCCTCCTGCAAAATCTCCCCGCACAATACACAGCACGACTCACCTGAGCGCTTCTTCTTCTTTGCTCCAACACCTGCAAACTTTCATTTGGGTTAAGCACAGCATCGTGATGTGAGCAGGGACTTTGCACATTTTCCATCTTTCCCTGCCGCGAATGCTTTTCTAAGTCCCCGGTCTCTCCAATTCCAATTTCCACTACTGCTTCGAATGATTCGGACTTAATTTCTTTTTTCTTTCCCTCGGCGACCGCTGGTCCGAATAAAATTTCCTTTTCTACCTCGGCGGACGCCGGCTTTTCCATACCCCGGGTCGCGATGTCTACCCTGGTCCAGTTACCTGTGTTTTTCTCAAACTCGCTCAACCGGCGCTTCTCAATCCGCGTTACCTCGTCGTGCACCCTTGGGACCTGCTCGCCCAATTTGCTCCCAAGGTTCTCCCCTACTGCCAAATTCGTCCCGATCTTTTCCATATCACACCTGGATTCCTCCCTTTTTGACCCTGCATTCATTTCTTTTAGTTCCTTAGTCATTTGAACACCCATGTTGTTAATTTCCCTGGTGGATATGAGCCCCTGGGCATACATTTTGTTTTCTTCATCCCACTGGGTCAAAAATGTCAACAACTGTCCCATTAAACGGTCCCATTCCGTTGGCACCGCGGGCTCGACCCTCGTTGCCACCACGTGCGAGGCGCCATTTTGTGCGCCTCCAACCTCGTGCACAGCGTCGCCATTTTGTGCACCTGCAACCCCCACTTAGTGTTACACCTTCTCCAACCTCCTCCCTGGGGTCCTGGGTCATTAACTCTACCTTATCTTCTAGCCCCACCGGCATCCAGTTGCCTTGGTCCTCCATGGCACGACTCAAATTTGGGATATTCTAAAATTTCGGGCGCTCTTAATTTTGACCAAATTTTTTGATGTTATAAAAAATTTGGTTCGGGCCTCAAATCTCACTCCCAGACACCATTTGTTACAGATCTGGGACGCCGGCTCTCCCGTTAGCAAGGGGGGTTAACCCCTTGTCCGTTATACTGGCCGTCGCCGATCCTGGGGGTCTGTGACGTCACTGGTGGTCAGCCACGACCAGGGTAATCGGGCCAGAAGCCCAAAAGAAAGACCCCCGAATACCTGCTTACCGTGACCTCCCAACCAGTGAGGAGCCAGCCCCGCCCGAGTCGCGATGGTAGTGGACACGCCGAGCGAAGCGAGTCACGACCCAGGCCGTTAACAATGACTAACCCGATTATAGCGGTTTTAATCGTGCCACGTAAACCAATGGACAGAAAAGACTAAAGCAACTGAAGGAAGACGAAACCAAAGCTTGGAGAAAGAGCACACATTTATTGTAACAAACACCAGAGGAAAAGAAAGATCAAAGCTGTACAAAGGTAGAAGGATGTAAAAAGAACACAGGGCAGCCTTATCTATACAGTCTTACTTATACCCAGGACAGAACAAACAAAGACAGACTCACACGGGGATGATGACAGGAATGGCAGGAGAAGGTCCGTTCAACTGGCAAAGGCGGCCGGTTCGGCTCGTTTAGCCGTCGAGGTTCCGTTCCGACTTTGCGCCGTTGGTTTGGAGCGAACCCGACAACCGCTGTAACCAACGTGGTTGCGTCGACGCCACGACCCTCTCTCTCTCTGGGGATAATACTGGGATTTCCCCTCGCAGGTAAGGCACGATCTTTCTGCTGCACGCTCGTCACCTCTGCTGGTCGCAACGGCTCGTCTCCTCCCTACTCCCCTGCGCGATCCTCGAGCGCATATATTAAGCGGGGTCGTGACATGCCTTCGGCCGTTTGGGTCCCACCCCTGTGCTCTGTATGCAGCCTTATTTGGTAACGGAGCTGAACAGCTCCGCCCTTGTGGCGAGCCACGGCCACGCCTCTTCTCGGCGACCCCGCCCTTCTTGTCCAATACAGAGCACCAAGGGCAGTTGAGAGGGCGCGCACCCCACGCTTGTTGAGCTGCTTTGCAGAGAGATAGAGAGTTTGCTGGGGTATGGCGTTATGGAAGGGGAGCTATCCTTATTTGTTAATGCAACGTGGTGTCAATCTAGTGGATACAGAGCCTTAATTAAACATAGAATAGGAAATAATGAGCAAGATGTTTCTAAGATTGGCTGCGTGTTGCGATGGCCTAGGGTGCGATATTTAATAATTAATAAAAGGGGATTATATTACAAAGGGGGATATTTACAAGTGAAGGGGGGGTTCCCAAATCTGTAACAATATATATATATATATATGCATATATATATACATATATATATATATATATATATATATATATATACATATATATACATATATATATATATATATATATATATATATATATATATATTGTTGCGGATCCCTCGTTCGTCAACGTACGGGGGTTATGACCCCGTTCCCTCTCGAACTCCGGGACCACAGGCCGCCGACCGCGACTAAACTCGTGATAAACCGGTTGCTAAGCAACTCCAATCGCCAACCTCCCAGCCACACGCCGAATAGTTTGTTGGTCAATGAATCCCAAATACCTTCAAGACACGCGGCCGAAGAGTTCGGGGATCGAACCCTCACTTTCACACACCTTATTGCGTGCCGAGCGGTGTGGAAAGCGGCGTTACCTGACGTAATTTATGGGCCTGATTCAAGCCAAATTCGGTCTCGCATGATGCTAGGCCATTGGAGAAAAGACGATCCGACCAAGTTTGAAAGAAACAACCAAATATACAGCCTTTTATTTACAAGGCAATAGAAAGAGACGAAGATGCAGCCTTATTAATTCTGACCTAATTAATCCCCAACAGACACACAGACAGACAGACAGACAGACACACACAGACAGACATAGACACACAGACAGACAGACACACAGACAGACACACAGACAAACACACAGGCACACAGACAGACACACAGACAAACACACAGACACACAGACAAACACACAGACACACAGACAAACACACAGACACACAGACAAACACACAGGCACACAGACAAACACAGACACACACACAGACAAACACACAGGCACACAGACAGACACACAGACAAACACAGGCACACAGACAAACACACAGACACACAGACAAACACACAGGCAAACACACAGACAAACACAGACACACAGACAAACACACAGACACAGACAAACGCACAGACAAACACACAGACACAGACAAACATACAGACAAACACACAGACACACAGACAAACACACAGACACACAGACAAACACACAGACACAGACACACAGACAAACACACAGACACATACACAGACAAACACACAGACACACAGACAAACACACAGACAAACACACAGACACACAGACAAACAGACAAACACACAGACACACAGACAAACACACATGCACAAACACACAGACAAACACACAGAGAAACACACAGACACAGACAAACACAAAGACAAACACACAGAGACACACACAGACACAAAGACAAACACACAGACAGACACACAGTCAGACACACAGACAAACACACACACACAGACAAACACACAGACAAATACACAGACAAACACACAGACAAACACACAGACAGACACACAGACAGACAGACACACAGACACACACACACACGCACCGGTTATTCTCGTACCAATGGAAACGTTTCTGTGATTTCTGCGCATGCGATTCTGCGCATGCGAAAGAAATGATCCTGCGCATGCGCAAGATTGGAGGTCACGTCTCTTCAAAGCTGTCCATGCGCGCACGCTTTCGAAGTTAAGTAACTTTTCACAATTGTGTTTTTGTCGAAACTGTATCTTTCTTTCGGTGTGTGTAACTATTGGTGTGTCTAATAGTATTCTTGGTGTTGGTTTTTCATACCTGTGTACAGAATCGTCGGTTAGTTCGTGTCGCGTATTCTGAGGCCTAGTGTAGTACTAGTAGGCTACCGTGTCTGACCTTGGCTTGAGGCTTTGTTTCTGTCTCAGCGGTTCTTCGATTGCGCTCGCAATTACTTTCGGTCTCTATTTTTCACGTTTCACGTTCGGTCTGTCTCTGTTTTCATCTCAACTCAAAAAAAATAAAAAAATTCCCTTCTCTGTTCTTATCCGTTGTTCGTTCTTATTTGTTCGTTCGTTCTTCGACCACATTGTTCGTGATCACGTGTTCACGTCATTAAAAAATGTTTCAACTGTCCCCTGAAAAACTGGATTCTGTCATATACTATAACACCTTTTTCTTCTTCTTCTATAAGAGGATGCTTTCGACTTGCTCACCAAATCTACTCATTCCAAAAAAAAATTCCATCTCTTACACTTACAGTTACAGTGCCTCTTTCATACATTCCCTAAACTCTCCAGAACTCCACCCATCCTTCAGCGTCCTCAAACGTATTTTTGACTCGAAGGTCTCAAGAAACTCATTTTGCAATAAATGTTCGTTTCCCATTAATCGTACATTTTTCAAAATCCAATCTCACCCCTCCCCTCCAAATCTTCCCCATCACCCCTTCCCTCCAAAACTTCCCCATCACCCCTTCCCTCAAAAACTTCCCCATCACCCCTCCCCTTCAAAACTTCCCCATCACCCCTCCCCTCCAAATCCACCCCCTTGCCCCTCCCCTCCAAATCTTCCCCATCACCCATCTCTTTCAAATATTCCCCATCACCCATCCCTTTCAAATCTTCCCCCTTGCCCCTCCCATCCAAATCTTCCCCATCACCACTTCCCTCCAAAACTTCCCCATCACCCCTTCCCTCAAAAACTTCCCCATCACCCCTCCCCTTCAAAACTTCCCCATCACCCCTCCCCTCCAAATCCACCCCCTTGCCCCTCCCCTCCAAATCTTCCCCATCACCCATCTCTTTCAAATATTCCCCATCACCCATCCCTTTCAAATCTTCCCCCTTGCCCCTCCCCTCCAAATCTTCCCCATCTCCCCTTCCCTCCAAAACTTCCCCATCACCCCTCCCCTCCAAAACTTCCCCATCATCCCTCCCCTCTAAATCTACCCCCTTGCCCCTCCCCTCCAAATCATCCCCATCACCCATCTCTTTCAAATCTTCCCCCTTGCCCCTCCCCTCCAAATCTTCCCCATCACCCATCCCTTTCAAATCTTCCCCCTTGCCCCTCCCCTCCAAATCTTCCCCATCACCCCTTCCCTCCAAAACTTCCCCATCACCTCTCCCCTCCAAAACTTCCCCATCACCCCTCCCCTCTAAATCTACCCCCTTGCCCCTCCCCTCCAAATCATCCCCATCACCCATCTCTTTCAAATATTCCCCCTTGTCCCTCCCCTCCAAATCTTCCCCATCACCCATCTCTTTCAAATATTCCCCATCACCCATCCCTTTCAGATCTTCCCCCTTGCCCCTTCCCTCCTAAACTCCCCCCACACCCCTCCCCTCCGAGACTCTCCCTCACTCCTCCCCTCCTAGACTCCCCTCTCACCCCTCCTCCTCAAAGCGTCCTCCCCGCTTCTTCCCCCTTCCAACTTTCACCTTCATCTCCCTCAACCTTGTGCCTCACTCTTCCCCCTCCTCAAATAACACCTCACCCAATCACCATCAAACCTTTTGTCCGCCCCATTCTTCCCTTTCTCCAAGCTATTCTGAAATCTCTGACACACCTTCAACAGCTCTCCCTACCTCTTCCACATCTTACCCTACCGCTCCCCCCCCCCCCCCCCCTGTTCTGTATCCGATGCTCCCCCTTCCTCTTCTTTAACAGTATGGACCTCAAACATACGGGGCCTTCGCTCAAACTTGACTGATCTCTCCATACAGGTTGCTTCTGACAAACCAGACATGATCTGCTCAACAGAAACTTTCCTCCTTCATGATGTCTCTGATTCCTTGGTATCTCTCCCAGGTTACTCCCTCCTCCGGTATGATAGACCTGAGCCTCGTCCTGGAGGGGGGGTTGCTATCTTTATTTAAAAAACTCTCTTCCTCACTTGCCCTCCACTGCCCTCTCTCCACCTCACCCCCAGGAACACCTTTGGCTACGGCTTCCCCTTCGCTCCCACCTTTTGTTCATATGTGTGTTGTACCGTCCACCAAACAGTGATGACTCCATCTACATCTCGCGGTCTGATAATATGGACCAACTTCTATCTACCCATCCCAACTCTCTCTTCCTCATATGTGGTGATTTCAATTGTCACCATGCCAGTTGGCTGGGTGTGGGGACCTCTCTCACCAGCCATGGCTCTTCAGCAAAGGACTTCTGTGACTCACTGGGACTGACACAATCTGTCAATTTCCCGACCCGGATCTCAGTCAACGGAGCATCTTCTCTTCTGGACTTGGTTATGACTAACTTCCCTGAAAATGTCTGCTGCTCTTCTTCTGCTCCAATCGGCTCATCTGATCATGTGCTTGTTAAAGTGGACATCTCTCTGACCATTCTCAGAGACTCTCCTCAGCATCGACGAGTCTGGCATTTCACTCAGGCCAACTGGCACAGTCTTCAAGCAGCCATCAATCATCTGGACTGGTCTCCCATCTCTACCGCCTCTGACATCAACTCATCCTGGGAATTCTTCCAAAGTAAATTGCTCTCTCTCATGCACAGATTTATCCCATCTCGTCTTCAGTTGTCATACCCTTCCTCCCGTCCATGGTACACGGAATGTTGTGGTGAGGCTATTGCCCAGAAACAACTTGCTTTCGTCTCCTGGAAAGCAAATCCAACGGAAGGAAATCTCATTTCCTTTCACAAAGCCCGAAAAAAGTGTGTGTCCACCCTCAGGAGAGCCAGGAAACAATATCTCTCCATTCTCAGGACAGAACTCTCTTATCTGTCTCCCTCTTCCAAATCCTGGTGGCGTCTGGTCAAATCTGTTTCTGGTGTTTGTTCCCCCTCCATCCCCTCCCTCACCTCAAACGGCCACACGGCTGACTCCGCACGTGAAAAAGCTGAATGACTCAACTCTGTGTTTGCCTCTAAATCTTGTGTCCCAAACCCATCCCTCTCTGTACCCACCGTACCCAGTCGTACCCAGCTGCTCCTGGACTCTGTGTCCTTTCCTCCTGACAAGGTGGAAAAGTTTCTGTCAACCCCCGACTCTGATTCTACAACTGGACCTGACGGCATCAGCCCACGGGTCCTAAAATCCTGTTCTTCCGCTCTTTCACTCCCTCTCTCTGTTCTCTTCACCCTCTCTTTTGCTCAAGGTCATCTGCCATCTGCTTGGAAATCTGCCAACATCACCGCTTTGCACAAAAAAGGTGCAAAAACAGATCCCAGCAACTACAAACCAATCAGCCTTCTCCCAATTATCAGCAAAGTCATGGAATCCATCATTGCTTCAGATATGAAATCTTTCCTCTTCTCCAACGGCTTGATCTCTGATCATCAATTTGCTTTCAGACCTGGTCACTCGACTCTGGACATGCTGCTTCTGCTTTCTCAACAATGGATGGAGGTCCTCAATGCCAAACAGGAAATTAGAGGTGTCTCCCTTGACATATCACGTGCCTTCGATACGGTCTGGCACCCCGCTCTGCTCACCAAACTCTCCTCTTTTGGTGTCCATGGAAATCTCCACGCATGGCTGGCGGACTTCCTCTCTAGTCGTAGTCAACGTGTGGGCCTGAATGGGTTTCTCTCATCTCCTCTTCCTGTTCAGGCTGGAGTTCCCCAAGGCAGTGTTCTGGGCGCTGTGCTTTTTCTGGTCTTCATCAATGATCTCTCTGACTCTCTTGAAAATCCTCTCTATCTCTTTGCTGATGACTCTACTCTCTGTCGCTCCATTCTTCATCCCTCAGATCGGCAGTCTGCAGCCTCCTCACTCTCTGCAGACCTGGACAAAATCACAGACTGGGCAAACAAGTGGAACATGTCATTCAATCCTGACAAATCTCACACTCTTACGATGTCTCTCCGAAAAGTCCGACTGGACAACCCTCCCATCCACTTTCTGAATAATCCTCTCCAAGAAGTTCTGTCACTCAAGCTTTTGGGTCTCACTATCTGCCATGATCTTTCCTGGGAAAACCACATTTCAAATCTGGCCTCCAAAGCCAGTCGCCGACTGGGCATCCTCCGTCGTGCGAAGTCCTTCCTTGGCACACCTGAGCTCCTCACCACATACAAGGCTTTCATCCGCAGCTCAATGGAATACTGCTCTCCCCTCTGGGCTGGCGCTCCTGCCTCACACCTAGCTCGTCTTCACGCTGTTGAAACCAAAGCATTCAGAATCATTGGAATCTCCCGCGATGAAGCTAACTCCAAGGGCCTCTCACTCACTCACCGCAGGCAGGTTGGTGGTCTTTCTGTCTTCTACCGACTCCTCTCCCGCTGAAATACCAACTTCTGTCCTGGAAGTCCTTGGTCCCCTTGTGTTTTATACCTCTCCCCCCCCCCCCCCCCCCTTCTTCCCACGCCTCCTCCCCCCAAGCCCTCTCCCTCCCACACTTCTCCTTGCTCTCAAATGTTGTGTTTGTGTCCTTCCCCTTCTCTCCCCATCTTGTCTTCCGCTCCCTCTTTTTATATATTTTGTTTGTCTGGTTGATTTGTTTGTGAAGTAAATGTGAGCTCTTTCACGAGCCTCGATTCAGTATACAAAAAAAACAAAAACAAAAAAACGTGCAGGGACTGACTCGAGGGTGGCCTTTGCTGTGCGCAGTTCGATCCTCGATCCGGACGTGCAGCCTGGATGAGGTAAGGTCCGACGGACGAACCGCCGCCTCGAAGTCAGCACGAACGACGAACTTCGGCGCAGGAACGACGACCCAACTCGGATGAATTGCTGCGCAGGCAAGATGAACCAGCACGTCAGACAGCCAGCTTCCAGCAGATCGTGGGAGAGATGAATACTTGCAGGTCAGCCGGATCAGACAGCGTCAAAGAGCTATGGGCGGGGGTTTCTATCAGACCCGAAAAGCTTCTTGAATATTCCACAGCCTCCCATTGGCCGAGGCAATGATGGTAGATTGCCGGGGGCAAAGTCCAGACCCAACCAGCCGCCCTGCCCATCCTCGATTTGTCATTGGTTCCTGCGTGCCCCGACCTGTCATTGGCTGCCTGCTGGTGACGTGTGCTTAACCTGATTGGTCACTTGCTGGTGACGTGGGTGGCTTCTTTAACCACGCCTACCTCAGCCGTGGTTGATCACGTGGGCTGTAGTTTTAGCCATGCCTCCCTGCACATCGTTGAATTCCTGCCTACCTCAATGCATATTGGTCTGGATTATTACACAATGGGAAGATGGCTAATCTTTACATTCAAAAAGAAACAAGCGTTACGCCTCGGTCCCCCGTCGGTGAAGTGATGAGTTGACAAAGTGGAAGACGCAAGGCGGCCATCTTGGATTTTGATGTGGCGACCCAATTTTCAATAGCGTTCTTCCGTATGCGTAGATACACCCACACACCAGATTAGAAGTTAGTAGTTCGTGTATATTTCAAGATATTTTGCTCACAAGGTTCTGACATATATATGGTGGCGGCCATCTTGGATTTTGACGTGGCGACACAATTTGCAATAGCGTTCTTCCTTATGCCGTGATACACCCACACACCAGATTAGAAGTTGGTACTTCGCTTATTTGTCAAGATATTCCGCTCACAAGGTTCAGACATACATGGCGGCGGCCACCTTGGATTTTGACGTGGCGACCCACTTTTCAATAGCGTTCTTCCTTATGCGTAGATACATCCACACACCAGATTAGAAGTTAGTAGTTCGTTTATTAGTCCCCTACCGGTGTACACCGGAGGGGACTATAGGTTTGCACGCCGTCCCTCCGTCCGTCAGTCTGTCAGTCCGTCAGTCCGTCACGCAAAGAACAGTTTTCCGGACTGTTTTCCTAAACGCTTAATGCTAATGATTTCAAACTTGGCACATCGTTTCCTCATGATAAATTACAGATCAAGTTCGAACTTCACGACGTTTCGATCATCTTTGACAAAGTTATGGCACTTTGAACTTTGGGAATTCTGATAATTCTGATGATCCTTAACTCAGTGCCATTTTAAGTTTTAATTTCCTTTAAAAAAGATTTTCTCTGCAATAATAGGACCGATTGAGATCAAATTTTCACCGTAGGGGGGACTCGGTCTCTGGAATATTTTAATGGTAATTATGACGTCACAGGTCACGTGGTTCGGCCGCCATATTGTTTTTTATGAAAACACGAAAACCCCTTTTCTCTGCAACGGCTGAACAGATCGAGGCCAAACTTTGCAGGCAGATTCGCATACCCATGACGAACAAAAAAGTCAGCGAGCATGACGTCATGCGTCACATGGTTTCAGAGTTATGACGTTTTTAAACATGAACCTTTAAAACCGAGCCCCTCCCTCATTTTTGATCCAATCGAGGGGAACCTTCACAGATCTGTTCCACATGTCAGTCTACTAAAATGTCCTTTTGGAATTTGCGATAGCTCGCGTGGTTTGGCAGATATCGTTAATTAAACGAAAATATTTTAAAAAATGGATATCTCTTGAATCGCTTTATTGATCGACGTGAAACTTCATACTATAGTAGACGTCATGAAGAGTAACAAGTGTGCAAAATTTCAAGATGATTGGATGTACGGTCTGGAAGCTAGAAGTTGTTATTGCGTGAAGAAGAAGAGGCGTCAGGTGTGCTGATTTAATTATTTATCACATATACAGACTGAAAGCATCGTTGGACACGACCTGTCGCGGTCATTTTAACCTCAAATAAAATTCTAATTTAAGATTTGTCAATAGCTGAGGTACATTAACAAACGAATAAAACAGATTTGGTCAAATTCTGACTTTTTTAACTCGATCGCATTTGACAGAGTTGTGACAAGCTGAGGAAGAAGAAACCTCGCATTGGCTTCTCCAATGTGCCATAAAAAAATGGATATCTCTTGAATCGCTAGTACCTCAGACCGTGAGTTGGTAATAATTTATATAATTCACACAGTGCCTGGTGTTGGGCTAGCGGCTAGAGTGCCGGCTTAGGATACCTCGGATCCTGGGTTTGAATCCCGGTCGATCGCTGAATTAACGCCAGGGGGGTTGACTCAGCCTGTCATCCTTCCGAGGTTGGCTAATTGAGTACCAGTTCACTGGTAATTCCCTGTTTGTCGTTAAAGGTGGCAAAAAGGGTTGGCGTCAGGAAGGGCATCTGGCTGTAAAACATTGCTTCAAAAAGGGGACCAAAAAAACAACAACAACCATGGTTCCCGAAAAAGGCCAACCCCCACTTTGCGGGGAAAAATGGCCTCTAAAGGTGGTTTTACACAGTGCAATATGTGCAGGCCGCTGCACGGAGCGACCTTGCGGGCTTATCAACGACGTGAGGCGGTCTTTAGCATACCTCAGATCAAGTTTGAAAACCAGCAGAAAACCAGCATCAACCATGCATAAATTTGCATATTCGATCATTTTTGACAAAGTTATGGCACTTTGAACTTTGGTAGGGGGCATGTATTGCAGCGCAATACTCAGAATGCTTGTTTTTCAAGATATTTCGCTCACAAGGTTCAGACATACAATATATATATGGTGGCGACCCAATTTTCAATAGCGTTCTTCCTTATGCCTAGTTGCACCCACACACCAAATTAGAATTCGGTCCTTCGCTTACGCACGCACGGACGGAGGGGAAAACCATAGTCCCCCTTTCGCTCCGCGGTGTGACGGGGGACAATAACTAACTACTGCAGGCTACATGGTGTCATGCAAATAACTACAGAGGGTTTGCCTTTATGACAAAACCACAACTATATATATATATATACATCCACACATACATATGAAGTTGCCCGCTTTTGGATGAAACCCTTATCTGGTGGTGAATAGCCACCTTGATGCTCTGAAGGAGAGAATGGTGTTGAACAATCTGAGGAACAGACCGTTTAAGGAAGGTTGTTCAACTGAGACGATTATGACCAGCCTCTATTCCTTCATTCTACTAAAGTTAAGAGGGTTAAATCATCATCGTCGTCGTTTTACAGCCGTTTCCATGCTTGCATGTGTATGCCGTGATTCACTTCATGCCTGCTACCCAGGCTGCACATGTCGCTAGCCCTCGTTATTCCTTTAACTCTGAGATAATCTCTCAGCAACTCATCCCATGTTTTAACATTCTCATGTTTAACTCAGACAAAGGAAGAAAATAACCTGACTCCTCTGCGTATGTGCGATCGGTATGAATCTAAGACCATAATAATGGTAAAGCGGTAGGTTTGTTTTCCAATTTATGTTCAAAATATAACATTCAACTTTAAAAAGTTGTTCCTCGATCATAAACTGTCGTTTACAGACGGATAGATGGACATGACCACTTGCTAAACCCCACTTTTCACTTCACGTGCATGGGGTAACAAATAGACCACTGACCTGCCTGTGGCGTGAGAGCAACAAATAATTTGGCCTCATCACAAGAGAGTCCAATAATTTTCAGAGCTTCAGATTCCACAGAGTCTGAGAGAAACACACATGATGCTGGGGGTGCCATCCCAGAGCAGAATTTCATTGAGCTTTGGACAAAGGCCTTGTAGACGGAGTAGCTCTGATTTCCCAAGGAAGGACTTGAACAGATGAAAGATGCACAGTCTACGGCAGGCTTTGGAGGCCAGCTTTGCGATGTGATTGGTCCAGGAGAGGTCATGGCTGATGGTGAGGCCGAGATTCCGAGAAGTTAAAAGAGACTGAACGTCTTCCATTGGATGACCAAGGAAATGGATAGGTGGATTAGTTTAACAATCCTTACAGGTGACTTTATTTGATGCTTTTCATCAAATTAGGTAAGGTATCATGTTCATGATCGAGATTGTCGTGCAAACCATCACAATTTTTTTTAAAGTTGTGAAGCCACATCAACATTTGGCTATGTTCTTCCATCAAAAATGAAGAGAACAACCTTTCTCACCCACCGTGTTTAATTTTAAATGGTTCCAAAAAGCAATTCTGACGTTCTAAAGGGTGATTCTAAAGGGTTCGAAAGGGCTCCAAAGGGTAATTCTAATGGGTTCCCAAGGGTAATTCTGAAGGGTTCAGTTCGTTTCTTGGCTTTGCCTATTTCATATTAAAATGTCAAACTGAACCGCTTCCTTCGGACACAGGTGCGATTTTCTTCCATATATTTTGCTGCCCTCACACAGGAAATGAATCCAAAACAAGAACAGCACTCAGTAGAGAGCATACCTCCACTTGTAAGGTGGCTTAATTAAATATTCTGGAAATACCGCGACCGGATGACCAAAATTGCCAAATTTTCCATGAATGTTCCACACACATGATGATTCATTTAAGAGGAGTAAGCCACCCAGATATAGTACAAGAAATGAGACCTCAGTAGCAGATACTGAAATTCAACATGGGATATTACCCACAGACATGACATATGTCATCAGTGGATCGTTTTATAAGTTATTGGAAAAAATAAAATAAACACTAAACAATCAAAAATACATATATTTAAACCGATATAGATGTCACCTGTAGATGTATTCACGTTAAATAAAAAGACAGTGTTTCACGCTTCATATGTGATGCCTTTGAATTGGGGGACAATGGCGGACAATATCTCTTGGCGTCTTGATGTTTTTAACAATTTTATTCATACTTGCTCTTCAATATTTCAATTATTTTGGGCAAATTTTGGACCTTTCTTGATAACTGTGATTTATAATATGTATGAAGTAATCATATTGTTGCGGATTTGAGAATCCTGCATGTTGATAATTGTTGTAAATATCACCCTCTGTAAATAATAGTAATTCCTTGTAAATACCTCCAATTGTGTAAAGGTCAAAGGTCGTCCCTTTAGCTAGTCCATCGCAGACACGTAGCGAATCATAGGCTTCTCTCTATAGTTATTTCTTTATTATATGTCAGTTTAAGGCTCTGTTTCCCATTAGTTGACTCTGCATTGCACCAAATGAAATAAGGTAGAATCCCCTTGCAATTGCCACCAAAACGCAATTGCTGGCAGCGTTCGCTGCCCTTTGGCTGGGGCTCGCTTGAATCGCCCCAAAACCTCCATTACGCACATGGTTAAGCTGGAGAAGAAGGAGGAGGAGCCGTCGGATCACGGGCGTGGCACCACCTCGTCATCAAAGGTGGAGCCAGCGAGCCCCCACCAGCCAACCAGGGCTGAGGAGAGACCATCACGGGCATGGCGTGCATTGATCTTGAAGCACGTTATATAAGCGCCCGCGCAAGCCTTTTCGCAGGAGATGCGTGACCCAGCTGAGTTCTGCAGAGAGCCGCTTCAACCAGCCCCGTTTCAACTGGCCGCGTGAAGTCCTGCCGGGGCAGCGAGTGACCCTGCCGGTGTGCGGTGTGAAGCCGAATACGAGGAACTGCAGGCTCTTCGCTTCCCGCCCAGAGCCGACCCGCTTGCTGTGCCCTGTGGTCCCACCTTCGCATCCTTCCCGCCATTCCTGCCTGAGAATTCCCCATTCGTGTAAGTCTGACTGTTGTCTGTCTTGTTTGTTCTGTCTGGGGTTTAAGTAAGCCTGTATAGATAAGTTAGAATTGCACTGTGTCTTCTTCTTCTGTAAATTATTTTCGTATCTTTCCTCCTCCCTTGGTTTCCTTGATTTTGTACATAATTAATAATAAATCCCTGTTATTTCTTACCCTTTGGTTTTCTTTCCCATCCGTTCGTCTTTGTCTTTTCCTCATTGAGTACCTGTGGCACGATTTGGCCAACGCTTTATGAATCGGGTTTAGTCTTTGTTAATGGTTCGAGCCACGGGCTGCTAAAAACCGCTCGGCAAATAACATCGTGCCCGTGGTTTCGAGCGGCGTTACCCCTCTGCCTTGTGGAGCGGGGTAGCTTCAGGGTCGGAGGCGGCCAGTGCAAATAGAAGGGGGATTAACCCCCCCCCCCCCGCTAAGGGGAGCGCCGTACTCCGTTTCCGTAACAATTGGTGTCGGGAGCGAGATTCGGACCCGAAGTGCGCTTAACGCACTCAAAATTACGAGTGGCCAAAATTTTATTTTTACATTCTAAATTAAATCGTGCCATGGATAATCAAGGCGACCGGATGCCGGTGGGGGTAGAAGAAGAGGAGTTAGAGTCGACCCAGGACCCCAGGGAAATGTATATGGGGGAGAGAGAGGAGGAGAGCAATGAGGATGTGGTAGCGGAGGTTTCAGATGCACAAAATGGCGGCCTCGCGCACGAGATTTCAGGCGCACAAAGGAGCGGCGCCGCGGAGGTCGAGCCCACGGTAGCGGTGGCGGCCACACCCGCTGCACCAATGGGGGTGGTCCAAATGCAAGCCTTAATGGCCCAATTCATGGCAGAAATACAGAAGAAGAACGACAGTATGGACAGGATGGGAGAACATTTGGAACGAATGGGTGAGTAGATTTTGGAAACCAAATTGGAGGATATTGAAAACAGAATGGGGGTGCGATTAGAAAATCAAATCGGGGGATTGAGAGACGGGTTAAGTAATATGGGACATCAAATTGTGGGGCTAGAAGCCAAATTTGAGGGTTTAGACAATAAATTTGAGGGTTTAGACAATAAATTTGAGGGTTTAGACAATAAATTTGAGGGTTTAGACAATAAATTTGAGGGTTTAGACAATAAATTTGAGGGTTTAGACAATAAATTTGAGGGGATAGACAACAGGTTGGAAGGGCTGGAAGGTAAATTGGGGGGCCAACTGGAGGACGTGGGTAATCAAATTGTGGAAATGAAGGAGGGGTTAACGGGGTTGGAAAATAGAATGGCTGCCCAGGAGAACCAGATGGAAGGGGTGAAGAATGGGTTAGGGGGGTTAGAAAACATAATGGAAGGCAAATTGAGAGAAATAGGGGAGCAATCCACCCGGGAAATTAAACAGATGGGGAATCAGATAGAGGAGGTGAAAATCGGGTTAGAAACCAAATTGGATGCCCAGAGGAATGATTTGGAGCAGATGAGGGTGGCATCTACCAAAGAGATGGGAGAAATGGGGGAGGAGATCAGAAGAGGTGTGGGCGAAGAGGTCGCGGGGGTACACGAGGAGGTAAAGCGGGGTGAGGAGCGTATGGAGAAAGAGGTGAGAAATAGTACGGCTAGGTTACAGGGGGGCATAGAAGACCTGGCGCGGGGAGTAGAGCAGCTGACAGTGGGACAAAAGGAATTAGGGGAGCAAGTGGAAAAGAATACGGCAGTAATATAATAGGGGGGTTGAAAGCGACACAGAAGGAATTAAAAAAGGAACTTATAGCGACAAAGAGGGAATGTCAGATGGTACACGAGGGACTGACAAAGAGGTTGGACGAGGTGAAAGAGGCAACGGCGACAAAAGAACGGGAAGTAAGGACGCACATAGAAACGACCAAGGTGGCATTAGAGGAAGAAATTGAGGGGGCGCACCGGGAAATAAAAGAGGTGAAACAAAAATTAGAGGAAGTGGAAGAGGGGGTGAGCGAAATTAAGAAGAGACAGAGGGAAACTCAGAGGGAGATAAAGGAGGAAGTGATGGATTATGTACAAGGTCTGTGCTCAAATCGTGATGATGTGCTTACTAACCAAATAAAGAGTTTGCAGGTGGCGGAGGAGGAGCGAAGACGAGGTGCCGAGGTGAGTGGCGATATAATCGGAAATGTATATGGTGTGAGGGGAGATTCAGGGGGCTTGGGTGTTGGTTTAGACCCGGGTGTTCGTGAGAGACCAATGGTGAGGTGTATGACTGGTCCGGAGTGTATGGAAAGAGGAGGTGTGCAAGGAGGTCCGACTATGGGGAGTGAGAGGGGTATTGGTGAGCAAGGGTGTGCGGGTATGGAGTGGGTAGCGGGTTGCGAAGGGCGACCCAGGCATTGACACCAACAGGGGTAGTGTTAGGAGGGACGGGGGATGCACGGTAGCCCCCCGGGAATAGTGTACTGTGGGGGCCCGAACGGTTCGGCCCCGCACTGATCCCGCAAGGTGTGACGCCCGGGGTCCGGCCTTCGGGCGCCCACAAGGTCCCACTCGCGCCGTATGATGGCAAGAGTGATCTGAGGGCGTACCTGGCACAGTTCGAATACGTGTGTAGAGGCAACGGTTGGAATCCGGACGAAGGTGGAGTACACCTTGTGGGGGCACTGCGCGGCGCGGCAGCGGAGGTGCTGACAGCTTTACCACTGGGTGCTCTCACCCTGCCAGCTCTCCGCGCGGCCTTAATTAATCGTTTTGGTATTGAACAGCAAAGCGAGCTTGTTAAAGCTCAGCTTGCTCAGCGAAAACGCAAGCCCCAGGAGACCATCGGGGAACTTGCTCATGACATTCGCCGCGCAGTGGGAATCGCACATGCGGACATGGCGGCGAGTTCCCAGGAAAGCCTGGCGCTGGATCACTTTATCCAGGCTCTTCCGGATCTGGAGCTCCGACAACAGCTTGCCATGTGGCGCCCGCAGACCATGAGCCAGGCGGCCGACGCTGCAGCCCGTTGGGAAGCAGCGAGGCCCCTGGCCCGGAGAGGCGAGCGACACGCAGTGGCGGCGCGTCAGGTAGGGCCCGCCCCCGAAGGGGGCCCTGACCTGGAGAGCATGGTCCGGAGGCTGGTGGATCGGCACCTGGCGGGACCTGGACCATGGCAAGCGGCCCCGGCGGTGGCACCCGGTGGGCCACGGCAGAGTACACCAATTCGGACCTTTAGGGGGGGAAATTTGGAATTCCGGAGGCAAGCACCTTACCAGGTGAGGTGCTATAATTGTGCTCGGCTGGGTCACCGTGCGTGGGAGTGTCGAGCTCCGCGCCGGGACGGTCCACACCAGCCGATGCCCTCAACTCTGCCCCGTATCGATCGGCCTAGCCGACTTCAGACACCCCCCTCCCCCCCCCCCCCCCCCCGCCAGGGCCCGGGAAACTAGAACGTGCCGGGCATGCAGGGCGGTGTTCGGCAGTAGGGGATGGAGAAAAGCCCTCATTGACGCGACAGGTCATTCATTGTGGCCAAATCGGAACAGGTAGTTTGACAATTCGATGCAAAATTGCCGTCGTAGGGGTAGACGCCGTTGTGGACACGGGAGCCAGCGCCACGATCATCAGCCCCGTGATCCTTAATTCGAGTGCAGACGGCTGGGGTAAAATCCAGCGTCTGGAAAATCATAGTTTGCTGCTGGCTACCGGGGCAACGGCTCCGATCATAGGGCGTGGTTTTGTGACCCTCAAGTTGGGATCGGTAAAGAAGGAGATAGAGGTTTGGGTGGCGGAGGTGTGCGACCCATGCTTAATAGGGTTGGATTTGTTGACTGCCAGCGGTTGTAAAATCGACTTGAGTCGGGGGATCCTGCAAGTGGGAAAGGAAGAGCTACCATTGGAGGGGGTGAGCACGGCCGAGAGGGGGGAGCTGGAGGCTCCTGAGGCCGTGACCATCCCTCCGGGGGCCGAGGCCATAGTGCCGGCCCGATGGTCAGCTCGCCCAACATGGCAGGAGTCCTGCAGCCTGGTCGAACCGGTGGCAGCGCGATCCATACCTGGTTTAATCGTGGGCCGCACCCTTGTAAAAACGGACGGGCCGGTGGTGGCCGTCCGAGTAATTAATATTAGCACGGAACCACGCACTATAGTGAGGGGCACGAAGGTAGCTGGCTGCACCCCAGTTAGAGAAGTCGCGTCAGTGAGGGACGAGAACGTCCAGCCGAGCCGGCCCCAGGGGGAGCCTTCAATAAGTGATAGGAATTGGCCCGATCCCATTTGCGAGATGGTAAATTGTAGTAGCATAGAGTTGGGAGGTACCCAGAGGGAGGCCTTACACAAACTGGTTGGATCCCATTTGGATCTCTTCTCCTTGTCCCCCGAGGATATTGGACGTACGGGCCTGGTGAAACATCAGATCCACACCGGTGAGGCCCGGCCTATTCGTCAGCCCGCCCGACGGCTCCCTTGGAGCAAGAGGGCGGAAGCTGACGAGCAGGTTGAAAAGATGCTCGATGCAGGCGTAATCGAGCCCTCGGGAAGTCCTTGGATGTCACCCGTTGTGCTGGTTAAAAAGAAAGATGGGACCACGCGGTTCTGCGTGGACTATCGCCAGCTAAACAACGTGACACTCAAGGGCTCATATCCCCTGCCAAGAATTGATGACACCCTCGATGCCGTTGCTGGCTCAAATTGGTTTTCGACTTTGGACCTCAAGAGTGGGTATTGGCAGGTGGAGATGGATAGGACAGGGAAGGAGAAAACGGCATTTTCCACAGGTAAGGGGCTGTATCAGTTCACTGTGATGCCGTTTGGTTTGTGTAACGCCCCCGCCACCTTTGAGCGATTAATGAAACATGTACTAGGCGGCACGCCATGACAATCATGCCTGGTATACCTGGATGACGTCCTAGTACATGCCAAGACCTTCCCCCAGGCTTTAGCTAATTTGGACCAGGTGTTCGGGTGCCTCAGACAGGCAGGGTTTTTTTTTTTGTTTTTTTTGTATACTGAATCGAGGCTCGTGAAAGAGCTGACATTTACTTCACAAACAAATCAACCAGACAAACAATCATAATAATAATAATAATTCATTTATTTTGTATAGCGCTTTTCAAGTAGCCCAAAGGCGCTTTGACAGAGTGGAAAACATAATGCATAACAATACATGAAAACAACAATTGCAAAAAGACAAGAATCAATAGGGAAATATTTAAAGCAAAAGGAGGGAGAAGGAGAGGAGATAGTCAGGGGTTAAATGCTGTAGGTTGAATGTTGAATGCAATGTTGAACAGGTGGGTCTTTAGTGATGTTTTGAATGTGGTGAGTGAGGAGGAGACTCTGATGGTGTGAGGTAGTGAGTTCCAGAGGGTGGGAGCAGCGATGGAGAAGGCCCTGTCCCCCCAGGATCTGAATTTGGTCCGGATGGAGGGGGTCAGGAGGTTGGTACCAGCAGAGCGGAGGTTGCGGGTGGGAGTGTGTCTGGAGAGGAGGTCAGCCAGGTAGGATGGGGCCAGGTTATGGAGGGCTTTGTATGTCAAGAGGAGGATTTTGTACTGGATTCTCTGGGGGATGGGGAGACAGTGAAGCTTGTAAAGGACGGGGGTGATGTGGTCACGGGTCCGGGAATGGGTGAGTAGACGGGCAGCGGAGTTCTGAATGTATTGGAGTTTATTGGTGATTTTTGAGGGTGAACCATAGAGGAGGCTATTGCAGTAGTCCAGACGGGAGGTGATGAAGGCGTGGATGAGGGTTTCTGCAGCCGTGGAGGAGAGGGATGAGCGGAGACGGGCAATGTTTTTCAGGTGAAAGAAGGCTGACTTTGTGATCTGTTTAGTGTATTTGTCGAAGGAGAGGGTTTGGTCAAAGATGACGCCAAGATTCCGGATGTGAGGGGAGGTGGATACTGGGATACCGTCGATGTTGAGGGCAAAGTTATGGGTGGATTTTGTGAGCGTTTTGGGGCCAATGATGATTATTTCAGATTTATCACAGTGAAGCTTGAGGAAGTTGATTTGAAGCCAGGATTTTATTTCAGTGATGCAGTTTGTCAGGATAGAGTGGGTGTCGGTGGAGACGGACTTGGTGGAGATGAAAAGCTGGATGTCATCGGCGAAGCAGTGGAATTGGAGACCATGACGGCGGATCAAGTGACCGAGGGGGGGACAGGTAAAGGATGAAGAGGAGGGGGCCAAGAACTGAACCTTGGGGGACACCTTGGGGGAGGGGAGCAGTGGGGGATTTGCAGTTATTGATGGAGATGAACTGGCGTCTGTCAGAGAGGTATGATTTAATCCAAGAGAGGGCAGTGCCGGTAACGTTAAAGGTGGATTCAAGTCGGGTGAGGAGGATGGTGTGATCGATGGTGTCAAAGGCAGCGCTGAGGTCGAGGAGGACAAGAATGTTGAGGTTGCCAGCGTCAGAGGAGAGGAGAAGGTCGTTGGTGATTTTGAGGAGAGCAGTTTCAGTACTGTGGTTGGAGCGGAATCTGGATTGGAGTGTTTCATACAGGTTATTGGCAGAGAGGTGATGTTTGAGTTGAGTGGCTACAGCGCGTTCCAAAACTTTTGACAGAAAGGGTAGGTTGGAGATGGGTCTGAAGTTGTTTAGGGTGTCAGGGTTTAGACCAGGTTTTTTTAGAATGGGGGTAACAGCAGCAATTTTGAGGGAAGGTGGGACGATGCCTGTAGACAGGGAGGAGTTTATTGTTGCAATGATAAGTGGAGAGAGAGCAGGGAGGGAGGCCTTGACAAAGCTGGAGGGGATGGGGTCAAGAGTGCAGGTGGCAGTTTTCATTCCTATGAGGAGTTCAGAGAGGTCAGTAGGGGAGATTGGGGAGAACCGAGACAGGGGATGGCAGGACAAGGGGGGGCAGGTGGTTGGAGGGGGAGCGGGTGCGGCGGTGGTCAAGCTGTTGTAGATGTTGTCAATTTTGCGTTGGAAGAAAGAGAGGAAGGAGATGCAGTTGTCTAGTGTGAATGACTGGGTAATGGTGTTCAGGGGGCGGAGGAGTTTGTTTATTGTCGAGAAGAGTGCTTTTGGGTTTCCGGAGCCAGAGTGGATAATTTGAGAGTAGTAGGCGGAGCGGGCGCGGGAGAGGGCATCTTTGTAGTGTTGTAGGTGGTCCTTGTAGGCTTGGGAGTGAACTGTGAGACCTGTTTTATTGCGGAGTCTTTCAAGTTGGCGAGCACGAGTTTTCATCAGGCGGAGTTCGGGGGTAAACCAGGGAGCAGAATGGGTGAAAGAAACTGTTGCAGCGAGATGCAACAAACAAAACAAAACAAACAAACAAAATATATAAAAAGAGGGAGCGGAAGACAAGATAATGGGAAGCACACAAACACTTGAGAGCACACAACATTTAAGAGCAGGGAGATGTGTGGGAGGGAGAGGGCTTGGGGGGAGGAGGCGTGGGAAGGGGGGGGGGGTGGGAGAAGTATAAAACACAAGGACACCAAGGACTTCCAGGACAGAAGTTGGTATTTCAAAAAGTGGAATTGGGGTGAAATTATCGGGGATAGAAAAGACCCAAGGTTTTGGATGGGGGAAGATAAGAGATGGTGGTGAACAGCTGTTTTAAAGACCTGGAGGTTGGAGTTGAAGGGTTGAAGCTGAGTTGAAGGGTTGAAGGGTTGAAGCTCAGCCCGAGTAAGTGCACCTTGTTTGCAAGAGAGGTGGCCTATCTAGGTCACGTTATCGGCCGTGAGGGGGTAAAAAGGCAAAATTACAGCGGTCGAGGAGTGGCCCGCACCACATACCATCAAGGAGGTGCAGGGATTTTTGGGACTCTGCTCCTACTACCGGCGCTTTGTGGCGAAATTTGCGGAGTTGGCCCGTCCCCTCCACCGGTTTACGGAGAAGGGGACGCGATTTAATTGGACAAGGGAGTGCCAAGAGGCCTTCCTAAAATTGAAGGGGTGTTTGACATCCGCACCCCTTCTAGCTTACCCCACTAGTAACGGGACATTTACCCTGGACACGGATGCGAGCCAGGAAGGATTGGGCGCAGTTTTGTCTCAGACACAGGAGGGCGTGGAGAGAGTGATTGGTTATTATAGTCGGGCTTTAAGTTGGCCCGAACGAAATTATTGCGTAACCCACAAGGAATTATTAGCTATGCTGGCTGCCATGAACCATTTCCACCCGTACCTGTACGGGCGGAAATTTTCGGTTCGAACTGACCATTCCTCCTTGCAATGGCTCCTTCGGTTCAAGGAACCGGAGGGCCAAATTGCAAGGTGGTTGGAAAAGTTGCAGCAGTACGATTTTGATGTGACCCATAGGGCCAGGAAGGCCCATGGTAATGCGGACGCACTCTCTCGGCGTCCTTGTCTGGGGGAAAACTGCAAATTTTGTGCGAGACACGAGGAGAAGGAGCAATTGGGCGATTCTGCCCCGATTCTCGTCGTCCGGGCAACCCGGGTGAGAGGGCCAATTTTTCCACTAACCACAGATGAAGAATTTGGAACTTTGGCATAGAGCATGGCCCAGCAGGAGGATCCCGTCCTGGGACCGGTGTACAAATGGGTTCAATTGGGACAAAGACCTAAGGGGGAAGAGGTCACCCCCCTGCGGGCGCAAACGAAGGCGTATTGGGCTCAGTGGCAGACCCTGGAATTGAAAAGTAACATCTTGTATCGCAAGTGGGCGGAGGTTCCCTCTGAGAGAACTTCCTGGCTGGTGATAGTCCCTGACAAATTTAAGAACGTCATATTACAACAGGTGCATGGTACCCGCTCCGGCGGCCATTTGGGCAGGACAAAGACAACATCTCGGGTCCGCCGGAGGTTCTATTGGTTAAATTTGGGGTGCGACATACAGGACTGGTGTCGGAGATGCGACGCCTGTTCTGCCAAAAAGGGACCAGCACGGAGGATGAGGCCCCCCCTTCAATTACACCAGGTGGGGGCCCCCCTTGAGCAGATGGCTATGAATATTCTAGGACCACTGCCCCGCACCCGCCAAGGTAATAAGTACATCCTCGTTGTAATGGACTATTTCACCAAGTGGCCGGAGGCCTACGCCCTCCCCAACCAAGAAGCCGGGATTGTAGCGCAGGCCTTCGTGGAAGGATTTGTATGTCGGCATGGGATTCCACAGGAGCTGCACACCGATCAGGGTCGAAATTTTGAAAGCCAATTGCTACAAGCGTTATGCCTAGGTCCCCTGTTGGGGAAGTGATGTGAGTTGACAAAGTGGAACACGCAGAAAACATGCTATGATATGATATTTCGCTCACATGGTTCAGACATACATGGAGGCGGCCATCTTGGATTTTGACGTGGTGACCCAATTTTCAACAGCCTTCTTCCTTATGATTAGATACACCCACACACCAAATTATAAGTTGGTACTTCGCTTATCTTTCAAGATATTCATCTCACAAGATTCAGACATACATGGCGGCGGCCATCTTGGATTTTGACGTGGCGATCCAATTTTAAACAGCGTTCTTCCGTGTGCCTAGATAAACCCACACACCAGATTAGAAGTTGGTACTTCGCTTATTTTTCGAGATATTTCGCTCACAAGGTTCAGACATATATATGGTGGCGGCCATCTTGGATTTTGACGTCACGACCCAATTTTCAATAGCGTTCTTCCTTACGGCGAGATACACCCACACACCAAATTAGAAGTTGGTACTTCGCTTATTTTTCAAGATATTCATCTCACAAGGTTCGGACATACATGGCGGTGGCCATCTTGGATTTTGACGTGGCGACCCAATAGATACACCCACACACCAGATTAGACGTTGGTACTTCGCTTATTGTTCGGGATATTTCGCTCACAAGTTTCAGACATATATATGGTGGCGGCCATCTTGGATTTTGACGTGGCGACCCAATTTTCAATAGCGTTCGTCCTTATGCCCAGATACACCCACACACCAAATTAGAAGTTGGTACTTCGCTTATTTTTCAAGATATTCATCTCCCAAGGTTCAGACATACATGGCGGCGGCCATCTTGGATTTTGACGTGGCGACCCAATTTTCAAAAGCGATCTTCCCTATGCCTAGATACACCCACACACGAGATTAGAAGTTGGTACTTCGCTTATTTTTCAAGATATTCATCTCACAAGGTTCAGACATACATGGCGGCGGCCATCTTGGATTTTGACGTGGCGACACAATTTTCAATAGCGTTCTTGTTTCTGCCTAGATACACCCACACACCAGATTAGAAGTTGGTACTTCGCTTATTTTTCAAGATATTTCGCTCACAAGGTTCAGACATATATATGGTGGCGGCCATCTTGGATTTTGACGTGGCGACCCAATTTTCAATAGCGTTCTTCCTTATGCGGAGATACACCCACACACCAAATTAGAAGTTGGTACTTCGCTTATTTTCAAGATATTCATCTCACAAGGTTCAGACATATATCTGGTGATGGCCATCTTGAATTTTAACGTGGCAACCCAATTTTCAATGGCGTTCTTCCTTATGCCGAGATACACCCACACAGCAAATTAGAAATTGGTATTTCGCTTATTTTTCAAGATATTCATCTCACAAGGTTCAGACATACATGGCGGTGGCCATCTTGGCTTTTGACGTGGCGACTCAATTTTCAATAGCGTTCTTCCTTATGCCTAGATACACCCACACACCAGATTAGAAGTTGGTACTTCGCTTATTTTTCAAGATATGCAGGTTACAAGGTTCAGACATACATGGCATCAGCCATACATGGCGGCGGCCATCTTGGATTTTGACGTGCGTTGCACCCACACACCAAATTCGAATGCGGTCCTTCGCTTACGCACGCACGCCCGCACGCACGCCCGCACGCACGGACGGATGGACGGACGGGCACACGGACGGAGGGGAAAGCCATAGTCCCCCTTTCGCTACGCTGTGCGACGGGGGACAAAAATATGTGTGCAGACTCCTGTCAATTCAGAAAACACGGACCATGCCCTTGCGGCCACAATCTGACGGGATGGTGGAACGATTCAATCGAACATTGATACAACAACTGGCATTGTTCACCACCACCCGTCAGGATGACTGGGACGAACATCTCCCGTACGTGTTAATGGCCTACCGAACCAACCCGCACGGGGCCACTGCATGCAGTCCAGCGTTGCTTATGTATGGGCAGGAGTTGCGGGCTCCCGCCGACTTGCTATGCGGTCCCGTGCCAGAGACCACAGATACACCGCCGAGGGAGGGTTACGCACGTCACCTGGAGGAAGGCATGGAGCGGGTCCATGCCTTCGCCCGCCGCCAGCTCCATCTGGCGGGGGTTACAAGGTTCAGACATACATGGCATCAGCCATACATGGCGGCGGCCATCTTGGATTTTGACGTGCGTTGCACCCACACACCAAATTCGAATGCGGTCCTTCGCTTACGCACGCACGCCCGCACGCACGGACGGATGGACGGACGGGCACACGGACGGAGGGGAAAGCCATAGTCCCCCTTTCGCTACGCTGTGCGACGGGGGACAAAAAGATGTGTGCAGACTCCTGTCAATTCGGAAAACACGGACCATGCCCTTGCGGCCACAATCTGACGGGATGGTGGAACGATTCAATCGAACATTGATACAACAACTGGCATTGTTCACCACCACCCGTCAGGATGACTGGGACGAACATCTCCCGTACGTGTTAATGGCCTACCGAACCAGCCCGCACGGGGCCACTGCATGCAGTCCAGCGTTGCTTATGCATGGGCAGGAGTTGCGGGCTCCCGCCGACTTGCTATGCGGTCCCGTGCCAGAGACCACAGATACACCGCCGAGGGAGGGTTACGCACGTCACCTGGAGGAAGGCATGGAGCGGGTCCATGCCTTCGCCCGCCGCCAGCTCCATCTGGCGGGGGCCAAGATGAAGCGCAGGTTCGACCACCGGAGCCAGGGGAGTCAGTACGCTCCGGGGATGAAGATTTGGTTCTTTAATCCCCGGAGGCGGAAGGGTAGGTGCCCAAAACCCACCTAAACCCTGGCAAGGCCCGGGAGTCGTCCTGTCGCAAGTCTGTGACGTGGTCGTAAAGATCAAAATGGGGCCACGGGCCCTCCCTCGGATCGTCCATGCCGACCGAATAAGACCTTATGCCGGCGAGCAGGCACCCTCGTGGATCGCCTCGGCTCTAGATGCCGAGACAGGACCCAGTACCTCTGGCTCGTAGTGTCAGAGGACTGGGGGGTGATAGTGAGACATGCCCGATGTGGTGGGATGGCAACTCTGCCATCCCTCACTGTCCCGGGGGCACATGAGCACTAGTTAT
Organism: Myxine glutinosa; assembly: GCF_964187855.1. Lineage (NCBI taxonomy): Eukaryota > Metazoa > Chordata > Myxini > Myxiniformes > Myxinidae > Myxine > Myxine glutinosa. Next base: position 57,646,219 of record NC_136267.1, read on the forward strand.
GGGGTTTGGCAGTGTAAGCTCGCCGAGGGAGGGTTTGGATAATGTATAGGGACTTAGAAATGACAATAGGTAACTGTAGGATTAAGTAGTGACATTGTACAGGTAGTCGGGGACGTAGAATAGATTAGTTGGATTATAACGACGAGGGAGCGCGATAATATAAGGGGCGACTGGAAGCGCGAGTTTCAGAAGGGAGTAGTCAGCTTAGATGATGCAGTGTGTTTGTAGTTTATTGGATGAGGAATTGGTATGGAAGTTTTTGCGGGTGAGCATGTTGAGCAATTGAGGCAATGCTCGTGAATGATGCCGTGTGTGTGAGAATCTTTGTGTTGAGCTAGTGAGGCAATGCTCGTGAAGGGTGCCGTGTGTGTGTAGAAGAGTATTGAGCAGTGTATGAGTGAGTAATGGTGATTGGGCGTTGTGTTGAGCAAATGGTCCCGGAGGAAGGAGGGTGCAGGTGGCACCAGGTGTGATTGCACAGGTGTGCAAGTGAACAGGTGTATGGAGCAGTGTATGACTGAGTAATGGTGATTGTGTGTTGTGTTGAGCAAATGGTCCTGGAGGAAGGAGGGTGCAGGAAGCACCAGGTATAGGAGTGATGGCACAGGTATGCAAATACAGGTGAGCATGGTTGTATGGAATAAATGGTCTGGAATATATGGAGTATGGAATGGATGATGTGGAGTGAGTATGGTGGAAACTGTGGAGTGGAGTGGATGGTGCGAAGGTGTGTATGAGGAGGATGGACCCCATCACGAATACCCGGGGAGGGTAGTTTAAGAGTTAGGTCGAGGGTATAGGTAAATTGTGGTGGATATTGGCATCTGTGGTGCGTGTGGAAGAAAGGTGTTTGGATGGGTGCATTAGTGACGTGGAAATGGCTGGGCGTGTGGCCTGTTAGTGTGTGTAGTTGAATGGGCACTCCGCCACTGTGAGGATGTCGGCCAGGTGAGGCCGCAGGTGGGCTCTGGGAGCCAGTAGAGTTGTTCAGTGGGGCCCGAGGATCCAGAGGACGGACCCGGGTAGCCCAGTGCCAGAGAGGGCACCGAGGGGGGTAAGTGCCAGACGGAGACTTCCCCAGTTAGATAGGTTAGGTAAGGAACAGGTAAGCTCGGAGGCAACTGCAGTGGTGGAGGTGTGCAGGTGGGTAGACCTGCTGGGAGAGCCACACAACCCAGTCCTGAAATTGTACAAAGGCACAGGGAGTTGAACCGGGGGAGTGAGACCCCAAATTGATGAAGCACCACAGTTTGGTCAATGGGAATTTGGTTCTTAAAACCGCATAGAGTGTAAGATGGCCAATGGATTGGCAGGGAAAGACCCCGGGTAGTGTAAAGTGTATTAAAGTCATTTAGAGGATAGTTAGGATTGAAATCTCCTCGCACCATCTTCATCCACTCACCTGAGGTGACAACTTCACACCATGCCATGTTTTGGTTATTTTTGTGCAAATGTGTTGGAAATGTGAGACGCATCACGACATGGGTGAGACATTGTGCTTGTTGTTCCATCTCTTCCCCCTTATGAGGAATTGATGAGGAATTGGAATTTGTGGCAAATTTAGTTAGAGGGATTGTGGTGACAAATTTGGCATAGGGGAGAAATGGGGAAGACGTGACATTAGTGACGAATTGGTAAGTGTGTAGATTTTGTAAATACGGGGGTAACGGGGCAAGGGTGGAACAGGTGACGGGTGGGGTGACGTACGATAGGGACGAGCTTTTCTCTGCTCAGCCTCCAGGCGCACCTCACCTTGCATTACCTTCGTTGATGTGTACCCCTGTGACCTTACCCCTCGCTAACCTGTCATCTCTGTCTTCCTTCCCCGACCCGAGGATCGTGTTCTCTGGGCATTGAGGGGGAGCGCGCGGGAGGCCGCGTCTGTGTGCCCGAAATTCTCGCAACCAGCTGCCTGCATCCACGCACCACTTATGGACCACATGTCTGTGGCTGAGCAGCACCCATGGACCCCACGGGTTGGGGCATGGCCCCTCTGCTGGGACCGGCCACGATGGCCCAAGATCTTGCTTGCGGACCCCGGTGAGGTGGCACCAAGCCCACAGGTGAACCACCCATAGTCGGCCCCTGTGGGCCATAAATAAAAATGGACACGGTTTGTGCTTTTTATTTATTATCATTGCAACAAGGCAGCAAGCCATCAAGAATGACAACATCTGGAAGAACATCGGCCAGCATAGGGAGCCGAAGAGCAAGACCACCAACAGTGTGTTTGTTTTATGGAACTGAGGTGATGGTGCTTTATGGTGCTTTGGTGCTCTTTATTGGTGCTGGTGCGTCGATGCAGTGCATGCTGTCTCCTCCACTCCCACAGGATTTTCTTTTTGTTTCCCCTCAAAGGAAATCACAGGTCCTGGGTTGCAGTTTAAATACAATTAGCGTCACTTGTAAATAATGCTCCCCACCGTTCATGTTTAGTTTGAGAATGAATTCTGTAATTCGGTTATCCTGTGGGCGTGAATCTGTTAGGTAGGGTGCAATGCAACAGCGGGACATACTTATTTGTGTTTTAAAACTGTCACACTCAGGGTCAGGTTAATTGTAGAGGGAATTACACCTACGTGCCATATTAAGTTAAAGTTTTATAGGCCCGGGACGTGCCTGGAGGATGAGGGTGCCGTGTTGCGGATTTGAGAATCCTGCACGTTGATAATTGTTATAAATATCACCCTCTGTAAATAATAGTAATTCCTTGTAAATACCTCCAATTGTGTAAAGGTCAAAGGTCGTCCCTTTAGCTCGTCCATCGCATACACGTAGCGAATCATAGGCTTCTCTCTATAGTTATTTCTTTATTCTATGTCAGTTTAAGGCTCTGTTTCCCATTAGTTGACTCTGCATTGCACCAAATGAAATAAGGTAGAATCCCCTTGCAATTGCCACCAAAACGCAATTGCCGGCAGCGTTCGCTGCCCTTTGGCTGGGGCTCGCTCAAATCGCCCCAAAACCTCCATTACGCACATGGTTAAGGTGGAGAAGAAGGAGGAGGAGCAGTCGGATCATGGGCGTAGCACCACCTCGTCATCAAAGGTGGAGCCAGCGAGCCCCCACCAGCCAACCAGGGCTGAGGAGAGACCATCACGGGCATGGCGCGCATTGATCTTGAAGCGCGTTATATAAGCGCCCGCGCAAGCCTTTTCACAGGAGATGCGTGACCCAGCTGAGTTCTGCAGAGAGCCGCTTCAACCAGCCCCGTTTCAACCGGCCGCGTGAAGCCCTGCCGGGGAAGCGAGTGACCTGCCTGTGTGCGGTGTGAAGCCGAATACGAGGAACTGCCGGCTCTTCGCTTCCCGCCCAGAGCGGACCCGCTTGCTGTGCCCTGTGGTCCCACCTTCGCATCCTTCACGCCATTCCTGCCTGAAAATTCCCCATTCGTGTAAGTCTGACTGTCGTCTGTCTTGTTTGTTCTGTCTGGGGTTTAAGTAAGCCTGTATAGATAAGTTAGAATTGCACTGTGTCTTCTTCTTCTGTAAATTATTTTCGTATCTTTCCTCCTCCCTTGGTTTCCTTGATTTTGTACATAATTAATAATAAATCCCTGTTATTTCTTACCCTTTGGTTTTCTTTCCCATCCGTTCGTCTTTGTCTTTTCCTCATTGAGTACCTGTGGCACGATTTGGCCAACGCTTTATGAATCGGGTTTAGTCTTTGTTAATGGTTCGAGCCGCGGGCTGCTAAAAACCGCTCGGCAAATAACATCGTGCCCGTGGTTTCGAGCGGCGTTACCCCTCTGCATTGTGGAGCGTTGTATCTCTTCAGGATCGGAGGCGGCCAGTGCAAATAGCAGGGGGATTAACCTCCCCCCACCCCCCGCTAAGGGGAGCACCGTACTCCGTTTCCATAACAATATTGTTACAGACGTGGCTTAGATGTTAGTTTACCGAGCGGTTTTGGTATGACCACGTCTGCACAAGTTACCGATTATACTCGACGTTGACGAAGCCGCGCCACGCTGGCTCAATAAGAAAAAGAAGACACCCGGCTGGGTTATAAAATGACGACACCAGGGATACGGTTCTCAAGACCTCCGGAGGAGATTATATTCGTTACGGAAAAGGTTAGATTACAGGGGCTAGAGGTACAACATAGAAAGACAAGCACTTAGACACAATCTTATATTATTCCCCAACAGACGACAGGCAAACGGGACAACGGCTGACTCACACGGGGGTTGATGGAAAGGACAGGCGGGTAGCGATGGCTCCAGGTGCACCTGTGCTCAAAGGTTAGAATCGACCCGGTCCGGTCCAGAGATGCGGGGAGGTCTCGTCGCAGCGCTCAGAGGTGACGTTCTTTCTCAGGCGGGTTCTCTTCCTCTCAGCGGTCGTAGGCAAGGCAACGTTCTTTCTCCAGCTGGGGGCGCATCTCACGTCACGTCCGCTACGTGGCCGCGTATATCCGGCGGGGAGTGACACGCCCTCGGCTCGTTAGCTCCGCCTCGTGGAATCGGCACGTTGCTTCTCATTGGGTGCGTGCGGGGGGGTTTACCAGGCTCCGCCCTTGACGAGGAGCTGACAAGGAGCCCCTTCGTGGTAACCCTGTGGAGCGCATGGTCTGGAGCGCATCGTCTGGAGCGCATTGTCGATGGCGGCGAACCGAGCCGGTGGGAGGACGCACACTCCCCCTCGCGCAGCGCCGTGCCCCTCTGTTGTTGTAGACGGGGAAGAAGATGGGAGGAGGTATGGGAAAGGTCCTAAACTCACTACTGATGCCATATAATCACATTCTGGTGCAACGAAGAGTCATAATTAATGGAAACGAGGCCTTAACTGACATAGACTAAGAATAACTAGGAAGATGTCCGAAAGTTGTCTACGTGTGGTGCGGTGGACCTGGGCACGACATTTAATGGGGGAATAAGGGGAAGGTCGGCTCTACTGATTGTTATTTACATGCAATGGGACTAGGGAATGGGGGATTGGGGAAAGTTGGGGAGTATTGGAGAAAATAGGGGAATATTTACAAGCGGATATGGAGGCCAAATTCCATATTCGCAACAATATATAAACAATAATTCAGATATAAATGAAGAGCAGTGTCATTTTATGGAAATTTTTCAGGAATAAAACTAATTCGGACGTGATTGGTCATTTAACAAATGTTTGTAATCAAGGTGGTGGTATTTATTTACTTCCATGGTGTAATAATGCTCAAAATGAAGCTATTTTGAGGATATTAACAGAAAGAGGTTGCGAAAAAAGAAAAAAAAAAGAAAAGAAGGAAAGAAAGAGGTTAACAAAAAGGGCCACCAGGTCATTCTACTCTGGACATGCTGCTTCTGCTGTCTCAACAATGGATGGAGGTCCTTAATGCCAAACAGGAAATCAGAGCTGTCTCCCTTGACATATCACGTGCCTTCGATGCAGTCTCAAACCCTGTTCTGCTCTCCAAACTCTCCTCCTATGGTATCCATGGAAATCTCCACACATGGCTTGTGGACTTCCTCTCTGGTCATAGTTAACGTGTGGCCCTGAATGGATTTCTCTCATCTCCCCCTTCCTGTTCAGGCTGGAGTTCCCCAAAGCAGTGTTCTGGGCCCTGTGCTATTTCTGGTCTTCATCAATGATCTCTCCGACTCTCTGGAAAATCCTCCCTATCTCTTTGCTGATGACTCCACTCTCTGCCGCTCCATACCTCATCCCTCAGATCGGCAGTCTGCAGCCTCCTCACTCTCTGCAGACATTGAAAAAAATCAGACTGGTCAAACAAGTGGAACATGTCTTTCAATGCTGACAAATCTCACACTCTCACGATGTCTCTCTGAAAAGATCGTCTGGAAAACCCTCCTATCTACTTTATGAACAATCCTCTCCAAGAAGTTCTGTCACTAAAGCTTTTGGGTCTCACTATCTGCCATGATCTTTCCTGGGAAAATTGCATTTCTAAGCTGGCCTCCAAAGCCAGTCGCCGACTGGGCATCATCCGTCGTGCGAAGTCCTTCCTTGGCACACCTGAGCTCCTCACCACATACAAGACTTTCATCCTCAGCTCAATGGAATACTGTTCTCCCCTCTGGGCTGGTGCTCCTTTCTCACACCTAGCTCAGCTTCACGCTGTTCAAACCAAAGCTTTCAGAATCATTGGAATCTCCCACAATGAAGCTAACTCCGAGGGCCGCTCATTCACTGCAGGCAGGTTAGTGGTCTTTCTGTCTTCTACCGACACCTCTCCCGCTGAGCTCCCCCAGCTCTGTCTGTGCTCTGTCCCCCAAATATTCCTGCCTGCAACCCTCATGGTTAAACTGCCAAAATCAAGACTCTCTATTCACCTTCACTCTTTCATTCCTCTTTTGTCCCGCCTCTGGAACAAACTCACTCACTCAATTAAATACCACTCCTCCCTCCAGGTCTTTAAAACAGCTGTTCACCACCATCTCTTGTCTTCCCCTATACAAAACCTTGATCTTTTCGACCCCGTTAATTCACCCCAGATCCACTTTTTTGAAATTCCGACTTCTTCCGTGCCAGCTTCGGATCCTAGGATCCTGGGTTCGAATCCCGGTCGATCGCTGAATTAACGCTAGGGGGGTTGACTCAGCCTGTCATCCTTCCGAGGTCGGCTAATTGAGTACCAGTTCACTGGTAATTCCCTGTTTGTCGTAAAAGGCGACAAACAGGGTTGGCGGCAGGAAGGGCATCCGGCCGTAAAACATTGCTTCAAAAAGGGGACCAAAAAACAACAACCACGGTGCCAGAAAAAGGCCAACCCCCGCTTGTGGGGAAAAATGGCCTCTAAAGGTGTTTTGTTTTTTTCCCCCTGGAATTCCTGGCAGTGTCCATGTGTTTTATACCTCTCCACCTCTCCCTCCTCCCCCCAAGCCCTCTACCTCCCACAGATCTCCCGATGTCCCTGTTCTCAAATGTTGTACTTGTGTGCTTCCCTCTCTCTCCCCATCTTGTCTCCCGCTCCCTTTATCTTATGTTTTATGTGTCAGTTTGTCTTTTTGTGATTAATGTTAGCTCTTACACGAGCCTCGATCTTGTATGCAAAAAAAGAGTTTCCTCGTGACTAGATCGGTTGTCTGAGTTTGTATTTGAAAGAGCTCCACTCTCGATGTGTGCAAACCACCACCCAGAAGTGCATGCCAATACTTTTGAGAATTACCTATGAGGGACCATATTAAGTTCTGAGCAAGAACTACACACAATAATTGAAGACGTGCAAACTTTTCATTTTTTCAACATAGAGGAGCGAGACTTCGATGTACTTTCTGCATTTCAGCTTCAAACTGTCTACGTCAATAAAATAGATGGTTAAATATTGCTTCAGCCACCTCTTGGTTGATCAGGTCAGTTCCTCATCGGTGGGATTTCAAATGATGAACCAGATACTGTTTTTGTCACTGCGGGCCAAACTAGAGTTGTGCAGAGTGTGACCAACTGCTCAAAATCACAGTCATGATTAACAGGCCACAATTCAAACCTCATGCATCGGAATGTCATCGTGAAGGCTGTGACTATTATTTGGCTGTTCTTGACCCTCAATATGTCATAATATTCTGCTGTGACTATTATGAGGCAAATAATCAATCGAACCAGACACGGTGGCACAATGGTTAGAGTGTCCACTCTGGGAGGTCGGCAATTTGAACTCTGCCTGAGTCGTACCAAAGACTTTTGAAAATGTTACGTACTGCTTTCTTGCTTGACGTTCAGCATTTAAAAGGATAGCGCACAGACAATGCTGGGAAGGCAATGGCAAACCACCCAGTACAATCCTTGCCAGAAACTGCTTCTGCAGCACCAACGGTCTGCAAAGTACGGTACATACAAATCAAATCAAAATGATAAATCGACAGGATGTGTTTGGCAACGTAGACATCTGAGGCCATAAAATTGTCAGGTGACGGTCGAGTGCAAAACTTAATGGGTGGTGGTGATCTCTGGTGTTTCCACACTGCATGGATTCCATATTGATTTTAGTATCTGTGTTGAAGCCACATTTAATCCCCAGGAACGAGATGAATGATAGTCAGTTGGATCTGTTTTGAGCAGCGAGCTCGAAACAGGGTGCTGAGGCTTTGGGAGACAATTTCTGACAGTGGATAGGGATTCGGGTGAAAAGACTGCCTTGAGAAATTAGAAGTCATATGGATATTTTGGCAAAGTCAACGTGATGATCCTTCATTAATTAATGCCTCAACCAGGTTTACAGAAACAAACTGCTGGGCTCTTCACATTGCTCCCGAGAGAAATGCACCGCGACATCAGTCAGAATAAATTAAATAGATGTTTGTAAGGAAGATATTGCAAGTTCAAATCTGTCCTTGTCTTGCTCCACACTTGGCTCATTATTTGGTTTGTACAGAGAAACAAAAGATGTTGTCTGTACAAAGACACTGGCCATTGTGTGGCGTGGCACTATTATAGTGAAGGTGCTTCATATCATTTGTAACAACAGGTATCTCTGCTTTAGCTTCAATCCAGATATATTTATTTGGCAACACACAAGTGACTAACATTATCTTGCATCCAAACCAGGTGTTGGAATCACCATTTTATCCAATCAAGTGAATTGGGTCACAAAAGTACAACTACGACGGGTCATGCCATGTCAGGAAGGAAAACATTGATCTTTTTGCCCACACTTACCAGATTATAACATTACAATGTGTATGCAACCATGGCTGCAAAATAAAATACAAATGAATGACAAGCAACCATTGTAAATATGAATGCAAGGCAAAAACAAGCAAACACAACAAAGAACTGCAGATTTCAGATGTTACAAGACATATAAACATGAATTCTGTACGTCAGCCAAAATAAACAGCAATGCTCAACCCGATAACTTGTCAATGTCCACCAGTACTGCCGCAGTGGATATTGCCTGCACTGCAAGCAGTACGACTCGCCATTCTCAGTACAATGAAGGTATCTGCAGTTGCTTGAAATATGACGAAGACAGCAAAAAAAAAAATGAAGGGTTTTATATGTCTCCAACACAAAACACCACAAAACACCACCACCACCACCACCATGACAATAACCACCACCACCTCCATAAAAACGAGGACATCGACAACAATATACCTGAACACCTCAGAATTGATCGCTGATTGCAGATAACAAATGAATATAGGTAACAAAGTGATGTTTGAGTGAACAAACAAAATGTATTCCAGAAATCGCAATGAATCGTTTTGGTTGGGGATCTCCTTCTGATGCGAACAAACACGACTTGTACGATTCATCTATCTATAATTCCACTAATCTCTGTCTGTGTGTGTGTGTGTGTGTATGCGACCGCTGTTTCTCGACAACTACCGGTCCGATATACTTGAAACTTGCCAGGTATATTGCTGGGAACCCGAGGATGTGCCTTTTCAAGGTTTCATATTAATCGGACAATTACTTACCGAGCTATGTCCAAAAAACGATTCAACCAATCAGAGAGCAGCGAGCTATCGCGTGTGCCGAACGTGGCGAACACACTCTGCCTCGGACGGCACATTTGAGAGCGTATTCATTTATTTCACGTTGGCAAACTATGTTGCCGCTATGTTGGCGTTAAACTATGTTTTAAAACTAATTAAAACTAATTTGCGATTATTTCGCTTGCCTGCGCGTTTGTGCACGCGATGGCGATTTCTTTACCAAACTCCGCAAGCCGTTCGCTTTGGACCAAACCATTTCATGCAAATAGAGAGGGGGGGGGGGGGGGGGATTGTTACCGTACTCGCAAGCCGTTCGCTTTGGACCAAACCATTTCATGTAAATAGAGGGGGGGGGATATAATTTTAGATATAGATATAGTACGGGCATGCCCTAGTTAATTACAAAGCCAGTTGTGGACATCAGCGTTCCACAATTCCAGAAATCTGTGTGCAGTGCGTGCGTCGGCTGTATCGCATGTGTGCATGCACAACCAGAGCCGGATTTAAGTTTAACAGCCCCCGGGACATTATAGTAGTGGAGGCTCCTCCTCCCCACCAACCTTGAAACGCTGGGGAAGGGTGGGGGGGGGGGGGGGGAGCAGCAGGGGAAAGGGTGGGGAAGGGGTGGAAGAGCTGCACTGCGTTACTGTGTATAGCTCCATAAACATTTCACTCCAACACTTTTTAAAGTGTTGATTCAGCCAACTTACAATTCAGATTCAGTGTGATTGCGGCATTTTCATGGGATGACGCTGATCCACCCAAAAAAGGTCGTGTGACCCATGTGACATGTCACTCGTTTGTCCGGAATTCGTTTGTGTTTCAAATTAAACCTTGGGATATTTGTTTTAGACCTTGAATTCCTATCTCCCACCTGTGCTAACTTTGAGACAAGGGAATAAACCAAAGAAGCTTTGTAAATAAATTAATGTATCGTATGTTTTCGTGGGCCCCCTGAAGTTTGGGCCCTGGACAAATGTCCCCATTGGTCCTCCCCTAAATCCAGGCCTGTGCACGACCCACTGGTCAGAATGAGTTGAAAACTGGTGGTTGGCACTCAGGGCGTGCACGAGAAGGTTTTCGGTATTAATAAAGTTAATTGTCCTCGTAATTCAGCATGGGTGGTGGACCCCACTTCTCTCAATGAAAATATGGCAGAGAGCCACTGCTCCACTGAAAATATGGCATAGAGCCACTAAAATATACCAATTCTGAAGGAATGTTTTTTTTGTTTGTTTTCTTTGAAGGAGCGAGGGTCATTGAAGAACAAGGTAGAACGGACAGTGGGACAACCATCAAGGGAATGAATGAACAGGGTCAAAGAGAGGAAACACTGAAACCAGCAAGTTAGAGGGTTGGGTTAGGAAGGACAAGGACACCACCCTTTTGCATCTTCAGATGCAAAGGGCTGCCTCAGTAGCTTCCTCAGCTATTGGGCACAATAATGGGCGGGTCGTCAATCTGACACAGGATACTCAAATGGCCCATTCTTTCGAAAAAGCTGGTAGTCACGTTGCTGATTTCGGAAGGATGACAGGCCGAGTCACCCATCTGGTGATGATTCAACATCACGACAGGGGCTTGAACTCAAGACCCGAGGATCTCATGCCAGCCACTTTAACCGTTAAGCCAACACCAGGCTTTTAGGAAGGTTCATGCAGTAAAAAGATCATGTGTTAGAATTGTGGTGGACAAGAGAAAAAGGTGGACTGCTGGCTTGAAGCCATGAACGGAAGCATGAAACAGCCTATGGAAGGTGGTTCTTTCGATGGGAAAAGCGAGAAATAAAAAAAGTGTCGGCGTGCAGTCAGTCTGGATTCTGGAAGTTCAACCAGGAGGGGGTTTCTGGGAGAACCCATGCAACCTGGAGTAAATAGGGAGGGCCAGGTGACTGAGAGAGCAGAAGGAGCAATATCAAAAAATAAACAGCCAAAAACTTCGACCTAACGGAGAACATTGAACATCTGAAAACAGACCCTGTGCTTCGGACTCATCAAAGGAGATTACAATCATTTTTAGAGATTTCAGTTCCACAGAATCCAGGAGTGACGTGATGCTGGGACACCGACCGAACCATACAGGAGAGCAGGACTCCATTGAGGTACTCCGGACAAAGGCCTTGTATACTTTTCTGTTGAAAGAAGATTCCCTACCTTCTTTGGTGAGGAATCGGTCCATTAGACAGTTGATATGTTGGGGTAAGATAGGAACAGAAATTAATGGGTTGGGGACACGCTATTTGGAGGCAAGGACAGGGTTTAGACATTCTTCCTTGTGTTGAGCAGAGCATGCTAATTTGAAAGGGTTCTAAAGGGTAATTCTAAAGGGTTGTGTTCGTTTCTATGCATTGCCCATTTCAGGGGAGGGGCAGGTTGGAGGGGTGCAAACACGAGAAGCAGACTTGACAACGCGCCACCATAACTTGGAAGGAGAGTGGTTGCAGAATTCGGCATTGATATTTGCAAAATGAAGTTTTGTCCCTTAGTTCAAGATGGACAAACACTTGTCATGAGCTTTATGGAACGAACAAAGGGTACCCTCAGTCAGGTTCACTTTCCATGCTGAGAAAGCAAGCTGCTCGACTGCAACCCCCTCCCCATAGGATTTAGTGTACCTGGGTCTCAAGGGTGGACAGGAAAGCTGCAGATAAAATAACCTGCTGCATGATTGAAAAGAGACTTTTGTGAAGGTATTTCCAGGCAGAATCAATATCAAGTGCTGTGGAGATAGTGGTTCAATCCTTTTGTGAGAGGTCCCTGTCCGTCAGCCTGTGTGAATATCGTGACATTCAATGTTGTCGAGATTGCTCCCTTGCAATAGCCAGAGATATATGGGCATTGACAAGAAAGTGATCAGAGCCAAAAGGGCAGAAGAGCAACAAGAGAGTCTGTATGGAAAGTTAGGCTTGGTCCAGGAGGCAGGACATTCCAGGTGTAGAAATCCAGATTGGGAAGTTTACAGATTGTGTCAGACCTACTGTCGTGTGGTTTGGCTCAGTTAACAGCGAGCGTCACCACGGATGGAACCGAGCTTCAATGGAGGCGTTTATTCAATCGATGGCGGATCATACACGAGACGGAATGAACAATGCCGCTAACCTTCACGGTTCGATGTCTTCAACCTGGAAGTTAATAAATCAACACGGAATTTAAAATGGATAACAAAGAAATATTTATTACGGAACCCGAGAACAATGGAACGTGACGATAAAAACCAAATCCGAAATTGGGACATCCCCACACCAGACTTTTTTTTTTTTTTTTTTTTTGTATACAAGATCGAGGCTCGTGAAAGAGCGAACATTAATCACACAGAAAGACAAACAGACACATAAAACAAATAACATCGGGAGCGGTAGACAAGATCGGGAGAGAGGGGGAAGGACACAAACACAACATTTGAGAGCAGGGACCGAGAGACATGGAGACATCGAGAGAGCTGTGGGAGGGAGAGGGCTTTGGGGGGGAGGCATGTGAAAGGGGGGAGGCATGTGAAGGGGGGGGGGGGGTGGGAGGGTAAAATAAATGTCTCGTCGTGTTGTGGAATGTGGTGCGTCTTATCTGTCTCAGTAGTCCAGGCCCCAAACTCGCATCCGGACGTGGCTCCGTGCTTGGCGGGAAGAAGGCCTCAGTCCGCTCCATTCGCGCGCTCCAGTAATCAGCGCACGCCGACGGGCAGGCCCCGCTCGCACGATCGTCGCTCCACCGTATTTCGTCCAGCAGGCAAATTCGGATCGTAATGGAAAAGGTGCAACCGGGAACGAGAGGGGAACAGGGAAGAGGTCCAAACTGATACGAAAACCACGGGCAGAAGGGAGGTTCGGGCAGGACGAATCCAGGAACGAGAAGGCCAAGGGAAGAGAGCTCCGGGCAGGAAGGAACCAGGGACGAGAGAGGCAAGGGAAGAACTCAATATGCCGGCGAGCAAGCGGTTTTACTGGCGGTCTTCTCAGCTCGCGTCCCCTCCAACCAGTGCGTCGCTTCTGACCTTCCCGAATCTTCTGATCTTCTCCATCCCCTCCCATTAGCCGAGCGCTGGGCGCCCTGCTCCATGCCATTGGTCGGTGGCCAACCACAAGTCCTTCTTGGGCCTGGCTCCCAGCCTACCTGGCACGATGTTCGTCTTCCATGGTGTTTCACTGCGTGGCCGCTGCCTGCTTGTCTTTCCGGTCAGTTCTTATAGTCAGTCATTGTAAAGGTGGGGGGGGGGGGGGGGGGGGGAGGGATTTAATTAATGTGTGCACTGAGGGCCTATCTAATGTCTACAAGAGTGCGTTGCCATAAGGGACACTGGGATGTTCACAGGGGAAAGACACACAATGGAGTTAGCATATTCCCTAATTCTAGTTACCAAGCCCCGCCCCCTTGTGGCGGGGACACAGATATGCAGCTTAATCCGACATTCGGGCTAAACACAGAACTTATTGCAGGTGAGATACTCTAGCACAACAGCCGGACACCAACCTATACAGATCTACCTAAATCTAGATATACCCCGCCCCCAAATTCATAACACGACATTGCATTTGATGCAATGCCATGGCAGGTTGTTGCTGAGCCAACACACAGCCACCTGGCATGGTGACAAGGTGTTACAGAGAGTTGTCATCGTTTGGCGGAAGGTTTACAACACAGACAAACAAATGGTGGTTGAGGAGAGGGATACGCAGCCAGAGGTATACCAGAGGGCTTGGAGGGGTATGTGAGGCAATGGACAACGAGCAATTTTCTCAACCATGAGGGCGCCTTCTTCACTCGGACACAAATAATGTTTCAAAAAGCAGAAAATACTTATTATTTCGAAGATGCACAACTTGATGGAAAGAATATCGTCGATCAAAAACTAATGAAGTGTAGCCGCAAAAACAATTGCTCAAAAGCAGCAGCATGGAGGACTTCCATTGTTTTGAATACCTTTCTGCAGAACTCTTTGGGAAAGGAATTACGATGGAAAATTTTGGCACAATAGTGAGCAAGTACTTTGTCAAAAACGGTATTTTTTGTTTTTTGATTAATCAATTAATTGACGAGTTATTTAATTATTAGCGATTAATTAAGTACTTATACATTTCCTTTCTCTTGTGGATATTATCTCGGGCACCTTTTGAGTTCGGAAGACGATATTTGGACATGCCAATACAATGACCAATTGATTTGGCTGCAAAGGCTATTTTGATTTATTGATGAATCAATTAATCAATTTATCGATTAATGATTTAATTATTCGATTAATGACTAAAATGTTTGTTTTTTTAAAGTTACAGATTCTGATGAAATTGTAGTGGTTTATGTGTTCCATGAGCGAATTGATTAATTATTTCATTTTTTAATGATTATTATTTATTTATTTAAAATATTAATTATTTATTTATTTGTCCCCCGTCGCACCGCAGAGCGAAAGGGGGACTATGGTTTTCCCCTTCATACGTGTGTCCGTCCGTCCGTCCGTGCGTGCGTGCGTACGTGCGTGCGTAAGCGAAGGACCGCATTCGAATTTGGTGTGTGGGTGCAACCCACGTCAAAATCCAAGATGGCCGCCGCCATGTATGTCTGACGGCAATGTATGTCTGAACCTTGTGAGCGGAATATCTTGAAAAATAAGCGAAGTACCAACTTCTAATCTGGTGTGTGGGTGTATCTAGGCATAAGGAAGAACCCTATTGAAAATTGTGTCGCCACGTCAAAATCCAAGATGGCCGCCGCCATGTATGTCTGAACCTTGTGAGATGAATATCTTGAAAAATCAGCGAAGTACCAACTTCTAATTTGGTGCGTGGCTGTATCTAGGCATAAGGAAGAAGGCTATTGAAAATTGGGTCGCCACGTCAACATCCAAGATGGCCACCACCATATATATGTCTGAACCTTGTGAGCGAAATATCTTGAAAAATAAAAGAACTACTAACTTCTCATCTGGTGTGTGGGTGTATCTACGCATAAGGAAGAAAGCTTTTGAAAATTGGGTCGCCACGTCAAAATCCAAGATGGCCACCGCCATGTATGTCTGAACCTTGTGAGCGGAATATCTTGAAAAATAAGCGAAGTACCAACTTCTAATCTGGTGTGTGGGTGTATCTAGGCATAAGGAAGAACGCCATTGAAAATTGGGTGGCCACGTCAAAATCCAAGATGGCCGCCACCATATATATGTCTGAACCTTGTGAGCGAAATACCTGAAACATAAACGAACTACTAACTTCTAATCTGGTGTGTGGGTCTATCTAGGCATAAGGGAGAACGCTATTGAAAATTGGGTCGCCACATCAAAATCCAAGATGGCCGCCTTGCGTCTTCCACTTTGTCAATTCGCATCACTTTCCCGACGGGGGGACCTAGGCGTAACGCTTGTTTATTTCCCATCTGGGCAATATCTCAGGCACCTTTTGAGCTGGGAAGCTGATATTTGGACATGACAATGACCAAGTGATTTGGCTCTAAAGGGTATTTTTGATTTATTGATTAATCAATTAATTGATGAATTATTTATTGATTAATAAATAATTATTTAATTTTTTTATTAGTGACTCATTTAGTTAAATTTCTAAAAGTTACATCTTCAGATGAAGCACTTGTGGTTTAGTTATGCGATTAGCCAATTGATGAAGAAAATATTTTGTGACAATGTTTTATTGATTTTAATTATGCAATTAATCAATCAAATATTGTGCACCTCTCCTTCCAAATAGTCTTCATGAGCTGCACGGCGGTATTGCTGGGCGCCAGAGGCGCCCCGGCCCCCGGCAATGCCGCGCTGGAGGACATTTAATTATTTGGCATGGGGGTGGTGTACTTTGAATGTATCTGTACTTGTTTGAGCACTTTTTCAGGATTACGTATTTTTTGCTGTGCCATTTAACCACCCACGAAAAACATAAATGTGCATGCTCTTTCTTAACTTTGACCACACACAGGTACTGTACACACATACTGTACACTCCGATGCTCCAACCCCAAGCTGGCTGTTTTTGCAGAGATGCAAATACCACATGTTTACACACTGGTCGAACTCTAACAAGTTCTTAAACCATTATTTTTTACATCCTCATCTATCTATAATTCCAGTAATCTCTGTGTGTGTGTCTGTGTGTGTGTCTGTGTGTGTGTATGCGTGTGTGTATGCGACCGCTGTTTCTCGACAACCACCGGTCCGATATACTTGAAACTTGCCAGGTATATTGCTGGGGACCCGAGGATGTGCCTTTTCAAGGTTTTAGATTAATCGGAGAAGTAGTTACCGAGCTATGTCCAAAAAACGATTCAACCAATCAGAGAGCAGCGAGCTATCACGTGTGCCGAATGTGGCGAACAGACTCTGCCTCGGACGGCACATTTGAGAGCGTATTCATTTATTTCACGTTGGCAAACTATGTTGCCGTTAAACTATGTTTTAAAACTAATTAAAACTAATTTGCGATTCATTCGCTTTCCTGCGCGTTTGTGCACGCGATGGCGATTTCTTTACCAAACTCCGCAAGCCGTTCGCTTTGGACCAAACCATTTCATGTAAATAGAGGGGGGGGATTGTCACCGTACTCGCAAGCCGTTCGCTTTGGACCAAACCATTTCATGTAAATAGAGGGGGGGATTGTCACCGTACTCGCAAGCCGTTCGCTTTGGACCAAACCATTTCATGTAAATAGAGGGGGGGGATTGTCACCGTACTCGCAAGCCGTTCGCTTTGGCTTTGCGAATGGACCAAACCATTTCATGTAAATAGAGGGGGGGGGATATAATTTTAGATATATATATAGTACGGGCATGCCCTAGTTCTATAAATGTAGCTTAAAATTTAATCCATTTTATAAAGGGTGGAATTTTTTTTCCCATTGGTCAGAGTGTTATCTGAAAGAGACGTTTATCACCATTCACCGACAAAGATGGCATATTGCCAAGTTGCAAAATAGACTCATACACACTATATTCCTACCATGTGGTATTGAAGTCAAATTCCTTTTGCATCACCAATTTGGGAACGATCTTTCAACACCAGGAGCTTCTCCAACATGTTTTTTAAAATACAGGTGAATTTAGTGGATATTATTTGCACAAATAATTCTGTTCACAATTGGTTTTCTTTTTTTCAGAAATCCTTCTAAGTTCTGAAAAATACAGCTGATACTGTCTCCTATCTACTACGGCAGAAAAAGCACAAAGTAACAATGGGTTTCAATTGCAGTAAAGGAAGAAATTTAATTCGCAAACAAACATCAATCCTCTTCAGAGCTGTACATTTTATTAATCTGTTCTACAAAAAGCAAAAGTAAATATTAAAATCACAGAAATTTAAATGCTGAAAAAGAATCGTTTCATCAGAGCATAACTATGAGCAAAATACCTGTTATTTTGACAGGTTTGGTTGGGGAGAACTGAGAAAATGAAAAATCCATAGAAGGTAAGGAGGATAAAAAGCGGAGGAAAATGCAAATGTGAGTGAGGGTTCCACAATATATAGTGTGGCCTAACATTAAAGAATGAAAAAAAAAAAACACCTGTGTACATACGCACACAAAATAACCAAGCTACTTCAAGAGCAAGAGGGAAAAGTGAAGGCATTCTTGTTTTACGGTAGATTTGGGAAACGGTTACGTGCTGTGTTGATCGATGGAAAACCCATAGGAGGGACCAACTGGGATTGTGAGTAGGAAGGCACGCGCTGTTGCAGAAAGTTGGCCTGAGAGGGACCTGTGGGGGAAAAAACGTTTTTTTTTTAAAGAAGAGAAATTAGGTGAATATTAACCCAAGATAACATGTCAATACAAATAATTTAGAAGTTTCCACAGGGACTGTCAAAATAAATTGCAAGCCTACCTGTATTATTAAAGAGGCTGGGTGGACGATTACCAGGGAACCTGAGTCCCCGATCTCCAGGGAACCTGAGATACCCATCTCCAGGGAAGCTGACAGGAGGATCACCAGGGAAGCTGAGAGGAGGATCACCAGGGAAGCTGAGAGGAGGATCACCAGGAAAGCTGAGAGGAGGATCACCAGTGAAGCTGACAGGAGGATCACCAGGGAAGTTGACAGGAGGATCACCAGTGAAGCTGACAGGAGGATCACCAGTGAAGCTGACAGGAGGATCACCAGTGAAGCTGACAGGAGGATCACCAGTGAAGCTGACAGAAGGATCACCAGGGAAGCTGAGAGGAGGATCACCAGGGAAGCTGAGAGGAGGATCACCAGGGAAGCTGAGAGGAGGATCACCAGGGAAGCTGACAGCACGGTCACCAGGGAAGCTGAGAGGAGGATCACCAGGGAAGCTGACAGGAGGATCACCAGGGAAGCTGACAGGAGGATCACCAGTGAAGCTGAGAGGAGGATCACCAGGGAAGCTGAGAGGATGTTCACCAGGGAAGCTGAGAGGAGGATCACCAGGGAAGCTGAGAGGAGGATCACCAGGGAAGCTGACAGGGGGATCACCAGGGAAGCTGACAGCACGGTCACCAGGGAAGCTGAGAGGAGGATCACCAGGGAAGCTGAGAGGAGGATCATCAGGGAAGCTGAGAGGAGGATCACCAGGGAAGCTGAGAGGAGGATCACCAGGGAACCTGAGAGGAGGATCATTCGGGAAGCTGACAGCACGGTCACCAGGGAAGCTGAGAGGATGATCACCAGGGAAGTTAGGAGGGCGATCACTGGGGAAGTCAGCAGTGCGATCACTGGGGAAACTTGGAGGGCAATCACCGGGAGAGTTAAGAGGTCGATCACTGGGAAAGCTTGAAGGACGATCTCGTCCCTTGTCACTGTTAACCAACTGCAGGGTGGGGAAAAGGGTTGGGAATAGGGGGGAGGGGGGAGGAAGAAGAGGGAAGAGGGAAGAGGGTGCAGCCAAGCACAAACAAGTAAATTACTTACCCCCGACGACACAAAATCAGAACACACAAAATATCTCAAAACGGAGCATTTCTTCTTATCCAGTATTTGCAGAAATGTTTTGGTGACAATCCGTCAAAGCCTGGGTGAGGAACTTAGACGAATGGAATGCCAGTCGTGATTCCTCTTCATTGGTGATCCTAAATGACATCTTTTAAAAATATGTGAGAGTTTAGAAACGTCTAATATCTTAAAAATAAGTCAGTGCGTGTCTGCACATGTGTCTGTCTGTCTGTCTGTGTATGTGTATGTCTGTCTATACATATGTCTGTGTGTGTATGCGTATGTCTGTCTGTGTATGCATATGTCTGTCAGTAGTGTATATATGTTGCTTCTGGGACACTCTCATTTTCCCATTGACTTACATGTTAATTTTCCTCTAAACCTCATTGCCCATTAACACCTCTATTTCTCCCACCCTCATCTTTATGAACCTTTTGTCTGTAGTACCTATCCTTAATGTTGTTTATTAGACCACTCAAACACTACAAATATTTGTTTTCCCTTATAGACCTATAATCCTTCTTCTACATATCATCTGGCAGATTATCTTTGACCCACTCAAACATCGACCCATTCACTTACATGTTAATTTTTCTTCTCACCTCTTTACGAACCTTATAGCCTTTTGACACTCAAACAATGATTTCCCCTTGGTCTTATGGTACTCTTACTATCAATGATCCCGAGTAGACTACTCAAACATCGACCCTACAAATATTTGTTTATGCGTGGGAAATAATTTAATTCTCTTACCACTTCCATCACCATCTAATATATTATTAAAGAAGAGGTTTGAGTTTGGTTCTTTTTCAAGATATTTTAACTGAGCTGAGATAAAATGATAAACCTCCCTCAATGTTCTTGTTTGAGCGCCTCCTGTGCCACACACCATTTTTAAATTAAAGTATATATTTTCCTGACAACCATCAAAGTTTTCTGTCCACTCAAAAATATTTCCATTTTTTTTTACCCAATTCACCGGTATTTAAATTAATTCTCTTATTTGTTTTGTAAATTTTTTTACCAGTTGTCTTTTCAATTATACCTATTTGATATTTTTCACATTCATTAAGGATGTCATACTTAAACCTCGAACCTTTTTTTAATTAATGAAAGAAATGACATGTTGCTTAACTTTACAAGAAATGACGCTTTGGGAATTTCTCATTGTTCTCTTTCCTGCTTTGGACACACACGCCTTGAGATTCCTCGAAATGCTGTCAGCCAGTTCTCTTCCCTGAATACATTTTACATTATAAAAAGCCGTATTCAGTTCAATTTTAAACATTGTGAATCGACGAAGATGAACGACAACTTGTCTTATTCCAGTGATGAAGAATACTCACCAGGGTAAGTTTCATTCAGAATTAAACTGTTAATGTGAGCTTTGTATGTGATTAATTTAAATTTATATGACTCATGATATATTTTTTTATTACAGCAATTCAGGTTTTCAAAATGACCTGGTTTTGGCAGAGTTTCAAGTTGTTCCACAAGAGGTTTACAACGAATTGAACACGGGTTGGAACAAATTAAATGTTTCACCGTTCTTAGAAGATAACCACCATCGGAGTTTGTCTCAGGTAATTCATTATTCATTTCTCTGATTGGCACCATTAAACGGGAGCTGACATTTATTTATTCATTGTGTATCTTTTGTGTATTGTGTATCATTGTGTATCTTTTACATACATACAATGTATCTTTTAGGAGAAATTATTAACGTTTTTTCTTTCTTTCTTTTTTAACAGAATACAACACCTGTTGAGATCGATGACCACACCTATGAGTGTGATACCCTAAATTTTGATCTCGACATCATTGATGCCAAACTCAACTTTTTAGAGGTATGTGTATGTGTGTATGTGTGTATGTGTGTATGTGTGTATGTATGTATGTGTGTATGTATGTATGTATGTGTGTATGTATGTATGTGTGTATGTATGTGTGTGTGTGTATGTATGTGTATGTATGTGTATGTGTGTATGTGTGTGTATGTGTGTATGTGTGTATGTGTGTATGTATGTGTATGTGTGTATGTGTGTGTATGTGTGTATGTATGTATGTATGTATGTATGTATGTGTGTGTGTATGTATGTATGTATGTGTGTGTATGTGTGTATGTATGTATGTATGTATGTGTGTGTGTATGTATGTATGTATGTGTGTGTATGTATGTGTATGTGTGTATGTGTGTGTTTGTGTGTATGTGTGTATGTGTGTATGTATGTATGTGTGTATGTATGTATGTGTGTATGTGTGTATGTGTGTATGTATGTGTATGTGTGTATGTGTGTGTATGTGTGTATGTATGTATGTATGTGTGTGTATGTATGTATGTGTGTGTATGTGTATGTATGTGTATGTGTGTAGGGTACACCGTTTAGAATGGGTACACCATAAATATATCATTCATATTTTTCTCTCCCCCCTTGTCTCAAACAGAAAGAAATACAAGACCTAAAGAAGACATCTGGAGAAATTACCTTTGAATTGAGCGAGGGAGAAATTGATGAATTGTGCTGGGAAGAAGTTGAATGTGTAATACCTCAAGGAAAATGTTTTAGTAATATGAAGATTTTAATGTTTTCACTATTATTTATATATATTTGTTTTGTTTACAATTATTTAATTATTAATTACAAAAAGAGAATAAAGGAGGAGGGAATGGGGAGATGCACCCCTGCCAAAGACCCTTCACCCCCCTCATCCCACCCCTCCTCTCCCCTTGTGTGTGGGGAAGGTGGGGGTGGGATGAGGGGGTGAAGGGTCAAGGGTGGGGGTGCACGGAGGGTGGGGGATGATGGGTGTGGTCTGTGTGGGCGGGGTCTGTGTGGGCGGGGTCTATGTGGGCGGGGTCTGTGTGGGCGTGGCTTATGATTTTTTATTTATTTAATTTAATTTTATTTTATTACCACTAATTAAATTAGCTAATCTGGGTGGGGTGAATAGAAATGTTGTTTAATGAATGATCAGCTTTGTTTTTTGTAATTCTTGTGAATAAAATGCCCCTAATATTTCTTCCCCATTCATATCAAATAATTTGAAGGTCCAAGGAACTGTATCCATTACATCAATGATTTTAAATAATTCACGAGTCCATTTTTGTGTATAACCTTTTTCAAAATGGCTTTTCCATTTGTATATTCTTACCATATCACCAACTTTGAACTTGGGTTTTTTCAAATTAATCTCCATTTCATATTTTAATTTTGTAAATGTTTCTGATGGTTTTTATTTTGTTGATGAATGAACTGTATTATTTTAATTATCAACAATATTCTGGATTAAATACACCCATTGTTGAGAACCGAGGTGTGTGAATTTTTATATAATTTTTCTTTTAAAGTATGATTAAAACGCTCAATAACAACTGCCTTTCCTTCATTAAAGGTGCTGTATAATTTAATATCCTCCCCCCTTAAGAAATTTCATAAATATTTTGTTATATAACTCTGTTCCGTCATCAGTCCATAACTTCTTTGGTTTCCTTTTATCCCTATCAAATATTAGCTTAAAGGCTAACATTAAAGTATTACCTCTCTTGTTTTTCAACGGAACAACCCAGGCAAATCTACTCCTCAAATCAATAACGGTTAAAGCATACCTGTATCCCCTGTCATTATTCAATTCAATTAAATCAGCGGACCATATGTGGTCGGTGTATTTAGAATAAACTTTCCTTCTTTTAAACTTTGTGATTATAGGTTTGTGTAATTCATTAGCCAAAAGCTCCTCAGTCTTGATGACATCATTGGAGTCTAATAGTTTTTTGAGGGTGAATAACCAAGACCAAGTTTCAATTTGACACTTATCATTTTTTTAACAATAAACCGATCAACTTTCTCTCTCAATGTAGGATTTTGTATCAAAGACAAATTATATAACATTTCTCTGTCTGCTTCATGTTTTTCATCCAATGTAGTGGTATTCCCATAAGCAATATCATGCTTCATACACACTTCATCAACCCTATTTATAGGTTTAGACCAAGGTTTAGGATTGTCAGCCTCATCTATTCTTTTATCCAGGTTTGTTCCAGGACCACAGAAAGAATATCCAGGTAGATGTAGTTCCCCAGGAATTCCAGTTGTTGTAAATTTACTTCCTGACAGAAACCTTTGTATGTCTCCTCTTTTAGGAGAGATGAATTGGCACTTTTTAGAGCCACACACTTGACATATTCCTTTTTGATAAACTCTATTATTTTTAGCTTTAACATAAGAGATATTTTTAGATTTAGTTTTCTTTTTACATTTGAGACA
Organism: Myxine glutinosa; assembly: GCF_964187855.1. Taxonomy (NCBI): domain Eukaryota; kingdom Metazoa; phylum Chordata; class Myxini; order Myxiniformes; family Myxinidae; genus Myxine; species Myxine glutinosa. Next base: position 57,669,750 of record NC_136267.1, read on the forward strand.
ATAACTCATATTTATTTATCAGAAAAATTCCGACAGAGGATCAAAACCTTTTTGGTTTTCAACATATACATTTCTATCTTAATTTTTAAAACATAAAGAATCCTAAGGAATGCCTTCACTCTCTCCTCCATTTATTTACAAATAAAACGAACTAAAGTCAATAACACCAACATCATCAACCACATAATCTTTTCCTTCTTCTTATTCTTCTTCACCACTTTCTCGTTTAAATCTCCTCCCTGAAAGTGAAGACTGATGCCGTTATTCTTGAAAATAATATTTCCATTAGACTTTTCATTTCTTTATTTTCCTCCTCAGTGCGTTGAGTTTGATTTATTTGCTGTAATACCGTCAATCTTTTATTAATCTCACTGATTTCCATCTTTTTATATTTTTCCTCCCTCTCTCTTTGCTCCCTCTCCTCCTTCTCTCTTTTCTCCCTTTCCTCCCTCTCTTCCTTCTCTCTTTTCTCCCTTTCCTCCTTCTCTCTTTTCTCCCTTTCCTCCCTCTCCTTTTTCTCCCTCTCCTCCTTCTCCTTTTTCTCCCTCTCCTCCCTCTCCTTTTTCTCCCTTTCCTCCTTCTCCTTTTTCTCCCTTTCCTCCTTCTTCTTTTTCTCCCTTTCCTCCTTCTCCTCCTTCTCTCTTTCCTCCTTCTCTTCTTCAACTCCTTCCTCATCCCTTGCTACCCTTGAGCTTGAGCCCCAAAGAATATTATACATATACTCATCTGGATTTTGAGATATTCTTGTATCTATAATTATTTTTCTCACAATAGGATACCAATAAGATTTGTTGACGATTTCTAAAAGAGTTTTATATTTCATAACTTTGAGAAGTTCATTTTTATTTAATATTTTAAACAAGTCTCTATTTGTGGGTTTAACAATATCAGTATAAGGCCAGTTTTTAATGACAAAATTCCCATGTATACACAAATAATTAAGTTAAGCACCCCCCCCCCCCCCGTTTTTTTACAACCTCGCACATTACAAGGTTGTTGTCGTCAAAACAGTGTAATATACCCATGATATTGCTATATTTTCTGGAGAAGTGATATTATGGTCACATAAAAACATAACAATCATGCCGTTTTCAATATTTTATTCTGAATAATTTAAGGTGAAATTTATTGGGAATTTTAGGCATATTTTCACCTCAATTTAAGTATGGAGCTATAGGTCCATCACGGACAGTGTGGATGACGTTTATGTTTTCTAACGTACAGTCATTGTTCTGAGAAGACCTCTAGCGATCTTTGCGTCAATAACGTGTGTAGGACCCACGTGATCGGATCACTGACTCAACCCTACGTCTCATAGACCCTGTAAGCCGTCGTATGCGTTGCTGTGGCAGGTTGATCCATTCCCGATGTAATGCACGTTCCAATTCATCCAGATTGGCTATTGGAGGGACCATCGTCGCAATTTGTCGTCCCAACATGTCCCAAACGTGCTCGAGGGGGTTCAGGTCAGGACTGTACGCAGGCCAGGGGATGGTTGTCACAGCACCTTGCTCCAGCAAGGCTCGGACGCGTCTCGCACGGTGAGGCCTGGCGTTGTCATCCATGAAGATGGGTCTGCTGGCGAGGGTGTGGTCATCGAAGTGCGGGATTACGGTGGTATTCAGGATTTCCTCGGCATATCGCTCTCCGTTGAGGTTACCTCGCACAGTTATCAGGTCCAATTTACAGTCATGGGAGAAGCATCCCCAGACCATAATCGAGCCACCACCAAAGGGTACCGTTGGTTGAATGTTTTTAGGTGCATACGCGGTGTTTTTGTGGCGCCACACCCAAACACGCCCATCTGTCACGTACAGCAAGAACCGGCTTTCATCCGACCAATGAACTCGCCTCCAAGACCGGATGTTCCATCCACGTCGCGCTAGGCACCATGCCAAACGCTCCCTCTGATGTCGTTCGAGTAGCCTTGGACGCTTGATCACTCGTCTTGACCTTAAACCGGCCGATTTCAGGCGGTTCCTCACGGTACGGTGACATAGCCTTCTGTTGGGCAGCCAGTTGTCCTTCAGGAAATGGCTCGAGGCGAAGGGATATCGTCGCACCAGTCTCAAAAGCGCTCTATCTTGGCGGACTGTTGTCACGCGAGGTCTTCCAGACCTTGGGCGGTCCTTCACCGCATCCGTTTCCTGGTGTTTCTGCACCAACCGACTGATCACCGAATGGTGGTAACCAAACGTTCGAGCTACAGCTTTTCTGGACATTCCGGACTCGATCATGCCTATTATCCGCCATCTTTCTCCGTCCGACAACCGTCTACGAGCCACCATTACGAGAAAACGACCATGTAACCCCCACACGAGCTCAGGCGTGACTTGCAATAACCCGTGATGATAGTGCATTTACAGAAAATCACGACCACGTGGATGATAACACGTGCTGCACGAGCGATGGGCGTCACAGATGCGTGCACTCATCTGCATTTCATCAATGGATAATTGCTAATGTCATACCAATCATTATTTGATCTCACATACCTTAGAATATATGCCAATGTATACATATACACAAAGAATATATATTAGGGGGTGCTTAACTTAATTCTTTGTGTAGGGGTGCTTAACTTAATTCTTTGTGTATATATGCTCCAAATCATAAGGTTATGTAATACCGAGCACCCTTTTCTTGTAGGTATCCCTGAATACAAAAATTATAATTCTCTTGTAGTCTTCTTCCTGCCATTTATGTATCAGAAATATATGTGAGATTAATATTATGACAGGTAATACCACCCCATCTTCCCACTACCAAATCGGTTTGTATTCCTCGGCTTTCTATCCTTATCTCATGACCTTCCTTCTTTGTCATGCTAACCATCGCTATACTATCATATATTTTTCTTTTCTTAAAACCATGTATTTGTTGTTTATTAATTGTACTTCCAAATAAATCCTTATCCTCACCAAGTGGATAATATTCTTCTTTACGAGACTGATTAAAATCATGTAGGTCTTCTATGTTTATTGAAAAAGACCAATTATACCCTAAATCAGGCATATCATACCCCCATTTATTAATTCGCATATTAACTATATGTCCTTCTTTATAAAATTCAATTGTAAGCAGGTAGTTAAATTCAATGAGGAAAGGTGTATGGTTAGTATAACCAGGTGTTGTGGTTGTAAATTTTACTTGTTTAACAAAACGTGCTGTTTTCTTTAAAAATATATATTGTGATAAATCACTAAATCTAATTAAGTCATTCGCATCTGTAGGGTTTGGATAATTGATTAATTTATAAGTATTCTTCATATTAATATTTTTACTTACACTATATTTTTGTCGATCAGCCTGTGCCTTTGTATAATAATTTGATAAATCAATATCCTGAGAGGATTTTCCAAAGATAGAACCATCTTTTCCAACATAAGTCATTTATATTAGATTAAAAATGATATCATAAAAATGTTCATTATTGTTGAGTTGAAATAATACATATAAACATAATTGACCACAACATTTAGAATTAATTTCTTGAACTTGAAAGGTTTGATAAACACCATTCTGTAAGAATTGTATTACTTCAACAGGTGGTGGCATACCATAACTATCAAAATAATATTTATCCTGACTATTATGAATACAAACCCAATGAGAACCATTCTGTGTGTCTAAATTCATAATAATATTCTTTGTATTCTTATTTATATGTATTAATTCATCTCTCATACAAATAACCACATTATCAATTTTTAGTGTTTTACAATACTTAGCTAGTTCTGTATTTGACGTTGTATTCTTTCCAAATTGTTTAAACCATTTATCCATTTATTTATGAGAAAGATACAATCCATTACCCCGTTTAGTTAGTTTAACACCCGCTTGAGCGATAGAGGCAAGCATATCTCCAACCAACAATCTAGCTTTATCAGGTAGACTTTCAAGTTTTTGAGCAAAATCTACAATTACACCACTTCCACTAATTTGTTTCTCCAACTCCTTGTTATGTCTTTCCAATTCTTTTTGAGCTTTTAGTTGTGCCTTCCTTTCGTTAGCAGTTTTTACCGCTGCTGAAATACCACCAGTCAATGCTCCCGCCGCACTTAAACCAGCAAATAAAGGAATTAGAAACGGGAGAAATCCTCCTCTTGACTCGTCTATTGAATATTTCTTTGACATAGGTTTTGTCATTTTAATTTTAAGTGAACCAGTATCATTTAGTGTTTTAACTTGTGTGTGTGTGTGAGTAAAACATCAATTCTTACAGCTCCTTTTCTTTGAATTGTATTAACATTAATAATACAAGGCTTTTGATTTTGAATACAAGATGTTAATTTATTAAGATTGATTTGATTAACATATACCCCTACCATTTATTTATGAGAAAAAACCTATGTGATATTAATCATAACACCATTATCTGTATTAATCTGTAATTCTGTTTCTTCCAAAAGCAAACAATATGCATTAACCCCTCTTTCAATGTATAGAGAAGTATCCACTCGATTAGACTTTAAAGTTTCCTTTTGAGAACTCAGGTCAATTGCGTAGATTGTATAAAGTTTTTGAAACGCAACCATATCCAAAATAGGATCATTATTACCATTACTTTCACACACCTTTTGTAGGACTTGTAGGCTTCCGCATAATCATTTTTTTCCCAATCAATTTCCAATCTATCTCGCGGATAAAATGTGCCATCAAGAGAAACCCGAAGTTGTTTCACCTTAGCATTATCACTCAGCGCATTATTCTTATTAGTACCATCCTCTCCATCTGGTTTTTAAAAAATGAGCCAGAGGTATCGTGGCTTTCCTTGAAGAACACCCAAATTCCAAGTGTAGGTAGTGTGTTCCAGTTTAACGTGTTGACATCTTCTTTTAAGGTATGATACATTTAGCGGTTTCTTTGAGTTAAGTCTTCTATTTAACATCTCTTCCGTTTTAAGATTAGGAGTATATTCACTGATATACCAACACAAATCATTAATAACAAATTTATTATTTTCTCCAAAAGCATTTTCAACCCCAAAAAGCAATCTATTTACATTATCATTCCTTTGTAGTTGAAATCTAATTTTAAGCCCATACAAAACTTTATCATAATCACAAAATCCAAATATACCTTTCAGAGGTACTGCTACGGTAAAACTATTCTCTGCTTTTGTGTCATCATTATACATTGACTTCCTTTGACTATAACCAGGGTCTGCGTTTGTACCCGTTGATATATCAGGAATAAAACCTTCAACAGCTCCCTTACCCATTCTATCACTAAACGAATATCGTGTAAATTTTATCATTTCAGATGTAGCAGAGACATAATCAACCGCTTCAACCTCTTGTGTTCCAATATACAGGCGGACACTGTCAAACATTTTCCAGAAGAAATCATTTACGAGTGTAGCATTAGTATTATTAGCAGCCTTAGTGAATTTAAATTTACACAGCAAGAAACTATCAGCTATATTCAAGTAAGTTTGTTGATTATTTATTTCAAAACTTTTTGTTCCGTTTGAATTCCAGTCTGTTCCTGTTATAGCATTTACCTTAAAATAGTCTTCCTTTTTAGTGGAGTTTGAAATGATAATCGTATCATCCAAATCATAGATACTATCAATCGCTTCCATACTTGTATTTATATAGCATTAAAATTGTTGAAACCCTGACCCAAGTATTTTAATGATTTTTTGTCGTTCTTGTGAAGATAGTTGAGTTTTACCTTTTTTTATTTCTTTGATTGCTTGTAATTTATGAGACTCCTTTTGAGCATCTTTTATACTCTTCATAGCACCCGCAACTGAGCCCACGGCAGAAGCAGTTGAACCAATTAGGTCTTTATGTTTAAGGATGGTTGAACCAATACCCATTAGAGTATCAATTATACCATCTCCTTTATTTCTAAATTGATGTCCCACACCCCGTTGTCTCTTTGGTTTATAGTATCCTTTACCTACATACCCTGTAATTACTTTATATTTTCCCAACTCGTGTTTTCTCACAATAACCATTATTTATTTATTGAAAAACTTCACGTAGGTGAATTCTGATGGATATAATTTCTTCATTAAAGGAGATCATACGATTATCTTGATCGGTTATCCTAAAATTTACTCTGTATATGGTTTTTCCTGACACAGGTAAATAGACAAGATTTTTTTGTTCCATATTGAATTTATAACCAATCGGTTTTGAGTATGCGCTGAATGAAAATATTGTATTTGTTCTTATTCCATCGTTATAAGCACCATCAATCAAATCACAATGAATTAATACTGAATTTATACCGGAGGATATTTGAATGACATTATCACTGTAAGACGTCCCGTTAGTTTCAATCTTTTTTGAAGAGAAACCCAATAGCTCTCTAAACGATTTTTCAATCGTGAAATCGACTTTATAATTATTTTTAAGTTTAATAGTTGATTTTGAAGTGTGTTTTTGAATATCTATTACAATATTTTTTGGTTCATCACCTTGTTCTTTCATAAGGCGAGAGACTTCAGAAGATATTTGAGAAATCTCGTAAGCTCCGGGTGAAACGGTTATAGTTTTATATCCACTTCCTGGATTATAACTAAACTTGTTGTTTTTCTCTGTGATATTAAACAAGGTATTATAAGTTTCCATCGACAATAAAGATGCCTCATATGAGGTAAGGGGGTCAAGTTGAAGTGGGTAAAGGAATGATGCTGTGTAATCACTCGTTGTAAAATTAAAACTAAGAATTGTGCTTCTCATCTTATTTAATATCTAATAAAATATCTTTGTATTGACATTTATTAATTATTTTCATATTCATCAACTGGTCTAAAATGGCAGATGTTTCATTAAAACAATTGTTGTTTCCAGCCTTCTTACTACCTAACAACAATAATAGCCTTTTAACTAATTGTGATGGATCATTTGGAAGAAAGCTAACACCCGAACCAAGCTTACTTAAAGCATCAATAATATGTTTCTCCTTCTCATTCTTCTTACTTTTACCAGCAACAGAAACTCCATAATCAAGTGCATTTAGCAACTCAATATATACCCTATCTTCCTCTCTTTTCATATCAAGTGGTTCCTCAAAATATTTTGAACCGCTGAATCCGGGGTTTGTTAGAAGAAACATTAATCTTGGAGTTAATTTAACATTTGGTTGAGTAGAACTCAAGAACATCAATTCATCATTAAATATCAATACCTTTTCTTCCACAAGATGAAACACTGCTGGTTCTTCTGTTGGAATGAGACCTGCTCTGGTTTTTGAATCTGCCAAATATTCATTGTTTTGAAGAGCTTCCACTACATAATTAGGGGGTTGATTTACCTCCTCAAGTTTCTGAAATAATTCTTCATCATTATATTCTAATTTTCCAAGTTCTTGTTTTGTTATCTGACTAAAATCTTTGAGCATTTGAAGTTTTTTCGGAGTAAATTCTACCGTGGGAACTGTAGGGTGTTGAGTTTTTAAAAGCGGTTTAAAAAATTTCTCTTGATTTCTTTCAAACGCTTCTTCACCAGTTAGTTTCTGTCTCCGTTTCTTCTTTATCTCTTCCTGTTGTTTTACAACTTTTGAAACCAACTCTTGATGTTCTTTAAACTTTCTTGCTCTTTCTTCGGTATTCATTTTCTGTATTTATTTATTGAAAAATATCATTTAATGAATTGTAAAGGTCAATGGGAAAATTTTCCTTTTCTTCATCATTATAGTAAATGTGTTGAAATAAATCCTTTTCTTTAAATATTTCATCAAATTCTTTATTGGTATTAATACGAGTTGTTATTTCTTCTTCACTAATACTTGTATCTTTGCTTTTCATACGTTTGCGTTGAGTCTCCTCATCGATATCAAAACCGAATGATAAAATCTTAACTCCATCACCACACAAATGTTTAATAATTTGTCTCATTCCTTCAGGATTAGTTTCTAAAATCCCAAGACCATTAGATTTCACTTTATTTAACTCACTCTTACAATGTGAATATTTTGTAGAACCAAGAGAGACCTCCTCAAATATTTGACCTTCGTTCCTCAATCGCATATGTTCCTCCATTGAAATGTAGAAATAATCTTTCCCTTCTACTTCGCCTGGTCGCTTTGCTCTGGTTGTAGTACTCACAAAACGAATCATAGGGTGTTTTTAAAAAAACTTACAATCTTTTCATTTTTACTATTCAAGAGTTTAGATTTATGAAAGTTCTTTCCTGAAGCAGATTTACCCACAAGATTAATAAAAATAAAAGTTATCATTTATGTGTGTAAAATATCAGTTAGTATCTCATCTTGTTTCACAACAATATATTTATATTTTCCAATCGTGTGTTTCATATAATTTTCAAATTCTTTTTTACTACATAACGTAGAGCAATTATCTCTCCAAAAATTATTTACATCTCTTGAATTTAACTTAAATAAAATAAAAGTATTGGCATTGTTTCTTATTGAGCGTCGAGGGAGTTGAAAATATGACTGACTAAGATAAATACAATTACAAGAAGAATGTCTCCCTCTTGTATAGTAGCTGTCCATTACTGTTTGGTTTCTCTCATTAACACAATCATCAAAGATGACGAGGTTCTTTTTTGATTTATCTAAATCTTGAGGTGAAGGTATATCATCCGTATTATCACTGAGAATACAAGTTATGGGTTTTGATTTTGATTTCTGTGTATCACAAAATAATTGTATTATATCTTCAATATTATAATCATTTAGTTTGTTTTGAAGTTTAAATAAACCGATAATGTCTTCCTTTTTAAGACCTGTATTAAAACCCTGTGAGAGTAGTTGATACTCGGGTTGAAAACTAGACTTTGTAAAAATTATTAAATTATCATAATCTAAAAAATTAGGACCAAGGAGCATCTTTAAAAGTAAACAGGTTTTTCCACATCCGCTTGAACCAACTATTAGACATCTGAATGAATTTGGAATGTTTTTATGGTTATTAAATAAAAGTTTTATCTTATTTTCCCAAACGGGTAAAAAATCATTCATTTATATATTTGAAAAACAGGTCATCTAACTTTTTTTGAGCTATTTTAGAAACTCTATATTTTATCCTGAGTTCGGGTTTAATTTCAAAATAATTCATTGTTTTATTTATATAGTATCTTGTATTAACATTTCCATGAAAATTATTTTGAATAATAAATATCATTAAACCCTTATACATTTCCTCAATACAAATAGTCTCTTCCCTTGAAAGAAATGGTGTATTATCATCACAATACTTAACATTCATCTCTCTTATTAATCTTGTAAAGTAATTCATTTTTGGTTCTAATTTAAAAGAGTTATATATATTTTTATATTTTTTATTATCATTAATTAAAATTAAATCACAGAAAATACATTGTTTATATGAACCCTCATTATTAAGCCCTATTCTATCACAAGCCGGACAATTCTCTAATTTATCATATGGAGAGTCTGGAAATTCTAAATATCCTTCTATCATATTTATATAGTAAATTTTTACTTAAACTAAACGCAAGTTTATTAGCTAATAAATACAATGTTTCAAAACACAAAAGACAAATTTCAATCAATCTCTACTTCGGTGGAAGATATAGAAAAATATGTCAAAGATGTTAAATTGAACAAAGATAAATATGGAAATTTTTGGGTAAAACCCATAATGGAGAATAACATGTGTCCTTTTATTAAATTTACAGGACAAGCTATGTTAATTAATAACTCTATTAAAGTAAATTTAACAAAAGTTTCTCCACTACTACTGACAATTTACTCAAAGCTTGAAAAGATCATTGATAAAGAAGCTTTGAAAATGAATGATAAGACCATCAACGATTCTAGAGGAAACATTTGTATATTCTTTAATAGACCCAAAGATGTGGGTGAAATTAATAATATGAATATTAGTGGTGAACTATCATTCCGTACCCTGATTATTAGAGATTATTTGAAAATAACATTTAATGTAAAAAATATTGTGGTTATTAGTTCTAATGAAAGAAAATATATAGATATTGATGGGAATATTTTTCCTACTAATTAAATATGAGTCATTACAGCAGTGAAGATTTTACAATTTTATTGAACTCAGATGATAGTGATGATAGTATTTCATTGAACTCAGATGATAGTTATGATACTAATAGTTTGTACTCAAATGATAGTTATGAGAGTAGCTTTATTGATGACTCTGAGTGTGATTCTGAGTATTCATGTGATAGTTATGGCTCAGATGATTCTGAGTGAAAAAGTGTTTTAGTTTAAGTACAGCGATATATATATAAAAAGGAGCTGTAAAGCTCAAAAGTGTTTTACTTTAAGTACAGTGATATATATAAAACACCACGTTTTCTCACACTATAAATATGGTTTATTGTGATACTTGCGAGAAGGAAGTAAAATATTATAAACAACATATTCTCACCGCAAAACATACATACAACATTCTTAACAAACTTTCCCCTCTTCCACCTAAAACAAAACACTGTTCTACATGTAATAAAAATATCCTTAAGAAAAGCTTCAAAATACATCTTAAAACAAATCTACATTTATCAAATTTTATCACAACTAAAAACTCTGATGGCGCATTCAAAGGACATATTAAAATAAGAGTCTTTAACTTCAAACCTCCTGAACTAGAGTCTGTAGTTGATGCTGTAGAAATAGTTAAACCTGCTGTTCAAACGTTGATTGAAAAAACACTAAAAGAAATGAAACCACTTAAATTTTATATGGGAGTAAAATTAGAAATGACAAAGGACGAAGGAGTTATAGATACACCATACATGAGAACTGAGCCACACTTTATATCTTCATATCAAGATTTTAAAACATCAGGAGTCTATGATGAACTTATTAAACAAGAGCAAGATGTGGATAATTCAATCGTAGGAAGTGGATTCAACATAGGAAAAATTATTTACATAGACATTCATATTCTTAAATCAGATCCTCTAAAAGCTTCTTCTTACATTGATTTACCCAGTGTTATCAAAAATAGAAAAGTAGTTATCAATATCAAAAATAAAGACAATAAATGTTTTCTCTGGTCTATTCTAGCACACTTACATCCTCCACATTTTCATGATGAAAGAGTATCTCATTATAAAAAATATGAGAATACATTAAATACAAAAGATCTAAAGTTTCCTATGGCTTTAAATGATATTCCTAAATTTGAAAAGATGAATAATTTATCAGTTAATGTTTATGGTCTAACAGAAACAAACAGCATTCAGGTTTTAAAGCTTTCTGACAATTGTAAACAAACTCATATTAATCTTCTATATTTTAATTCAGAGGAAAATTCACATTATACATACATCAAAGATATTGCTAAATTAATAAAACCACAAGTATGTAAAAGAACAAATAAAATATATATTTGTATGCGTTGTCTTAACTTCTTCCATACACAAGAAAGATTAGATAAACATTCAAATTATTGTGGTGAACATAAATCAACGGTAATCAACATGCCTAAAAAAGGCTCAAAGATCACATTCAAAGATGAAAAGAAAACAATAAAACATCCATTTGTTATATATGCTGATTTTGAAAGTATTTTAGAAAAAATTGATACTGCTTCTCCAGATCCAAAAGAATCATACACAAATAAATATCAAAAACATACTCCTTGTGGTTTTTGTTATTATATCAAGTCATCCGTTGGTGATGAATATAACAAGTTAGAGGTGTATAGAGGCTCAAATACCCCAGAGGAGTTTGTGAAACGACTAGAAAAAGACTGTGTCCGATTAACCAAGATAATGAGAGAAACCAATAAACCAATGTCCTTAACAAGTAAAGAAAAAAGGGAATTTATAAAAAACAATGTCTGTCATATTTGTGAGGAGAAAATTGGTAAAGGTCTAAAGGTTAGAGACCATTGTCATCTCACTGGTAAATATAGAGGCTCATCAAAGTTGTAATATTAATTATCAACTCCCCTCTTTCATTCCTGTTTTTCTTCATAACAACGCTCATTATGATACACATCTATTTATCAAGGAACTCTCAAAGACTTCTGGAAGTATCTCGGCAATTCCAAACACGGATCAGAAATACATTTCATTCACAAAAACAATTCACACATCTCCTATTACTCATATCAGATTTCTTGATACATTTAAATTCATGGCAAGTCCATTGGCTAACTTGGTTCAAAATCTAAAAGAGTTTCCATGTCTTTCAGAGTATTTTTTAGAAAAAGATTTTCTAACACAAAAGGGAATTTACCCCTCTGACTATATGAACTCATTTGAGAGATTCAATGAAACACAACTTCCTTCAAAAGAAAATTTCTATAACAAATTAAATAATAGTCATATATCTGATAAAGATTATGTACACGCACAAAATGTTTGGAAAAAATATAACATCAAGAATCTTGGCGAGTATCACGATTTGTATCTCAAAACTGATGTGCTTTTGTTGGCTGATGTGTTTGAGGCTTTCAGAACAATCGGTCATTCTGGATATGGATTGGATCCTGCTCACTATTACACTGCTCCTGGATTGGCTTGGAGCGCGATGTTGAAAATGACAAAACAAGGTTTGGATTTAATAACCGATGTTGATATGCTTTTGATGATTGAAAAGGCAAAGAGAGGAGGAATTTCACAAGTCTGTTCAAAGAGATATGCTAAAGCAAATAACAAGTACATTCCAAATTATGATCCATCGGTAGAGAGCTCCTACTTGATGTATTATGATGCGAACAACCTGTATGGCTGGGCAATGTCTCAGGCTCTTCCTTATGGAAAACTTAGATGGGTAAAGGAAAAAGATTACAAAAAGGTTTTACAAGATGTATGTATCTCTACACAAAAAGAATTGGATGATTCAAAGGTTGGTTATTATTTTGAGGTTGATTTGAAATATCCAGAGGAACTTCATAACCTACACAAAGATCTCCCATTTGCTTGTGAAAAGGAAAGTCCAAAGAAGGAGTGGTTAAGTGATTATCAACAATCATTTAATATAGGTGAATCAACAGAAAAATTACTTACTACATTATATAACAAGAAAAATTATGTTCTACACCAAAGAAATTTGCGACAATATTTATCAAAAGGTCTAAGAGTAGAGAAGATTCATAGGGTTCTAAAGTTCAATCAAAGTCATTGGTTAAAGGGGTACATTGATTTTAATACACAAAGAAGAACAGAGTCAAAAACAGATTTTGAGAAAGACTTTTATAAATTGATGAATAATGCAGTCTTTGGTAAGACCATGGAAAATGTGAGGAAAAGACAAAATATCAGACTATCAACATCTTGGAAACAAGCATCAAAATTAATTAATAGACCGAGTTTTACTAGAGCTGAGGTCTTTACTGAGAACTTTTGTGCGATCCATTTGATTAAAGAGAGTATTGAAATGGACAAACCTATTTATATTGGAACATCAATTCTTGATTTATCAAAGTCATTAATGTATGATTACTTTTATAATAACTTGAGGAAGAAATATCAAAATGATGTTAATCTACTTTATGTGGATACAGATAGTTTTATTTTGCAAATTAATACTGATGATGTTTATTCAGACATGAAAAAGGACATTAATATCTATGACACTAGTAATTACAGTCCAGAGAGTGAGTTGTTCTCTTCTAAAAATAAAAAGGTGATTGGAAAGTTTAAGGATGAATTAGGAGGAAATGTCATGAGTGAATTTGTGGGATTGAGGTCAAAGGCTTATGCTTATAAATACATTGTGAATAACGTTGAAAAGACTGATAAGAAGTTAAAAGGTGTAAAGAAAAATGTTATTAAAGAAACAATAAACTTTAAGGATTATTACAACTGTTTAACAACAAAGAAAGAAGAGTTTAGAAAGATTAATGGAATAAGAAGTTATAAACATCAATTATATACAGAAGAGGTGAATAAGAAAGTATTGGGGGCTTTTGATGATAAGAGGTTTATTTTAGAAAATGGAATTGATAGTCTCCCTTATGGTTATATAAGTATACTAGAACGGGCACTCGGTAGAGCGCATACCTTCGCCGCAGCTACTGTTCTGTACTTGGTAAAAATACGATTTTGACCTTTTCGTGACCTTGACCTTGACCTTTGACCCGATTGCTCCCAAAATCGAATCAAATGTGTCCCGTATAATAACCAATCATCCCACCAAATTTCATGCAATTCGGTTGAATACTTTTTGAGTTATGCGAATAACATACACACACACACACACACACACACAGACATACAAATAAATACACAGCGATCAAAACATAACCTTCCGCTTTTGCGAAGGTAATAAGTGATAAGTTAAAAAAAGGGGGGTTAGGGATTTTAACGGGCTACCGCCGCCTTTTTACTATTATATAAATGATAGAACCAAGTACCAACCAGACTAAAGAGTGGAGGTGTAATCAACCTTGGTATATAAATGGTAAACATAACGAATGTGAAAAATATCAAATAGGTATAATTGAAAAGACAACTGGTAAAAAAATTTACAAAACAAATAAGATAATTAATTTAAATACCGGTGAATTGGGTAAAAAAAATGGAAATATTTTTGGACAGAAAACAGAAACAGTGGACAGAAAACTTTGATGGTTGTCAGGAAAATATATACTTTAATTTAAAAATGGTGTGTGGCACAGGAGGTGCTCAAACAAGAACATTGAGGGAGGTTTATCATTTTATCTCAGCTCAGTTAAAATATCTTGAAAAAGAACCAAACTCAAACCTCTTCTTTAATAATATATTAGATGGTGATGGAAGTGGTAAGAGAATTAAATTATTTCCCACGCATAAACAAATATTTGTTGGGTCGATGTTTGAGTGGTCTACTCGGGATCATTGATAGTAAGAGTAGCATAAGACCAAGGGGAAATCATTGTTTGAGTGTCAAAAGGCTAAAAGGTTCGTAAAGAGGTGAGAAGAAAAATTAACATGTAAGTGAATGGGTCGATGTTTGAGTGGGTCAAAGATAATCTGCCAGATGATATGTAGAAGAAGGATTATAGGTCTATAAGGGAAAACAAATATTTGTAGTGTTTGAGTGGTCTAATAAACAACATTAAGGATAGGTACTATAGACAAAAGGTTCATAAAGATGAGGGTGGGAGAAATAGAGGTGTTAATGGGCAATGAGGTTTAGAGGAAAATTAACATGTAAGTCAATGGGAAAATGAGAGTGTCCCAGAAGCAACATATATACACTACTTCTGTCTGTGTATGCGTCTGTCTGTCTGTATATGTGTGTGTCTGTCTGTATCTGTCTGTGCCTGCGTCTGCCTGTCTGTCTTTTTTGTCTTCGTGTGTGTCTGTCTGTTTTCAAGAGATGTGACAAAGACCTACAAGGTCTCAAAGTGTGTGTGTGTGTGTGTGTGTGTGTACAAAAATATGTATAATATGTGATATATCAAGTATAATGTGTGTATATAATATATACTGAAACGCAAAAGAAACTTACCACCTTTGAAACCTTTAAATATCAACAAAAACACTGCGTGTAGTAAATGTGTGAACATATTTGTGGACAATAGTGTCCTTACTGTCAGACAAAACGGTCACGGATGGTCACTTGAACCTTCAATGGTCACTTCATAGCACAGCTGTTGAACAGCCGTTTTGACTGTCAGTGATTAGCCAAGGGGTACGGGATGATTTTAATGAGCTGCACGTGATGTCTTGATATTGGCTTTAAAAAGGCCAGTGCAAAATGGGCATTTCAATCAACATGCCACGATTGTCAGGGGATCAACGGCAGCGTGCCCTGGGCATGCTGCAAGGCGGACTGAGCTACCGTGAGGTGGCACATCACCTTGGCTGTTCACACCAGACGATATCGGCCCTGGTGGACAGAGACACCCTCCACAACTCTGCAGATGACAGACCTCGATCAGGGAGGCCAAGAGTCACCACTGCAAGGCAGGACAGGCAGATGGTCCGAAGTCACCTGCGGGATCGATTCCGTCCAGCATCCCGCACTGCGGCAGAAACTCCGGGGCGTGCAAACCCACGGATCTCCAATGATACTGCACGAAGACGACTGCATGACTATGGTCTGACTGCCAGAAGACCATACAGAGGCCCCGTGATGACGGCTGCCCATCGCCGCAACCGACATAAACTTACCACTTGTTTGAAATGTAATAAAATTGTAACAGTTCAAAATAAAACAAACCAACAATTGCTAATTGAAACATTGGCATTTTATTGATGACATGTCAAGTTTTTGACCAAGATACACCATCTCATCAGTTTGTTCTACAGTACAGAATAGCACAGGGTGCAATGTCAGTCCCCTTTCAATAGCATGTGTGGCCACCATTGTTTTGGATACAGACAGTGCATCTTGGATACAGGTTTTGGATACAGGGCGTATACTGCCTACCAGTCTTTGGACGGATTGCTGCTGGATTCTGTCCCACTCAGTCCTCAATGTCTGAAGCAGCTCTGCCCGTGTCCTGGCCCTGCCAACTACGCGTCTCCCAAGCTCATCCCACAGGTGCTCTATGGGATTCAGGTCAGGGGAGAGCGCAGGCCACTGCATGGTGTTGATGTTCTCGCCTTGGAGAAATGCAGTGGTAAAGCGAGCAGCATGGGGACGAGCGTTGTCATGCTGAAAGGTTCTCAGTTCTGGGTGGTCTAGCAGGAATGGCAGCAGATGAGGTCGCAGGATGTTATCCACATACCGCTGGGCATTAAGATTCCCATCCACAACCACCAGTGGCGTCCTGTACCGGCCTGATATGGCGGCCCACACCATCACACTTGGGCCACCCCACCTGTTGGCTTGACGCACGCAACAATCGGCATATCGCTCGCCAGTTCTTCTCCAGACACGCTCACGCCCATCAGGACTGTCCACACAGAACCTTGACTCATCGCTGAAAGCGACCTCGTTCCACTGCGCCAAGGTCCATCGCTGATGCTGCTGGCACCATCTCTGTCAGTTGCAGCGATGGGCAGCCGTCATCACGGGGCCTCTGTATGGTCTTCTGGCAGTCAGACCATAGTCATGCAGTCGTCTTCGTGCAGTATCATTGGAGATCCGTGGGTTTGCACGCCCTGGAGTTTCTGCCGCAGTGCGGGATGCTGGACGGAATCGATCCCGCAGGTGACTTCGGACCATCTGCCTGTCCTGCCTTGCAGTGGTGACTCTTGGCCTCCCTGATCGAGGTCTGTCATCTGCAGAGTTGTGGAGGGTGTCTCTGTCCACCAGGGCCGATATCGTCTGGTATGAACAGCCATGGCGACGTGCCACCTCACGGTAGCTCAGTCCGCCTTGCAGCATGCCCAGGGCACGCTGCCGTTGATCCCTTGACAATCGTGGCATATTGATTGAAATGCCCATTTTGCACTGGCCTTTTTAAAGCCAATATCAAGACATCACGTGCAGCTCATTAAAATCATCCCGTACCCCTTGGCTAATCACTGACAGTCAAAACGGCTGTTCAACAGCTGTGCTATGAAGTGACCATTGAAGGTTCAAGTGACCATCCGTGACCGTTTTGTCTGACAGTGAGGACACTATTGTCCACAAATAAGTTCACACATTTACTACACGCAGTGTTATTGTTGATATTTAAAGGTTTGAAAGGTGGTAAGTTTCTTTTGCGTTTCAGTATACATTATAATATGTCACATATAAAGTGTGCGTACATAATATACAGCACAACATGTCAAGTATAATATAATGTCAATGAATTATACTTTCAGATGCCATTTACAGTTTGCTTGCTTTATCATGTGTACATAAAAAGTTATTTAAGTTTTATGTTGCACAAGGACAACACCTTTTGTGGAGAAAAAGCATTTGTCATATCATGACAGAAAAATAGCTTGTCTTATTACATGTGATTCCATTTCACACTATTTTCTCACAAGTTAAACATCACGTTGATGGGTTTTCAAACGGGCTTTCTTTGAAAGTCTGATAAAGAATGGGATCTCAGGACCTAATAATTGATAACCCAATGAGGTGTTCCTCAAATATAAAAAAATTTAAGCTTCAAAGTTTTTTAAAATAAAAAGTAAACCGATCGTGACAGAAGATGCAATCGACGGCGGGAAAAGGTGATGATTAGTTCGTGAGAATGATTTGACAAGTATGCAAATGTCGTTAATTTCATCCTTTAAATAAAGAAGGAATGCTAAACATGGAGGGAATAGGGAGGAATAAAACGTAAACTCCAATGTGCATATCATGATTGCCTTTGTGATACACTGCACATACAGTCTTTAAGTACTTTAAGTGTGTATATATATATAAATATGTCGGGGGCAGGGCATGGGGGGCCATGGGGGGCACCACGTGACCCAGGGCACCTGAGAAATATATATATAATTGTCTTTCTTTTGCTTGCTTCAAAAAAGCTAGATTGAACTGCAAAACATGTTGTTTCACGGCTCGGTCAAATCCAACCTTGGAGACGTTTTTCAACCTCTTCTAAAGGAAGAAAGTTATGGGAATAGTTGTAAGTTCACCTCGAACAGGGGATGATGTAAGATGTATCCTTTGATTTGTTCCTTTGATTTGTATGTGTTTTACTGCCAAAAGTAAATACCATTGAACTTTATTATGAGAATGCATCCCTGGTCCTTGAAAGCCCAGGTTGTTGGGAGGAATAGCCTGAGAACTATCGTATTTTCACACATCTGTGCCTTTAAACTTAATCTCTCTTGTCTGAGGTCACACTGCAGTGCAGCGTTTTTTCTGTTATTACATGTATATAACAAATTGTATTTTGCTGAGTTTTTAGGGCGGCTTGGACTTGCATGGTCTGGTGTGGCAAGGCCTTGCGATTTCAAGACGTGCTCCACAATATTGTGTTTGCTCGATTTTCATTAAACCTCACTTGCTGCTTCGAAGGTGCCTCTTCTTGAGTTCCAAAGGGGGGGGGGGGGGGGGGGGACAAACCGTTATATATATATATATATATAGTGTATGGGAAAAAATAGACCATTACACGCGATTTCTGTTTATATATATATATATATATTTCTGTCAGTTGATTGTTTGTTTGACATTTGTATTGCAGTGTACAATAAGGTATAAATAAATGAATGACATGTTTATCTAACCATTTATTCAGGGGAAAATTATTACGGAAGTGTACCAAGCTGTTTTACTTGCAATTTTCAAAGTGCCCTCCCTCGTGATCGATGCACAATTGCAGCCGAGCAGGCACAGAGTGGCACACACGCTTGCAGAGTTCGATATCAATTTCCTCAAACTTTGCAGTGAATTGAGCCTTCAATTCCTGAATGGTATGAGGCTTTTCACGATAACCAAGATGTTTCATGAGCCCCCAAAGAAAGAAATCTGGAGGTGTAAGGTCTGGGGGGCGTTATAAGGAGCGTTATAAGTAAGCGTCTGGGGAGTGTAAGGTCTAAATGGTTCGATAAACATGTCATTCATTTAGTTATACCTTCTTGTACACTGTAATACAAATGTCAAACAAACAATCAACTGACAGAAATATATACAGTCACGTGAAAAAATAAGTACACCCCATGTAAAGTTTTGACTTTTTCAACATATTTCAACATACAGCTATTTGATCTTCATTTCAAAAATATTGATAGATAAAGGTGATATTGTAGCGGGTACCGCTGGGTATACACAATCGCCTTGCACCTACCAAGGACGCGGAGCGATCACCATGCCGGGCTCGTCCAGGACGCCCGGGCATGCCCGCTCTCGACCTGCCAGGCCTCGTCCGGGACGCCCGGGCATGTCCAGACACGCCCGGGCATGCCCGCTCTCGACTTGCCAGGCCTCGTCCGGGACGCCCGGGCATGCCCGCTCTCGACTTGCCAGGCCGCCCGGGCACGCCCCCTCTCGCCTTTCCTGGGCAAACGCTCCGGGATAATGTGTATATATATTGCTGCCCGATAAACGGGCTTTTCAGAGTACCCGAGTTGATTTGACACAATAAAGAAACTCTGACGAATTCCAGCTTTTTGTCGCGTCCATTCTTTCGATTTACGTTGGAGCATAGCTCCTACAATATAATATAAAAAATATCATGAAACATTTACATTTTGTGGCCCATTGTAAAATTTAAAAAAACAAATGTAAATTTCGCATGTGGAAAAAGTAAGTACACCTTGGCTCTAATAGGTGGTATCGCCCCCTTTGGCAGAACTGTCTGCCAGTCTGACATCGACTGGGAGAAATTTTTGCCCACTCCTCCATGCAGAATTCTTTCAGCTGTGCGATGTTTGAGGGGTTTCTTGCATGCACAACAACAACAACAACAACATGCATTTTAAAGGCCATTTTCCCTGCCAGAGCGGGGGTTAGCCTTGCGGTCCCCATGACAATCTTCTCCATTTTGCCCTATTTTCTGCATCTCCCCTTGATAACCCCCTTGCCCGCATTTCTTCTTCCACCATCTTTAGCCAAGTCTTTCTCGGTCTTCCCCGTCCTCTACTTCCTTCTACATTCATTTCCATCACTCTTCTCAACCAGTCACTTTCATCCTTCCTCAACACATGACGAAACCATCTCAACCTGTTCCTCTTCACAGCATCAATCACAGGCTCTATTCCCATCATCTTTCGCAATTCATCATTTGTCTTCCTCTCTCTCAACGATACTCTGCACATCTGTCGAACCATTCGCATTTCCATCCTTTCCAACCTTCGTTGCTGCTCTACGTTCATTACCCATGTCTCGCACCCATAAATCAAAACACTTCTCACACATGCAGCATACACCTTTCCCTTCAGCTTCAACGACACTCCCCTCATCATCAGCACGCCACCCAGTTCCCGAAACTTCTTCCATCCACATCTCACTCGAGCAACCGTTGACGAGTCTGATCCACCTTCTCCATTCAGCATGTCTCTGAGGTAGCAAAATGTTTTCACACCTTCCAGCTTCACGCCGTCTCCAAAATCCAACTCAACATTTCCTCCATCTGCAGCTCCCTCTGTGCACACCTTACATTTGAATGTAGCTGCCACACTGGTTAATGACCCTCTCAGATCACTACATTTTTGAAGAACCCACTCAGCGCAAATTGTACATTGAATGGAGTTCACTCTGACACCCTTCCTACACACAGCACAGGGCCACTTCCCAGTTATTTCCACATCACCACATGCTTTACCACTTGCCATCACCTTCGTCTTTCCGATATTCACCTTCAGACCTTTTGTCTCCATACATTCCTTCCACTTGTTCATCTTTTCCCTCAGTCCATCCATACTTTCCGCAATCAACACCAGATCATCTGCATACAACAACTCCCACGGTAAACCCTCCTTTACGTTCTGAGCCAGCACCTCCATCACAGCTACAAATAGTGGTGGACTTAGTACCGACCCCTGATGCACTCCCACCTTCACCTCAAACTCACCACTGTTCCCGTCCTTCGTCCTTACAGCTGTGCGTGCTCTTTTGTACATTGCCATCACTACTCTGATCAACCAGACAATGAAGGGGAGAAGGGGCGATAAAAGAATGAAGGGGCGATAAAAACAATGAAGGGGAGAAAAGCGGGAGGGCCGACGGGAGTTGTGGGAGATATGTTGAAGGCAGCAGGAAGTTGGGGTGTGAAGAGAATGACAGAGATCTGTAATCTGGTGGTGAAAAAAGGCCGCATTCTAGTGGATTGGGAACTGAGTACCCTCGTCCCTCTATACAAGGGGAAAGGTGACCCTCTGGAGTGTGGTGACCCTCTACTTCAAACTCTCACCTCCATCTCCCCCAACCTTCTGCCTCGCTCTTCCCCCTCCTCAAATAACACCTCATTGTGGATCACCCAATCACCATCAAACCTTTTGTCCGCCCCATCCTTCCCTTTCTCCGAGCTATTCTGAAATCTCTGACACACCTTCAACAGCTCTCCCTACCTCTTCCACCTCTTCCACATCTTACCCTAACCCTCCTCCCCCCTGTTCTGTATCTGATGCTCCCCCTTCCTCTTCATTAACGGTATGGACCTCAAACATCCGGGGCCTTCGTTCAAACTTAACTGATCTCTCCATACAGGTTGCTTCTGTCAAACCAGACGTGATCTGCTTAACAGAAACTTTCCTCCTTTATGATGTCTCTGATTCCATAGTATCTCTCCCGGGCTACTCCCTCCTCCGGTATGATAGACCTGAGCCTCGTCCTGGAGGCGGGGTTGCTATCTTTATCAAAAACTCTCTTCCTCACTCGCCCTGCACTGCACTCTCTCCACCTCACCCCCAGGAATACCTCTGGCTACGGCTTCCCCTTCGCTCCCACCTCTTGTTCATATGTGTGTTGTACCGTCCACCAAACAGTGATGACTCCATCTACATCTCGCTGTCTGATGATATGGACCAACTTCTATCTACTCATCCCAACTCTCTCTTCCTCATATGTGGTGATTTCAACTGTCATCATGCCAGTTGGCTGGGTGTGGGTACCTCTCTCACCAGCCATGGCTCCTCAGCAAAGGACTTCTGCGACTCACTGGGACTGACACAATCTGTCAATTTCCCGACCCGGATCTCAGTCAACGGAACATCTTCTCTTCTGGACTTGGTTATGACTAACTTCCCTGAAAATGTCTGCTGCTCTTCTTCTGCTCCGATCGGATCATCTGATCATGTCCTTGTTAAAGTGGACATCTCTCTGACCATCCTCAGGGAGCCTGCTCAGCGTCGACGAGTCTGGCATTTCACTCAGGCCAACTGGCACGGTCTTCAAGCAGCCATCAATCATCTGGACTGGTCTCCCATCTCTACCACCTCTGACATCAACTCATCCTGGGAATTCTTCCAAAGTAAATTGCTCTCTCTCATGCACAGATTTATCCCATCTCGTCTTCAGTTGTCATACCCTTCCTCCCGTCCATGGTACACGGAATCTTGTGGTGAGGCTGTTGCCCAGAAACAACTTGCCTTCGTCTCCTGGAAAGCAAATCCAACGGAAGGAAATCTCATTTCCTTTCACAAAGCCCGAAACAAGTGTGTGTCCACCCTCAGGAGAGCCAGGAAACAATATCTCTCCGTTCTCAAGACCGAACTCTCTTATCTGTCTCCCTCTTCCAAATCCTGGTGGCGTCTGGTCAAATCCGTTTCTGGTGTTTGTTCCCCCTCCATCCCCTCCCTTACCTCAAACGGCTACACAGCTGACTCCGCACGTGAAAAAGCTGAATGCCTCAACTCTGTGTTTGCCTCTAAATCTTGTGTCCCAAACCCATCCCTCTCTGTACCCACCATACCCAGTCGTACCCTGCTGCTCCTGGACTCCGTGTCCTTTCCTCCTGACAAGGTGGAAAAGTTTCTGTCAACCCTCGACTCTGATTCTGCAACTGGACCCGACGGCATCAGCCCACGGGTCCTAAAATCCTGCTCTGCTGCTCTATCTCACCCTCTCTCTGTTCTCTTCACCCTCTCTTTTGCTCAAGGTCAACTGCCATCTGCTTGGAAATCAGCCAACATCACCGCTTTGCACAAAAAAGGTGCAAAAACAGATCCTAGCAACTACAGACCAATCAGCCTTCTCCCAATTATCAGCAAAGTCATGGAATCCATCATTGCTTCGGATATGAAATCTTTCCTCTTCTCCAATGGCTTGATCTCTGATCATCAATTTGGTTTCAGACCAGGTCACTCTACTCTGGACATGCTGCTTCTGCTGTCTCAACAATGGATGGAGGTCCTCAATGCCAAACAGGAAATTAGAGCTGTCTCCCTCGACATATCACGTGCCTTCGACACGGTCTGGCACCCCGCTCTGCTCACCAAACTCTCCTCCTTTGGTATCCATGGAAATCTCCACGCATGGCTGGCGGACTTCCTCTCTAGTCGTCGTCAACGTGTGGCCCTGAATGGGTTTCTCTCATCTCCTCTTCCTGTTCAGGCTGGAGTTCCCCAAGGCAGTGTTCTGGGCCCCGTGCTTTTTCTGGTCTTCATCAATGATCTCTCTGACTCTCTCGAAAATCCTCTCTATCTCTTTGCTGATGACTCCACTCTCTGCCGCTCCATTCCTCTTCCCTCTGATCGGCAGTCTGCTGCCTCCTCACTCTCTGAAGACCTGGACAAAATCACAGACTGGTCAAACAAGTGGAACATGTCTTTCAATCCTGACAAATCTCACACTCTTACTATGTCTCTCCGAAAAGATCGACTGGACAACCCTCCCATCTACTTTCTCAACAATCCTCTCCAAGAAGTTCTGTCGCTCAAGATTTTGGGTCTCACTATCTGCCATGATCTTTCTTGGGAAAACCACATTTCCAAGCTGGCCTCCAAAGCCAGTCGCCGACTGGGCATCCTCCGTCGTGCGAAGTCCTTCCTCGGCACACCTGAGCTCCTCACCACATACAAGGCTTTCATCCGCAGCTCAATGGAATACTGTTCTCCCCTATGGGCCGGTGCTCCTGCCTCACACCTAGCTCGGCTTCACGCTGTTGAAACCAAAGCTTTCAGAATTATTGGAATCTCCCGCGATGAAGCTATCTCCGAGGGCCTTTCACTCACTCACCGCAGGCAGGTAGGTGGTCTTTCTGTCTTCTACCGACTCCTCTCCGGCCTTGCACCCCCAGCTCTCTCTGTGCTCTGTCCCCAAATTATTCCTACAGGTCGCACAAGATCTGCCAGCAACCCTCTGATGGTTAAACTGCCGAAATCTCGGCTCTCTGCTCACCTTCACTCTTTCATTCCTCTTTTCTCCCGCCTCTGGAACAAACTCCCTCACTCCCTTCAATCCCACTCCTCCCTCCAGGTCTTTAAAACAGCTGTTCACCACCATCTCTTATCTTCCCCCATCCAAAACCTTGATCTTTTCTACCCCCGCTAATTCACCCCAGATCCACCTTGTTTGAAATTCCAACTTCTTTCCTGGAAGTCCTGGCAGTGTCCATATGTTTTATACCTCTCCCACCGCCCCCTTCCCACGCCCCCCCCCCCCAAAGCCCTCGCCCTCTCTCAGATCTCTCGATGTCTCCATGTCTCTCGGTCCCTGCTCTCAAATGTTGTGTTTGTGTCCTTCCCCCTCTCTCCCCATCTTGTCTACCGCTCCCTATGTTATATGTTTTATGTGTCGGTTTGTCTTTCTGTGTGATTAATGTTCGCTCTTTCACGAGCCTCGACCTTGTATACAAAAAAAAAAAAAAAAAAAAAAAAAAAAACCATTCCTCCACTCCTAACTTCCTCAATGCCCATGTCAATACTTTGCGTGGAACCCTATCGAATGCTTTCTCCAGATCAACAAACCCAAGAAACAACTTCTTCCTCTTCTCCATGTACTTCTCCTGCAACTGCCTCACAATGAAAAGCGCGTCTGTCGTTCCTCTTCCTGGCATAAATCCAAACTGCATTTCGTCGATCTTCACTTTCTTTCTTATCCTCCTCTCCAACACCCTTTCCAATACCTTCATTCCATGCTCCAATAACTTTATCGCTCGGTACGAGCCACACTCCAGAGGGTCACCTTTCCCCTTGTATAGAGGGACGAGGGTACTCAGTTCCCAATCCACTAGAATGCGGCCTTTTTTCACCACCAGATTACAGATCTCTGTCATTCTCTTCACACCCCAACTTCCTGCTGCCTTCAACATATCTCCCACAACTCCCGTCAGCCCTCCCGCTTTTCTCCCCTTCATTGTTTTCATCGCTTCCTCAACTTCCTTCTCAGTTATCTTCTCTGCCGGTCCTAAAACTGGGCTACTCTCTATGTTGCCATCCAATTCATTCTCCATATTCAACAGCATTTCCATATATCTTTTCCATCTTCCTTTCATTCCATCTGGGTCGACAACGATTTGTCCCACTTCATCCTTCAAGCAACTCACCCCCATCACATCACACCTCTCTTTCGCTATCTGCTTTGCAATCCTGAATACTGCTTTCTGACCCTCTTACAAATCCAAGCGTTCTCCGAACATTTTCCTACATGCCTCCTGCGCCTTTGCTACCTCTTTCTTTGCAGCCATCCTGGCTGCCTTATAACTTTCATGCTCTGCAGTTTCGGCTCCCGTACCCTTCGCCTTCTGCCACTCCTTGAACTTCTTCCTATTCTCGTCAATCCTCTTTCCAACTTCATCATCCCACCACCATGTTTCCGAGTGCCTCGGTGGTCCTTTTGTCCATCCACATCCCTCACAAACGGCTCCCAACAGACTAGCTTTCATTGACATCCAACCACTTTCAAGCTCAACCAATCATCCTCGACCCTACTCAGCCTCTCTTTTAATGCTTCCCTTACTGTCACCTCTTTCAACCTCCACACCTTCATTCTCGGTTGGTACTTCCCCCGCCGAGCTCTCCTTGCACCTTTCACCCTTATGTCGCAGACAACCAAGTGGTGCTGTGAAACAGCCTCCTCCCCCGGGATCACCTTTGTGTCCCGAAGGTGCCCCCTATCTCGCCTATGCACCATCAGGTAGTCAACGTTTGTCGTCGACCCACCTGACGTGTATGTAACAAGCTTATTATCCTCTTTCTGGAACTGAGTATTGCAAATCAACAAATCAGCTCCATCA
Organism: Myxine glutinosa; assembly: GCF_964187855.1. Lineage (NCBI taxonomy): Eukaryota > Metazoa > Chordata > Myxini > Myxiniformes > Myxinidae > Myxine > Myxine glutinosa. The sequence continues at coordinate 57,696,121 of NC_136267.1, forward strand.
GCAAACTCCAAAATCCTTTCACCTTCTCCATTTCTTACACCATATCTGTAACCCCCATGACCTCCGTCAAAACCATCCATACTCCTTCCCACATGTCCATTTAGGTCTCCTCCTACCACAACAACTTCCTCATCTTTCACGTTTTACATCAGCGTTCCTATCGCACACCAGAACTTGTCCTTCTCTTCAACGCTTCGACCAACCTGCGGAGCATATCCCGAGATGACGTTCACCAAGAGTTTTCCAATCATCATTTTCACCATCATCAACCTATCACTCACTCTAGTCACACTCACCGCACTGTCTACAAACTCCTCAGAAAACAGGACACCAACACCATTCACGCCCTCCGGGCACCCTTGCCACATAAACTCGTATTTCTGTCCCTGCCTACCCTTCACCATTCTCACACCACTTCCCTTCCATCTCATCTCTTGCACACAACATATGTCCACTCTTCTTCTGACCAATACTTCCACCACTTCTCCTGATCTCCCTGTCATTGTCCCTACATTCCATGTCCCAAACCTCAGAAACCGATCTCCACTTCTGGCTGTACCCTGCCCATATCTAGTTGTAATTGTCATGGTTCTCTTTTTGAGGCAATGTTTTTATGGCCGGATGCCCTTCCTGACGCCAACCCTCTTAGTCGTCTCTTACGACACGCAGGGATACGGTGTACCTATTCTAATCCAGGGTACACACTGGGAAACGTTTAAAACATGGAAATTCTGGGGGCAGGGCGGCGTCAGCATCATGGCTGCGGTTTAAACATATTTAAATAATATTTAAACAAAACCATGAAAAACAATCTGGGAAAAGTCTCTAAGTGAGAACGTGGATTTGAGAAAGCAGGAGCAGAGGTGGAAGAAAAACGAGATATGGGGGCGGGGCACAAGTCGAGACGAGGAGAGCGAACAAGCACGTGTCCGGGAGGAGAGAAATAATTAATATAGAATTTTTTTTTTTTTGTTCTGTTTTCAAAACGCTGGACAAAGGGTAAGATGTTCGTGAGAGGCAGGGGGAGAAACGAAAATCGAAGAAACAAGAAAATACTATGAAGGAGGAAAGAACCCATATTCACAAAACACTGACGGAGGGGGGGGGGGGAATTACACACAAATTTGCAACAACTACAAAACCAAAACCAAATAGAAACACACGATAACACATATACAACAAAATACCCAGCGGAAATTTGACATGCACAGCTCAACCGAAGGTTTCTTGCATGCACAGCTCGTTTCAAATCCCCCCACAACATCTCGATGGGATTTAGATCCGGGCTTTGACTTGGCCATTCCAGAACCCTCCATTTCTTTCTTTTCAGCCATTCCTTGGTGGATTTACTGGTATGTTTAGGGTCATTGTCATGTTGCAAGGTCCACCTTCGGTTGAGCTTCAACTTTCCGACAGATGGCCTCATATTATCCTCAAGCACCCTCTGGTACAATGAAGAATTCATAGTGGATTCTATGATGGTGAGCTGCCCAGGCCCTGATGCAGCAAAGCTGCCCCAAACCATAATATTTCCACCACCATGCTTTACAGTTGGTATCAGGTTCTTGTGGTCAAATGCTGTCTTTGGTTTTCGCCAAACATGTCTTCTGGTACGGTGGCCATATAGTTCTACCTTTGACTCATCTGTCCAGATCACATTGTTCCAGAAGTGCTGGTCTTTGCCCAGGTGTTCATTGGCAAACTTTAGTCTTGCCCTGATGTTCTTTCTGGACAGCAAAGGTTTCCTCCTGGCACACCTCCCATGCAGATCAAATTTGTGCAGCCTCTTTCTAATGGTAGACTCGTGCACTTTGACATCAACAGTGGCAAGAGCTACCTGTAGGTCCCGTGATGACATTCTGGGGTTCTTCGAGACTTCTTTCAGCATCTTGCGGTCTGCTCTCGGGCTGAACTTGCTGGGGCGGCCTGGCCTGAACAAGTTGGCAGTTGTTTGGAATCTTCTCCACTTGTAGATGATCTTCCGGACAGTCGAATGATTGATTTCGAATTGTTTGGAGATCTGTTTAAATCCCTTCCCAGACTCATAGGCATCTATAACCTTCTTTCTGAAGGCCTCAGAGAGCTCTTTTGATCAAGGCATGGTGACGCCGCACACTTCAACAACAAAGAGCAAACCAAACTAAATGTCTGAGGTTTAAATAAGAAGTTCATCCAAGATCCTCTCTGACAATGTTCTAATCATTTGCACCTGAGCTGGTGCACCTGATTCTAATTTTAGGTGTTTGAAGTAGTGATAAATGTAGGGGTGTACTTACTTTTTCCACATGCGAAATTTGCATTTATGTTTATTTAAATAATACAATGTACTACAAAATGTATATGTTTCATGATATTTGTTATATTATATCACCTTTATCTGTCAATATTGTTGAAATGAAGATCAAATAGCTGTATGTTGAAGCATGTTGAAAAAGTCAAAACTTTAGATGGGGTGTTCTTACTTTTTCAGGTGACTGTATATTGTTGCGGTTCTCTCGCTGGCCTTCTTCCCCACTACCAAGGGGGGCTTAATCCCCTTGTCTTTACTGGCCTTGGCGGAACCGGGGCTTGCAACGTCCCTTCCGGACAGACGCGGAGTAGGGTCTCGGGACCTCTTCTCGCTCGTACCAATCTCCTGCGCTGCCCTGGAAGCAAGGAGACAAGCCCCCGCATGAACCACGTGTGGATGGAGTACGCCGAGCGGTTTGCGTTCACGTGATCCGCGCAGTTATAATAAATAGACCCCGATTCAAGCGGTTGTACTCGTGCCACGCTTAGTCAATGGAGAAATCACAAAGACGATTGAATAAGGAAGAAAGAAAGAACAGAGTGATTTAATTATTATTGCACGGATATACAATTCCAGGATGAAGAGACACAGAGCAGCTTGGACAGTCTTAATGACCCCAGGGACAACGGGCCCGTCTCACTCACACTCACAAAGGGTATAGTAGATGAGCAGGTGTTCTCCAGCGCGTCCAAGGATGGTCCTCGTCCAGCTCTCCATGGTCCCCGGCACGTCCCGCAAAGATGGAGGTAGGCGAAGGCAGGAACTCGTATTGTCGCTCGAACAAAAGGGTAATATCGGGGCGAACGGTAGAGGGCGGACTTTGGCGCGGCTGGTGGTTATTCAGCCGCGTTCACTCGCTTGGCCGAAAATGCGCTGTTCGCTGCAAACGCGCCTCGCTGTGCCCACGTATATTCACGACCAACTCCTCTTCCTCTATTCCCTGGTGTTGGTTAGCGTGCGCGTTCTCCTGCAAGGGTCAAGTTCAACAACGGTACACTGTGAGTTCTTTAACGCAAGTCCTTCTGCACAGTCCTCTCTGCTTTAAGTCCTCTCTGCTTCAAGTCCTTTCTGCTTCAAGTCCTTTCCGCTTCAAGTCCTCTCTGCTTCAAGTCCTCTCGAGGGCTTTCGCGCAGCGGGATTTATAGTTACGCCCCTCGAACCCTCTGGAACTCACCAGACTCTCTCACCACGCCCCTCACGCCACGCCGCTGCCACCACCCTCGAGCTCTGATTGGCTGCTTGCGCTTACCGTCAGCTCCCGACGCCGCTGACCTCGACGCCGCCCCCCTCCTTCTCAGGCCTACCTCGTGTTAACTCGACTAATGAACAACCAAATGGGTCGCGGGATGGATTGCGCCCACAGAGGTAGAATGGAGGTAGAGGTAGAATGGAAATAGGGCCTATTCTCCTGTCTTTACACAACGCAGAACTAAGAGAGGAAATGGCCTATTCTTACACATACTAAGAAATAACTATACGACAAATGGGCCTATATGTTGCTCGTGTGACTAACTATGGGGGGCAACCCGTTACCATTTATTGACCTGCTGTACACATCTCAAAATCCCTGCTCTGCATCTTATTTTCCCTGTTTGTCGTAAAAGGCGGCAAAAAGGGTTGGCGGCAGGAAAGGCATCCGGCCGTAAAACATTGCTTCAAAACGGGGACCAAAAAACAACAACAACCACGGTCCCCGAAAAAGGCCAACCCCCGCTTTGCGGGGAAAAATGGCCTCTAAAGGTGTTTTTTTTTTTTTTTTTGTATACATCTCAAAACTGCAACACCGCCCCCCTCCCTCGTCAGACTCGTCCCCGAGTCGAACCTACACAAATGGGAACGACCGGTTTTGAGAACGACTTGGGACTAACTTTTAATTATGTGTAACACTTAGATGTGGTTCCCCCCAGCGTTCAATCCAACCTCCTGTATGCGACAGTTTTAAAACACAAGATATGTCCCACCTACTGCGTTGTGTGACTAACTCTAACAGACTCACGCCCACAGTTAACCGAATTGCAGAATTATTTTGAAACTAAACATGAAGCCGGTGGGTAGCATCTTATTTGCAAGCACAAAACCTCATTATTTACATCTCTATAACCCAGGATCTGTTCTTTTTGGAAAGAAGATTGGAGGGGAGAGAAAGCACATCAAAGCACCAATGCACAAAAACACATTTCCAAAAAGTTCACATTTGCTGCTTGGCCGCTGCATCTTGCTTCCTGCTTCTTGCTTCCTGCGTCGCATCTTCTGTGTGCAATAAAAACTCAGTTCTTCTTTCCTGGCACACCAGAATAAAATGTACAAAAACCGTGTTCGTTTTATTTGCCAGCAGGGCCAACTTCATGGTCCATCTGCGTGACATTGACGCCACTTAACACAAGTGGTCCGAAGATGCAAGGTCAGTTTGCAGCAAATGCCGCATAGCAGAAATGCAAGGCCACAGAACGTGTGGTCCATATGTGTATCGTGATGTGCTAATGTGCGGCGAAGTCACAACAAAGGATAAGGAAACGGCAGCAAAGTGCCGCGCCGTTCAGCTGCACAGGTGGAGCAAAATGCAGCAGGGGTGCTGCCAGTTCGGTGTTCCGGCACAACTCCAACTCCAAAATGGGTCCATGGGTGGGGAGGAGAGACAAAGCACAGTCAGCAAACGGCAAGGACGCAAAGGTACACAAAACACAAGGTAATGCAGCATGAGGGGCGCGGAGGAGCGAGCAGAGCAGACTCGTCCCTACTGTCTGTACCCCCCAACATCGGCTACACTACAGTACCCTAGCCCCTCCTTCTATTTACACTCCCTTTACAAATTCGTCGCTACGTCTGTCTCCCATATCCCCCTCTATACCAAATCCGTCTTCCAATCCCTCCCAAGAAGGAAGAGATGGAACAACACAATGTCACACTATGTCGTGATGCGTCTTACACTCAAACAGTTCACAAAACCTGGTGTGGAGTTCCGTCTCCTTGGTGAGTGGATGTGGATGGCGCGAAGGGGATTTCTCATCCTAACTATGCTCTAATTACATTAACTCATTTACACTACCCGGGGTCGTCCCTGCCAATTCAATTGGCCATCTTTAAACTCTGTAGTTCTAAAAACCGAATCCCCCATTGACCATCCTGTGATGTCATCCAATTTGGGTCTCACTACCCAATTTTTCACACTGTGCCTTTGCACAATTTCGGGGCTGGGTCGTGTGGCTCCACTAGCAGGTCCAACTACCTGCGCACCTCGCCCACTGAAGTCACCACCCGAGCTTACCTTGCTCCTGCGACTACCGAAACCAGGGAAGACCCCTCCTGGCACTCTTCCCCTCTGATGCCCTGTCTGGCATTGGGCTACCCGGATCCTTCTCTTGGATCCTCGGGCCCCATTGAACAACTACTCACAACCCTAACTGGCTCCCAGAGCCTACCTGCGGCCTCACCTGGCCGACAGACTACCAGTGGCGGAGTGCCCCAATAACCATACGCACCAACAAAGCCCACACACCCAGCCATTCTACAGTCTCATGCACTCTCCAAAGCACTACATTGCCACTACCTGCACCACAGGTGTCAATATCCAAATAATTTACCGAAGCTCTCTACCTAACTTTAAACTACCCACCCCGGGTATTCGTGAATGGGTCCATCTTCCCCCATTCACTCCTTCGCACCATACATTCCACACCTTTTATTCCACACCAAGCATTACACACTGTAGCGAAAATGTATCAAAGTTGAACCCAGGTGTGATGCTCACTTAAACCACTGAGAGGCGACTATAAGACCTCGGACGTCCACGGCTCTTGGGCCACTCCTGCGACATTTACTCGATGACATGTAGACTCGGATGGTACGTACATGTAGATACTCTAGGCTTGCTTGCATTGACTGATATTATCGATCCTTCCTATATGATGCCATGATCCTGATATATATTGCATGATTGTATTCTACAGGATGTTGCCAGAGATCTGATTGCTATTAAACCTACCTATGGGACAAAGTTGTGGACTTGATTGATTTCCACTACAATTAATAACAATCAGTCTCGCCGTCCACTCGAGAACAAGAGGCGAACGACATGGCGGGACACCGGATGATCCAGGTGCCGCAATTTGCAGCCGACCCACAAGCAGCGGATTCTGGCTCGGAGCTGACGCATTGGCTAAAGTCCTTGGACTATCAGTTCAAAGCCCAGGACGCCGCTGTCACTGATGAAACGAAATTAGAAGTACTTCAGACTAAAGTACACCATAGCGTCTACAGGAGAATCGAACAGTGTACTACATGCAATGCAGCTGTGACAGAGCTGAAACGAATTTACATTAAGAAACGGAGTGTGGTTTATTCCCGGCAACTGCTCGCAATGCGGAGTCAACAGCCCACTGAGACGCTGGACCATTTCGCACAAGAGCTGCGACGTCTGCTTGCTGATAGTGCTCCGGAGGTACGCACACATGAGCAAGTACAAGATGATCTTGTACGCGATTCTTTTGTCTCAGGAATCAGCTCTTCAACCGTCAGACAAAGGCTTCTTGAAACTGAGGACTTGACGTTCACGGAAGCTTTACGGCTAGCTCACGTCTACACTCAGGCTCGGGAGCAATCTGATGCGTATGTCTGTATGTATATATATATATAGTGCAAAATAATGTAGACGGATGGTACGTACATGTAGATACTCTAGGCTTGCTTGCATTGACTGATATTATCGATCCTTCCTAGATGATGCCATGATCCTGATATATATTGCATGATTGTATTCTACAGGATGTTGCCAGAGATCTGATTGTTATTAAACCTACCTATGGGACAAAGTTGTGGACTTGATTGATTATATATATATACAGACTTGGCATTTAATATGGAATATTTTTTTTTCTTGACTTGGGTTTACTTTCTTAACTCAGTATATCAATCTGGTGAGTTTCTTTTACACTTTGGTGATTTATTTTTAAAAGAACCATGTCACTGATTGTCTGTCGCAGCAAGAAGTCAACAACAGGATTATATCACAGGTGGCGTGGCAAAATGAATGGACAGGTGCATTTGATGATTGGCTTCACAGTCGGGTATACAAGGGTTGTTGCGTTCTGTATTAGTGGAAAACAACTGCTGCATGTCTCCAAAAGTTATTGCCGCTTCCTCTGGAGATGGTCCGTCAACTCGACAATGCTGTTTGTCATGGAGTGGTGGCTTTACGAACTGACGGCATGAAACAGCGTGCTATTGCTCGGCAGTATGGCATCACTCAAGGTCAGGTGTCAAAGATCCTGAAACGAAATGCTCAGAGGGGTGTCCCTACTCCAATACCGAGGCCAGGACGTCCCCGCAGAACCACAAGGAGGGATGATCGCCAGCTGCACCGGTTAGTCCGCAATGGCCGTACCAAGTCAGCTAATCGGCTTAGGGCTGAGTGGCAGCAACTGACAAATGTGCCTGTATCCAGAAGGCGAGTCAACCAACGACTGGTTCAAGCAGGCTATCGTGCTAGGCGTCCCCTGAGAAAGCCACGCCTGATCAGACAACACCGCCAGCACCGATTGCAGTGGGCCAGAGAGCACCGTCAATGGCAGCCAGGACACTGGAATCACGTGATCTTCAGTGACGAGTCTAGATTTCTGGTCTATCGTCAAGATGGCCGCGTCCGAGTGCGCAGACAAGTGCATGAAGCCCACAACAAAGATTGTATAGTGCCAAGAGTCCAAGCTGGAGGTGGTGGGGTGACCGTTTGGGCTGCTTTTCATGCAGGGGCCAAAACTGACCTGGTTGTTCGAAATGGAAACCTGAACCAGTTCAAGTACAGGGCCATTCTGGAAGAAACATTGCTTCCATTTGTACGTGCAGCCTTTCGAGGAAACTTTGACTTCCAAGATGACAATGCACGGCCTCATTGTGCTCGCATGATCCAACACTTTCTTGCTGACCATGGTGTAGAGCATATGGAGTGGCCTGCCATGTCCCCGGATATGAATCCGATAGAGAACTTGTGGGCAGAATTAACGCGTCAAATCGACCACTTGGACCAGCAGCCGACCTCTGTGCGTGAATTGCAGCAGGCTATTGTCACTGCATGGCAAGTGATTCCTATCCAAACCTTGGCAAATCTCGTGAACAGCATGCCTCAACGTGTACGTGCTCTGCTGAGTGCTCGTGGGGGTTACACGAAGTACTCAACTGTAATTTTACTGTCCGTAATCCCAGTCGTAATTTAACTTTTGTTTTTGTTAAAAAAAAATTTGCCTAATGTGCAAAATAAAGAGATACTTCTGGAAAACGTACAGAAGTTTTACACAGTACTGTCCATGAATTGAGTTCGATATCAGTTTACATCACTTTCAAGGATCAATTTTATTGTTTCGAAATGTCAAATGTGGTTTTTGTTTCCTTTAAAGGTCACATTAACAAAATCTAGAATAATTTCAACATAATTCCAATGAACTTTTGGTTCTAAGACATCTTGAAAAGTAAGTTCACCCCCACAAAAAAAATATTCCATATTAAATGCCAAGTCTGTATATATATATATATACTACTGTGTTCAAAAAGTATCCGACCTTTATTTTTCGTGCGTAAAAAAAAAAGAAGCTAGGGAGGCGTTGATTGGTGCACGTATGTAGGCGATCCTAATGCGCAAGCGTGAATTTTTTCCCACCTGCAGAAGCTGTCTTTCGACGGCAGACCGCCGATGAGTGAGGACATGTAAGTGAGCGCCGTCGGATTTTCGTTTTTGACAAAATGACGGAAAAACTTGAACAACGCTACTGCATCAAATTTTGTGTAAAGCTTGGCGATTCCCAAGTGGAAACGATCCGCAAGATTCAACACCGTTCATTCCATTATGAAGGAGGATTTGGGCTTCAGGAGAATCTCAGCGAAGTTCGTACCAAAGCTGCTAACGATTGAGCAGAAGCAACTCCGTTTGGAGATCGCACAGGACATGCTGGAGACTGTGAACAGCGATCCCAGCTTCCTCAACACAGTGATCACTGGCGATGAGTCCTGGGTTTATGGGTACGACCCAGAAACCAAGTTGCAGTCATCACAATGGAAGCAGCCAACATCCCCGAGGCCAAAAAAAGCAAGGCAGGTCCGCAGCAATGTCAAAGTCATGCTGACCGTCTTCTTCGACTCCAGAGAAGATATCATGCGGAATGCGACGGACCAGCTGCGCGCCATCCCAAAAGAGGCGTTCCAGCGCTGCTTCCGACAGTGGCAGAACCGTTGGGAGAAGTGTGTGGCAGCCCAAGGGGACTACTTTGAACGAGATTATTATAAAAAATTTTTTATCTGGATGCGAGTATCTTTTATGAACAAAGGTCGGATACTTTTTGAACACACTACGCGTGTGTGTGTGTGTGTGTGTGTGTGTGTGTGTGTGTGTGTGTGTGTGTGTGTGTGTGTGTGTGTGTGTGTGTATATATATATATATATATATATATATATATATATATATATATATATATATATATATATATATATATATATATATAGTCATGTGAAAAGGTAAGCACACCCCATGTGAAGTTTTGACTTTTTCAACATAAGTCAACATACAGCTATTTGATCTTCATTTCAACAATATTGATAGATAAAGGTGATATAATCGTATGTATATATCTTGACAAATATCAAGAAACATTTACATTTTGTAGTCCATTGTATAATTTAAATAAACATAAATGCAAATTTCACATGTGGAAAAAGTAAGTACACCTCTACATTTATCACTACTTCAAATACCTAAAATTAGAATCAGGGGCACCAGCTCAGGTGCAAATGATTAGAACATCATTAGAGAGGATCTTGGAGGAACCTGTCTTATTTAAACTTCAGACATTTAGTTTGGTTTGCTCTTTGTTGTTGAAGTGTGTGGCGTCACCATGCCTAGATCAAAAGAGCTCTCTGAGGCCTTCAGAAAGAATGTTATAGATGCCTACGAGTCTGGGAAGGGATTTAAAAAGATCTCCAAACAATTCGAAATCAATCATTCGACTGTCCGGAAGATCATCTACAAGTGGAGAAGATTCCAAAACAACTGCCAACTTGTTCAGGCCAGGCCACCCCAGCAAGTTGAGCCTGAGAGCAGACCACAATATGCTGAAAGAAGTTTCTAAGAACCCCAGAATGTCATCACATGACCTACAGGTAGCTCTTACCACTGTTGATGTCAAAGTGCACAAGTCTACCATAAGAAAGATGCTGTACAAATTTGATCTACATGGGAGGTGTGCCAGGAGGAAACCTTTGCTGTCCAGAAAGAACATCAGGGCAAGACTAAAGTTTGCCAATAAACACCTAGGCAAAGACCAGCACTTCTGGAACAATGTGCTCTGGACAGATGAGTCAAAGGTAGAGCTATTTGGCCACAGTACCAGAAGACATGTTTGGCGAAAACCAAAGACAGCATTTGACCACAAGAACCTGATACCAACTGTAAAGCATGGTGGTGGAAATATTATGGTTTGGGGCAGCTTTGCTGCATCAGGGCCTGGGCAGCTCACCCTCATAGAATCCACTATGAATTCTTCATTGTACCAGAGGGTGCTTGAGGATAATTTGAGGCCATCTGTCGGAAAGTTGAAGCTCAACCGAAGGTGGACCTTGCAACATGACAATGACCCTAAACATCTATCTATAATTCCAGTAATCTCTGTGTGTCTGTCTGTCTGTATGTATGTATGTATGCGACCGCTGTTTCTCGACAACTACCGGTCCGATATACTTGAAACTTGCCAGGTATATTGCTGGGGACCCGAGGATGTGCCTTTTCAAGGTTTGAAATTAATCGGACAAGTGGTTCCCAAGGTATGGTCACCGTACTCGCAAGCCGTTCGCTTTGGCTTTGCGAATGAACCAAACCATTTCATGTAAATAGAGGGGGGGGGGGGGGGGGGGGGGTTCGCAAGCCGTTCGCTTTGGCTTTGCGAATGGACCAAACCATTTCATGTAAATAGAGGGGGGGGGGGGGGGTTCGCAAGCCGTTCGCTTTGGCTTTGCGAATGGACCAAACCATTTCATGTAAATAGAGGGGGGGGGGGGGGGTTCTGTGGTCGTTACTGCCACGTGGTTTCAAAGTTTTTTTTTGTTGTTGTTGTTTGCACGCATGTTTTTTTGCACGCACGTACGGGCAAGCACGTACGGGCGTGCCCGTACGTGCGGGCACGCCCTAGTACCAGTAAATCCACCAAGGAATGGCTGAAAAGAAAGAAATGGAGGGTACTGGAATGGCCAAGTCAAAGCCTGGATCTAAATCCCATCGAGATGTTGTGGGGGGATATGAAACGAGCTGTGCATGCAATAAACCCCTCAAACATCGCACAACTGAAAGAATTCTGCATGGAGGAGTGGGTAAAAATTTCACCCAGTCGATGTCAGAGACTGGTAGACAGTTATAAGAAACGGCTACTTTAGGTTGTTTCTGCCAAAGGGGGCAACACCACCATGAAGGCCAAGGGTGTACTTACTTTTTCCACATGCGAAATTTGCATTTATGTTTATTTAAATTATACAAATTGGTGCTACAAAATGCAAAATGACAAAATTTTGTTAGTATAAGGTTGGTACTACAAATGTAAATGTTTCATGATATTTGTTATATTATATCACCTTCATCTATCAATAATGTTGAAATGAAGATCAAATAGCTGTATGCTGAAATATGTTGAAAATGTCAAAACTTTACATGGGGTGTACTTACTTTTTCACGTGACTGTATATATATATGTATATATATATATATGTATGTATATATGTATGTATATATAGTGTTGCAGTTTTGAGAATGTACATATTGCTCATTCAAGGTTAAAAGGTTGCCCCCCATAGTTAGTCCACGACCAACATGTAGGCCCATTTAGAACATTAGTTATGTGACATAGTATGTGTTAGTATAAGGCCATTTCCCTTGTAACATCTGCGTTGTGTAAAAGAAATAAGATAGGCCCCCCTTTCATCTTGGTGCCACCCCCCCCCCCCCCCCCAATTCCATCAGTGGCATAATCAATCCCGCGCCCCATTTGACAACTCGCAGTTTGTTACGCTTGGGATACTCGCAGTTTGTTACGTTTTGGCTACCATCAGCGTTTGCTGCTCTTGGTTTGCTGGAATTAGCCCAGTGACACGAGGTTGGCCTGAAAGAGAGAAGAGCGTGGGGTCGGGGTGTGGCGGGGTCAAGGAGCACGTCAGAGGCGGTGACGGTAAGGGCCATCAGCCAACCAGGGCTTTGAGGGCATGGCGTGATATAATAGGGCGTGGCAATAAAACCCCTTTGCGCGAGGCCCCCACCTCAGTTGAGTTATGGGAGAGGTGCTTCAGTTATGAGAGTTATGAGTTGGACCTCAGTTGAGTTATGGGAGAGGCGCTTGAGAGTCAAAGAGTTGTGAGAGAAGACTTGCCCAAGGGAGAGCCCTTGATTGGAAGCGCATGGTGAGTGCATATTGAACTTGTATTGGGAGCGCATATTGAACTGTTATATACGCAGCCACGCAAGTGTAACCGCCAAGCCAGCCCTACCGTTCGCCCCGTAATTATTCCGTGTGCTCCAACGACATGCGGCGAGCTTCCTGCCGTCCTTACCATCTTCTTCGCGGTGCGCGTTGGGGACCGGAGAACGAGCTGCTTGGACGCCATCCCTGGACCATTGACCTGTTCGTCTGAAACCCCGTGTGAGTGTGTCTGAGTGTGAGCGGGCCCGTTTGTCTTGGGATAAGTTAAGACTGTGATTAAGGCTGCACTGTGTTTCCTTCCTCTGATTGCTGTGAATGAATGAATGAATGATCGTTTTAAGGCCATTTTTCCCCGCTAAAGCGGGGATTAGCCTTACGGGCCCCATGACAATCATGGTTCCCTGTTTGAGGCAATGTTTTTATGGCCGGATGCCCTTCCTGACGCCAACCCTTGGTCACGCTCTTACGATGCGCAGGGATACAGTGTGCCTATTCTGAATCGGGGTACACATCATGATCAATCATCCCAGCAAGCTGGTACTCAATTTGCCGACCTCAGAAGGATGACAGGCTGAGTCAACCCCCCTGGCGTTAATTGAGCGATCGACCGGGATTCGAACCCAGGATCTAAGGATCCCAAGCCGGCACCCTAACCGCTAAGCCAACACCAGGCTAAACGCCTTCCTCTGATTGCTGTACATAGTGTAAATAAACCATCTGTTATTCCTGTCTTTCCTGATTCGACCGTATCAATGATTTCCTTCATTGGGTAAGCGTGGCCCGATTAGGAACTGCTCGGATCCGGTTTAGTCACTGCTAATGGCTCGGGTCACGGGTCGCTACCGCTCGGCGTATCCACTTACACCCGTGATGCGGGCGGGGCTTATTTCCTTGCTTCCTGGGCAGCGTTGGTACTTAGGTAATAGGAATTCGGCCTACAACCCGATTTAACACTGTCCGGAAGTGACGTCATCGGTCCCGGGTACAGTCGGCTAGTCAAAGACAAGGGGACTAAACGCCCTTCTTAAGGAGAAAAGGCCGACGAGGAGATCCGCAACAATATATATTGTAACGGTTCTCTACGCCGCCCTTCTTCCCCTTACCAAGGGGGGATTAATCCCCTTGTCTTTACTGGGCTTGGCGGAACCGAGACTTGCAACGTCCCTTCCAGACAAACGCGGAGTAGGGACTTGGGACCACTTCTCGCTCGTACCTAATTCCCTGCGCTGCCCTGGAAGTGAGGAAGCAAGCCTCGCACGAACCACGTTAATTCTCACCTTGGGGACCTTCTCCGGCTTTCTCGCCAACACCTGTAAACTTTCATTGGGGTTAGTAAGCACGACATCATGATGCGAACACGAACTTTGTGCGGATTCCATTTCTTCCTCCCGCGATTCATTTCCCGATTCTCCTGTCTCTTCAGCCCCAATTTCAACTAGAATCATTTCCTCAACGACCGCCGGCGCGCATAAAATGTTTCTGTCCAATTCGGCGGCCATCGGCTCTTTTACACCCCGAGTCGATTCCTCTAGACCCCTGGTCAACTTGGCTGTGCCTCGCTCAAGCTCGCTCCCCAAGCGTTCCTCACATCGCGTCACCTCGTCGCGTACCAAGGCGACTTCCTCGCTCAACCTGCACCTAATGTCCTCCCCTATTTTTTCCATTTCCCGGGTGTATTTGTCACTTTGGGCATCCATTGCTTCTTTAAATTCGTCCTGGTTACACCTTGCTTCGTCCCTCATTTCTGTTATGTCTTCATTAAACTGGACCATAAATGCCATCATTTCAGCCATAAATAGGCCCACATCCATTGGCGCCACGGGCTTGGCCTCCGCCACCACGTGCGAAGTGCCGCCATTTTCTTCACCTACTGCCGGCCCCTCATCAATGTCCTCCTCTTCTCCCAATTCTTCCCGTGGGTCCTGGGTTATCGATTCTACCTCGTCTACCTCATCGTCTACCCCCACCGGCATTCGACCGCCTTGACTAGCCATGGCACAAATTTACAATTTGGTTTTAAAAACTAAATTTCATCCACTTGCAATTTCAAGTGTGTGAAGCGCACTCCAGGTCCAATCCCACTCCTGACACCAATTGTTATGGTTCTCTACGCCACCCTTCTTCCCCTTACCAAGGGGGGATTTATCCCCTTGTCTTTACTGGGCTTGGCGGAACCGAGACTTGCAATGTCCCTTCCGGACAAACGCGGAGTAGGGTCTCGGGACCACTTCTCGCTCATACCTAATTCCCCGCGCTGCCCTGGAAGCGAGGAAACAAGCCTCGCACGAACCACGTGTGATGTGAGTACGCCGAGCGGATTGCGTACACGTGGTCCACGCAGTTATGATTAGTGGAACCCGATTAGAGCGGTTGTGCTCGTGCCACGCTTAACCAATGAAGAAATGATGGGGACGATCGAATCAGGAAAGAAAGAAAGAACACGGAATTAATGATTCCCACACGTATGTACAAATCGGTGGACGCAGATACACAGAGCAACCTTAAACAGTCTTAACTTATTTCCCAGACAACGGGCCCGTCTCACACTCACACAGGGGATTGCTGATGTAAATATGTCGGGGGCCATTGGGGGCCATGGGGGGCACACCACGTGACACAGGGCACCTGAGAAATATATATTTAATTGTGTCTTTCTTTTGCTTGCTTCAAAAAAAAACTAGATTCACTGCAAAACATGTTGATTCACGGCTCGGTCATATCCAACCTTGGGGACATTTTTTCACCATCTTCTAAGGAAGAAAGTTATGGGAATAGTTGTAAGTTAACCTCGAACAGGGGATGATGTAACATGTATCCCTTGATCTCTGTGTGCCTGGCTTCTTGTGTTTTACTGCCAAATGTAAACCCCATTGAACTTTATTATGGGAACGCATCCTTGGGCCTTGGAAAGCCCAACTCGTTTGGAATTAGAGCCTGAGAAATATCTTCCTTTTTGTGTCTTCAAAGGCCCTCTCTTGTCTGAGGTCATAATTAGCGCAGCGTTTTTTCTGTTATTTCATGTATATAACAAATTGTATTTTGCTGAGTTTTTAGTGTGGCTTGGACTTGCAGGTCCTGTGTGACAGGGCCCTGCGATTTCAAGGCGTGCTCCACAATATTGTGTTTGCTCGATTTTTCATTAAACCTCATTTGCTGCTTCAAGGTGTCTCTTCCTGAGTTCCAAAGGGGGGGCCAACCCGTCATCTGGTGTCAGGAGTGGGATACATCCAGGTGCATGTCGAGGGGGGGCACGCTCCTCAGGTCGGGGAGAGGCAAAAAGCCAGCGCTGGCACCATTTGGGCTGAGGTAAGCATATTTGCATACCTAAAATTAAAGCCTCTTTCCTTCCCTTTGGATGTATGGGAACCTTGTCGACTGTACCTGAGCATGTATCTCGAACCAAGTTGAAGCAGCAACCAGTGGATTAATGAATCGAGCCAGGAAGGCGCCATAGATTAGGAGGGATAGCCCTCGAGGGATAGCCTCAGGTTAAGGTATCCCCGGCGTGGGAGTAGGTAGCTAGACCCCGGCGTGGGAAGAAGACTAGACCCAGGCATGGGTGGATAAGGATAAGACTATGGATAAGGATAAGGATAAGGATAAGAATAGGTCATAGGTATTGACTAGACCCCCGGCGAGGGCTTGGATAAATAAGTTAAGCTACGGACTGGATGTGCGTATCTGATAAACCCCCCCCTCAAGGCCTTCTTTGTCCTGTCTCAGGATTTAAGGCATGCACATCCAGTGCATTTTACCTAAAGGTAGGGAGTTCTGACAATATATGCTAAAGGCAGGTCAAGTATTAGCTCTTTCCGGACAAGAGATGAGTTTAGATCTGCAAGAAGTAACAGAGAAGATTATAATGTACGAGGTGTGTGGAATCCAGCTGTGAACACGTGAGCCAAAACGTGCAGGCAGGTTGCCGGGGCAACGGGGTAGCTGCCTCGCGGGGAACCTCGAGGTGGGAGGGAATCGAGACGGGAATGCGAATATCCCGTGCGGTGCACAGCAGGGGACGCATTCGCGTGCGTGAACAATGCGAGTGATGAGGTGGCTTGAAGTGATGTGTTGGAGTGAGCACATGTATGTTGTGTGCTGAGTGGAAGCGGTGCTGCATTGTCGAGCATGCTTCCATGGAAGACTTTGGGATGCTAGAGTTGGAAGCGTTTCTGTTTTGTATCTCAAGGGAGATATCGGTGATTTCTTATATGTGGAAATAGGAAAGTTTATGTGATTTTTGGAGAAGGATAAATTAAACTGGGAGAAGAGCGCAGGTACCAGGTAGGAGGAAGGCAGGAGAAGTGCTGAGCCTTCAAGGGCAGAGGAAGAAGCAGATAAAGCACAGGAAGAAAGAAATCCAGGTAGAAACCAACAGGTGAGCCTGAAGGGGATGGATAGGCTCACAGCAAGGGGCCAGGTAAGTTCACAGGTAGGAAGTATATGGAGTGTGCATGAATTTATACTGTATTGTATGGAAAATGAAGTGTCAGTCACATGGTATGTGTGTATAAGGGAATGAATGATCTGTCATTACAGCGTGTATTTGTGTTTATTGTGTGTGTGTCATTGATGTGTGTCATTGACGAGTGATTGACAGTTGACAAGGGGTTCCCTACATTGCCTGCAGGCGTTGGGCAATCCGGATGAGTACTTTGGAATGATATTATTTATATGTTGGAAGGTGAAAATTGATTGAGTACATTTAGGAAGAAATAAAAGGTATCAGTTTAGATTTTGAGATGCCATGTGGGACTCAGTCTGCTGGGGAAAATTGGCAGGGAATAATGAGTATTTTATGGAGAGCATGTGTAGACAGGGCTTTAAAACAAGTGTTCAATTACATCCCCACATTAACGGCTCTCCAGATGTAGCAAGGGAGAATGGGAGTAAAAGTCAAAGATGATAGGCTGTCAACCGACTGGGTGTTTATTCAACGGCAGGTAGGGGCTTGTATTTGGCTGACTTGGGATTGCAGAATGCGTTGAATAAAGGGAGATACCTAAGGACGGGAGCTCTGAGCTCTCTCGGTCGTTCTCCAGATCGGAGGAAACGGTTTCGTGAAAGGGGTTACACTTGATGGGCCGACTTATGGGCAGGAACATGGAATTTGTACAGAATGCAGGCGATAACCCACCTGTGTCTATCTCTGTGTGTGTGTCCGTATTTGTCTGGCTTTCAGCTGTCCATGGAGTCATGTCTCTGGACACTGATTTTGAGGGAGTTGCGGGTGTGCCATGGAGTTCAGGTGCACCTGCGGTGGTTGGAAGGTGGTGGTGGAGCGGGTGCGAGGATGCACGCTTGGATTAAAACATGTATTTAATTATCTGAGGATGTGTGCCGAGGTGCAGTGTGGATCAATTAAGGGAGAGGGCACTTCGACTTTGTACATCCGTGGACTTTGCCATGCGTGTGAAAGCGCAAGTCGATGATAATAATGTCTTGTCCAGCACAATATTTTCGCAGCTATGGAATGTGCTCGAATTCCATGTTGGTGCAATGCGAGTGTGATTCCTGCCATGCATGCCACGAGAGATACGTTGTTTGTGATGGGACTGTGGCGAAAAGTTGGATAGCCACGTGTAGAATATAAGATGCGTCGGTACATTTGTGTTGATCGATGCGCCGAAAAAGAAGTTGGAGGCGCGTGATGGAGTTGCAGGTGCGGACCAAAGCGGTGTCCGCGGTGTCTACTGGGGGTCGAATGTCACTCCCTCAGTGTCTGCAGACTTGTCGTTCGGCAGTGTCGAAAGACAGGTTCGATTGTCGGTCTGTCTGTTTGATTTTCGGGTCTCACTCTGAGTATATGGTCGTCCTACTTCCCTTTCTGTTTTGTGCTTTAATGCTGGTTGATTTGACTTCCCTGAAAATGGGACAATAAATATTTGGTGTTAGCTGTTGCCATTTCGGTTCATCAAATGTTTGCAGTTGTAATGTGGAGCCAGTCTGTCTGTCCGACTGGGTGTATCTGACTGCGTCTGCAGATATGGATCAAGGAGGAGCAGTGTCTGTGGTGTCTGTTATGGTGTCGAATGTCATTCACTGTGTCTGCTGACGTGACGTGTGACTATGATGACTCTATGATGTGTGAGTGTGACTATGATGGTGTGTCCTGGCGGGAAGAATCGTGGCAGCCTACAGATTTGAATGGAATGGCCTCTGTGAGACCATCCTGTTAGTACGTTGGGGGTTCGTCTGTCTGTCTGTCTGTGTCTGTCTGTGAATGGAAACTCAGAAAATTGGACTGGACTTCGACAGAAGGCAGGTGGGTGGTCACCTGCTGTGAATTGTGGTGGATCTTGGTTAACGTATATCTACGGACAAGAGCTGCACTTTATTTTAGTAAATGACTGGGAAAGTTTGTTTTAAAAAGTGCCAGTGGATTTGTTTAGAGTTATGAAGGTCACAGCTCGCGTTTGGCTGGCTTACACTGGCTAGTGTATGGGAAAATGGGGACTGAAAATGCTTTGATTTTTTCGTGGATTGCCCATTGGGCATGTTTAGAATTTAACAGAGTAGTGGAGTTCTGTGGAAATATGAATCCAATGTTTGATGTATACTGGTCGGTGTGCTCTGAGTTCGAAGGAAGATGATGTGATTATTTCAGATTTATCATAGTTAAGTTTGAGAAAGTTGATTTGAAGCCAGGATTTTATTTCAGTGATGCAGTCTGTCAGGATAGAGTGGGAGCAGTGGATTTGTGTCTGTCAGAGGTAAGATTTGAACCAAGAAAGGGCGGTGCCGGTAATGTTAAAGGTGCGATTCCAGGGAGGGCCAATTAGGCACTTTGAAGTGATTAACATCGGAATGCATCTCATGGAGGACCACCAGCTGTTCAAGGGAGGAAAGGTGTGAAATAGTGACGTCATCCTCGCTGGAAATGTGGTGGGGAATGGGATGGCAGGATTGACGAGAGAGTCACCGTGGGTGAGAAAATTGACCAACATGAGAATGTTTTATTTCAATAAATAGATCAGGTTATTTTCTTTTTATTATTTGTTTATTGGGAAAATTGGGAATATTCATAATATTGGGCAGCTATTGGGCCAGAGGCTAAAACAGGTGTCTGCAACAGGTGCATGGGATGCTAAGAGAGGTATTAGAGGACATTGGATTGACTTTAAATTGAAATGAAAATTGAAAAGGTGGATTAGGAAAATGGGTTTGTTCAAATAATCGTGGCATCTGTGGGATGCAACAATTTTGTGCCAGAATAGTGTATGGGGAACCGTCATCTGGGAAGCGTCGTTAAATGGCAGTAGGTTTATACAGGTATTGAAAGGGTTCGTGCAATGTCATTTTGGGGCACCACTCGACACAAGAGTGGTAGAGAGCTGAAGTGAATTCTGCCAATATGGTGCAATAGGGTGACAATTGATTTTTATTGGAAAACTATTTGTTTGCAGTCTTGGTTCGTACATAAGCTGGCAAAGAGATTATATGCCAGTCTGAGGGAGTTTGTATCCTTTGGATGGGAGCTGGAGCCTTGTAGGGTTGGGGCTTGTGGCTCGCCATTGTCTGTCTGCCAGTTATAGGAAAGTCGGATCAGATGAATTATTTGTCAATGACAAGTGAATCTGCAGGATTTGCTGAGAAAAGGGAGAAGGTTGGAAAAAGTGAATGGTAAAATTCAGGAAATAAAAGAAAGTGGTTGGTTATGAACTGTTGTTTTTGTGATAAGAAGGTGATACAAGGGTTGGCTTGCCCTGGGGGGACCAATGAATGTAAAGTTGTGAATTTCGTTTAATAATGTTGCGTTAGATTGCTACAGGCAGGTTGCCCCAATCGAAGAGGTGATTGGGTGCTGGCGCAGATTGGATCACAGCTCTGCAGACCAGGTGAACAGAACTCCATCAGGTATGTTGGGCAATTGAATTATTACTCGTAAGGGGAGGTGATAGGGCAATTTCCCCTAGGAAGATGTGTAAATAAATGTTTACTCTACATGGTTGACTCTAGGTTCTAGAACCGAGGACAAAGCGCAGGGAAAGGAAATATTTTTCCAGTGGATTATACTGGTGCGAAATTCGCTTGAATATGATAAGGGAGAGGTTATCAAAGGAAGAATACCAGTTGATGTATTTTGATATTTAACTACGAGCTGCTAATAACGTAAATAGTGATATGGGTCAATGTAAATAATTTTCTTACACAGGTGAGATGAGATGTATAGGGAAAATTGTGCTTCAGATTTTGAGACACCGCTGGGATGGAAGCAATACGAGATGATGTTTACAAAAAATGATGGTTGCACATAGGAAGACAGCAGAGCAGGATGGAGAAAATGGAGTGAGTTTCTCCATTGACTGATCATAATTGGGGGGGCTAGGAATTTGATCATGGTGTGTGTGAGAAAATGTTTCACAGGATGGACCCCATCCACCGCTACCACCGAGATGTTTCTTTCGCTACATGGGAAGGATCCAAAGGCCATCGGCGAACCGGCCAACTCTATCGTCTCATGGCGCTGATGCGTGGGATTCTGATGACGATTATGATTTTAGTTCACTTCATTGGGATTGGGATTCTTTTACCCGTGATTTAAGTAGTGTAGGTTCCTTTAAGAGCTATTGCTATTATGCAAGTAGTGAGGAGCGGATGGCAAACAAATATCTGGGATATCCGGGAGAACCACCTTCACCACCACTTACACCACCACCTACACCACCTGTAGTAAGCAATTTGGGGTCGTTTAAGCTTAAGGCACTCGACACTATGAATACTGACGTTGATGCAGACTATGAGGAAATGGAGATTTGTGACTATGAGGAGATGGAGATTTGTGATGATGGATGTGCCACCCTCTCTCCCACAGAACAATCACATGTGCCAGGCTTGATGGCATTGGGCGTGGATTGTTTGCCCTGATTCGCGAGGACCGCACCTGTATAAGGGGGGCCCCTCACCAGGCCGGCGACTGGGTCGCACCCACGCTGGAGGAAGGGGGGCTCGGAACCCGGCCGGGCGGCAGCTATCTCCTAACCAGGCGTCCTCGTCGCGAATTATGGCTGGCAATTTATGTGTTAATGTCGGACGGCCACAATTAGGGGCCGGTATCCCTTCCTGAGCATGCGTGACGCTTTGGCGCGCCTGGCATGTGACTGGGGGAGATGCTGACCCCCTGGGGTAATACGTTGTCTTTCCGAAGAGTTGTCGTAAAGACAAAAGGGAGAAATATGTCGGGGGCCATTGGGGGCCATGGGGGGCACACCACGTGACACAGGGCACCTGAGAAATATATATTTAATTGTGTCTTTCTTTTGCTTG